>NC_087484.1:31519209-31820669 GCF_036417665.1 Passer domesticus
GTCTGAGCTCTCTTGGTATTGGTGTGTGTGGTCCACACTGCTTAGGAGATCTTCTTCTGTCCTTCTTCTTCTTTTGCAGGCTGCTGCTGTCTCTCTTAGGCTTTTGTTCTGTTTTTCTGATGGTGGCTGTGGTGTTTGCCTGGCCATTGGCAGAAGAGTTTTATGTTTTTTGCTGGGATGCGTCTTGGGCCTGCTGCTGTAGAGACACAAGCATATCCTCCCTCCCAAGTAATGAATGGGAAAGGGCCCATAATTTGTTTGGATTCAGGGTCTTTGATCAACACAGGTGGCTTTTCTTTTTATTGGGCTGCCAATTAAATATAAAATGCCTGATGACTGGGGGAGTTGTTGAAAAAGTTGAGCACATCAAGGGCCTTGGCCAGGCTCTCAATGGGAGATAATATGTGGACTCCCTGTCTCTGTTGATCAAGGATCCTTTGGATGGAAGAGTGGGCCCTCTGGACTATGGACTGTCCTGTGGCAGAGTGTGGTATGGCTGTGACATGTTTTGTAGCCCACTGGTCAGAAAACGGTTGGAATCAGTGGGAGGTATAAGCAGGACCATGATCAGTTTTAATTTCCTGTGGAACAGGGGAGGTGGAAAAGGCTAAAAAGGAACGTTTTATAGCATCTTTTGATTTTTCAGCAGCATGGGCAGGGGCAGAAACCGCAGCGTTGTCGGTGTGGATTGAGACGGGGATGTATTTTAGTCTCCCAAAAGGGGCTTGGTGTGTGATGTGAGATTGCCCGATCTGGAGAGTCTTTAGTCCTCTTGGATTGAGTGCAGCTCTGACAGAAGCAAAGGCACGTTGCTGACAATTTGGGCAGGTGGCTGCCATGAATCTTGCCTGATCTTGGGTAATTTTAAAGATGCTGAGCGGTGCAGGAATGTTTTGATGGTAGAAGTGGTGGCGGATCCTAGCCTGGTCAGAAAGATTCCGTAGGGAGGTTTGGAGAAGCATTGCTGAGGCATCTGCTCTAGCATTGCCTACTATAAATGCAGGAAGGGTGGTATGAGACCTTGTGTGCATGATATAGTGTGGGTGTTGTCTGTGGGACAGAAGAGAAATGAAAGGGGAAAGCAAATGCTCTAGTTGGGGTTAGAAATGTCTTTGAAAATGGAATTTTCGGCCCGCTGCACTAGGTCATAGACATGTGCCGAATCAGTGATCAAAGGAAGAGGTTCTTTGAAAGTGGAGAAGGTCCTAAGGACTGCAGTCAATTCAGCAATTTGGGCAGGGTGAGGATCCCCTGGCTTGGCTTTTGTCTCTTGAGCAATGCGGGCCCAGGCCAGTGCAGAGCAGGGTGGGAAGCAGAGCCCGGAGCCTTTGGAGGCTGCAAGCCTTAAACATCAGCCCCTGCAGCAGCCCAGATGCAGGTGCCACAGTTGCCAAGGCTGTCAAGGCCTTGAGAGCGGGCAGGTGGATTTTGCATCCCTGTGGGCTGATGGCGGCTCTGGAGCCAGGAGTGGCTGTGGCTGCAGCAGGAAGGGTGGCTGAAAGTTTCCTGCCTTGCTTTGGTGGCATGGCTGCAGGGGCCAGTGCAGTGAGAGCCCCCTCTGTGCTGGTGAGAGCTCAGCTCTTGGGGACGCGGCTGTGCCCCAGCCCAGGAGCAGCGGCAGTGGCCAGCGGCAGCAGTGGTGTCAGTGGGACCCCCTGTGCACAGGGACCCCCAGGCGCGGGGTGGCCGTGGCAGCAGCCCCAGGGAGCTCCAGCCCCGGGATCCCGGAACAAGTGGAAATCCCAACTGTGCAAACGCTGCCTGTGCCTCTTGGGTTTTCTTTGGTTGAGGGGATTTCGAGGTATGTTAGAAGTCTCTTTTTCTCTAACTTACCTGTCGAAGGAAGAGTTGAGAAGTATGTGCTTTACTCTCTTAAGGTTGGTTTTATATTTTGTCTAAAACATTTTTTTGCTGGCCTGCTGAGGTTTGTTCAGCAGGTCAGCTTAAGGTACTCTTTTTGCCTCTTGGGTTGGTGTTATCTTTTATATTAAAACCTGCCTATACTATGTTTACAAGAATGTTTTAATAGCTATTACTTAAGTTAGATAGTGACTTTCTACTTGAAACCAATATGTGAATGGTAATATCGTCTTTCATATGGATGCTAGCGAGAAGAAAGAGGAAGGACTGGGTACACCCAAATTTTTCTATCTATGTAGATAATACCAAACTCTTTCGTACAAGGTTCAAAACCTCTGTCTACAGTGCTCTAAATGTTTTCCGTTCACTTTGTGATTACTATTACTAGACTATCTAAATTGTTGTGACTTTTAATTCTTGACATAAAGGTGGTAACATGCTTTATGGGTTAAATTCAAAGGCCCAGGGGTCTTTGGCTACATGCCAGGGTCTCTGAACCCCCTGCCAGGGATTTAAAGCCCCCTGGCTGGGGCTGGAATCATTTAGGATGGTCAGGGGGAGGTCCGGGCTTCTGACAGTGCCCAAAGGAATGAGAAAGAGAAGTGAAGTTTTATAAAGAATCATTATTTATTTGCTGAACATCGGCAAACACGAGGATTTACAGAACACATTTCATTACAACAATCCTCATAACAACAACAACAACAATCTACTGCACATATTTCCATGGGATCCTATGGAGTAACAATCTTCAAAACATATTTACAAAGAACTACTAACCTAAGAACATATTTACAAAAATATCCTAACTTTTCAAACATATATACACCGCCGTAATATCTACAGCCATCATCTGCATCAGTCCTGGAAGGAAGAAAGAAGCAAAGCTGGAGTCAGCTGCCAGCACTGGGCCCAGCTGGGCCCCAGGAGCTGGGACAGGGCTGGCAGGGCTGGTGTGGCCCCAGGCAAGTGCAGGGCAGGCCAGGGCTGGTGCTTGTGGCAGCACAATCCAGGCCCCCTGCGGGCAGCGTGTCCCTGAGCGGGGCCATCCAGCCCAGCCCCAGCCTGGCGCCAGGGCAGCCACTGTGTCTGTGGGCAGGGCATGGGGAGCATCTGCCTGTCTTACTTGTGGGGCTCCATCTTCATCCAAGGACCATGGGCTCCTCCTCATCCTTCTCATCCACTTCCATCGCCTCGATGTCATCCTCCTCATCAACTTCCATCTCCTCAACCTGGTCTTCCACGTCCACCTCCATCATCTCTTCCTCATTCAGCACCATGTCCACTTCCATCGCCACCACAGTGTCTCTGTTAGTCTGCAAGAGACAGCACAATCTCACAGTGGGGTTCCTGTCCCACACCATCCATTCCCACATGGCTGCAGCCTGCTCAAGCAGGCTGCCTCCTCCCTGGAATGGCACAGTACCTCCACTGGCGCAGCAGTGCTCATCCTGCTGGGGTTGGTGCTCCAGAGCAGGCAGCAGGAAAAGCCCAGGCAGCAGCAGCAACAGCTGAGTGCTGACGGGCAGAGCGCAGAGCGAGCGCCAACTGAGCGCTGGCAGCAGGCAGAGTGTCTGCTGTGGTGGTTTCCAGGTGCTGGACGTTCCACCTGGAACGCTGTGGGAGCTGTGATGTCACAGAAGTTTCAGGGCCGCTCCACACTGGGAGATGGGCATGGTGGAATGATGAAATCCTTGAATGGTTTGGCCTGGAAGGGACCCTAAGGATCATCTGGTTCCAAGCTGAGCAGCCTCGCAGCACAGCAGGTTGCTGCGGCCCCTGTCCAAGCTGGCCTTGGATGTTGGTGGGCATGGGGTATGCACAGCCTCTCTGCGCTGGTCCCTGTGTCAGGGACAAGCACCCTGACAGGAAAGAACTTCTTGCCATCATGGAATGGATTCCAGCTCTTGCAGTTTCATCCCATTCCCCCTTGTTCTGTGACTTCAGTTGCTGACAAAGAGTCCTCTCCCACTTCCCTGTGGGTCAGGCTGTTCCTGCAGTGTCACACATGTGGCTGAAGCTGCAGCCAGGAGAGAGAGAAGCCAAGCTGGCAGAGAGAGGAAATGGGGAAAGTGACATGCGAGATGAGAGGAGAAGGAAAAAGTAGAGACATGCAAGGCATTGGGTTGGGTGATTTGTGGCATTCCTGCCTTTTATTAGAGGCCAGGTTCTCTGGTGCACTCAATGACTGTGTGATTGCGGCGTGTCCACAGTGAGCCCGTGTGAGCGAGCTGCACTCCCAGAGGCCGGAGCACACTTGCTTCAAGTGCTGATGAATGAGGCCAGAGATGGGTCTTTGTGTGGAACTCCAAACGCTGTGCATTGCCATGAAGAGGGTCCAGGGCCAGAGAGAAAATGAGGCTGGGGTCCGAGGGTTTCATTCGGGGGGGAGAAGGGGTGAAGCCAGGACCAGCAGGGGAGAAGAGAGAGGAGAACATTCTCTGGAGAGTAGATATAAGGAAAAAATGGCAGTTGAAGTGGGTGATAGCAACAAAACCTGCGGATTGCAAGAGGCTGCAAGTGGCCATGGGTGAGAGCCTTGCATTCAGAGGGGTTTCTCTGTTTCACCTTGGTCCCCTTTGCCCTAAGGTATTACAGTTGCAATGAGAGGCCCCTGGGCCTCCACAAGTGCCCCCTTTTTGTTTTCAAGAATGAAGGCTTCTGCCATGGACTTTTGCAAGCGTTGAGCAAAACTGGATAGAATAACCAAGACAATGAATACAAGAAACAAAGCCCACAAAACAGTCTTGACTAAATCACAGAATCACAGAATCATGAGTTTGGAAGAGACCCCTAAGATCATCAAGTCCAACCTATGCCCTAACATCTCAACTAGACTATAGCACCAAGTGGCATGTCCAGTCTTTTTTTAAACACATCCAGTGATGGTGATTCCACCACCTCCCTGGGAAGACAGTTCCAGTGCTTTATTATTCTTTCAGTGAAAATTTTTTTCCTAATATCTAACCTATACCTTCCCTGACGTAGCTTGAGACTGTGTCCCCTTGTTCTGTCAGTTGCTGCCCGGTGGAAGAGACCGACCCCCACCTGTCTACAACCTCCCTTCAGGAAGTTGTAGAGAGCAATAAGGTCACCTCTAAGCCTCCTCTTCTCCAGGCTAAACAACCCCAGCTCCCTCAAATGTTCCTCGTAGGGCTTGTTTTCCAAGCCCCTCACCAGCCTCGTTGCTCTCCTCTGGACACGCTCAAGTATCTCAATATCCTTCCTAAATTGAGGGGCCCAGAACTGGACACAGTACTCAAGATGTGGCCTCACCAGTGCCGAGTACAGGGGGAGAATGACCTCCCTGCTCCTGCTGCTCACACAAGTCCTAATGCAGGCCAGGATGCCGTTGGCCTTCTTGGCCACCAAGGCACATTGCTGGCTCATATCCAATCGGCTGTCAACCAGCACCCCCAGGTCCCTTTCTGCCTGAACACTATCCAGCCACACCGTCCCCAGCCTGTAACGCTGTAGGGGATTTTTGTGGCCAAAATGCAGAACATGGCACTTAGACTTATTAGACTTCATATTGTTGGACGTAAAGATGAAAGCCAGCCTTTCATGCCCCAGTCTTTCAACAGTCCAGTGAGCCAGTCGTTGTTGCCTTTTGTCTGGATCTTATTGATTTGATCTGTGAGCAGCTGGCCGCTCTGGTATACTGAGTCCCTATGTGAGAAGAGGTTGACATGCGTGGCCATGGGCAAGAAATTGTGGCTTGGCTGTGGAACCACCCATGCGAAGGCATGCGGCATAGTTGGGAGCATCCAGCTTCCTGCTGCAGTGGCAAGAAAGGACAGCATCCTTTGACTTTAGCTAATTTACTAGTGGGTGGAGGCTTGGGTGGCCTGAAAGTAAAGAGATAGGGAGATTGCAATGTGAAACTGAAATTCTGGTCCCACTAAACTTTCTCTTCTGTAAGGCAAGGGTTTGAAGTCTTCTTATTAGAAGAATCAAATATCAAGGCTAGAATACAGTTTTTCCAATTGTTAAGCGGGATATCGCAGTTAGTGGTGTCTGAGCTCTCTTGGTATTGGTGTGTGTGGTCCACACTGCTTAGGAGATCTTCTTCTGTCCTTCTTCTTCTTTTGCAGGCTGCTGCTGTCTCTCTTAGGCTTTTGTTCTGTTTTTCTGATGGTGGCTGTGGTGTTTGCCTGGCCATTGGCAGAAGAGTTTTATGTTTTTTGCTGGGATGCGTCTTGGGCCTGCTGCTGTAGAGACACAAGCATATCCTCCCTCCCAAGTAATGAATGGGAAAGGGCCCATAATTTGTTTGGATTCAGGGTCTTTGATCAACACAGGTGGCTTTTCTTTTTATTGGGCTGCCAATTAAATATAAAATGCCTGATGACTGGGGGAGTTGTTGAAAAAGTTGAGCACATCAAGGGCCTTGGCCAGGCTCTCAATGGGAGATAATATGTGGACTCCCTGTCTCTGTTGATCAAGGATCCTTTGGATGGAAGAGTGGGCCCTCTGGACTATGGACTGTCCTGTGGCAGAGTGTGGTATGGCTGTGACATGTTTTGTAGCCCACTGGTCAGAAAACGGTTGGAATCAGTGGGAGGTATAAGCAGGACCATGATCAGTTTTAATTTCCTGTGGAACAGGGGAGGTGGAAAAGGCTAAAAAGGAACGTTTTATAGCATCTTTTGATTTTTCAGCAGCATGGGCAGGGGCAGAAACCGCAGCGTTGTCGGTGTGGATTGAGACGGGGATGTATTTTAGTCTCCCAAAAGGGGCTTGGTGTGTGATGTGAGATTGCCCGATCTGGAGAGTCTTTAGTCCTCTTGGATTGAGTACAGCTCTGACAGAAGCAAAGGCACGTTGCTGACAATTTGGGCAGGTGGCTGCCATGAATCTTGCCTGATCTTGGGTAATTTTAAAGATGCTGAGCGGTGCAGGAATGTTTTGATGGTAGAAGTGGTGGCGGATCCTAGCCTGGTCAGAAAGATTCCGTAGGGAGGTTTGGAGAAGCATTGCTGAGGCATCTGCTCTAGCATTGCCTACTATAAATGCAGGAAGGGTGGTATGAGACCTTGTGTGCATGATATAGTGTGGGTGTTGTCTGTGGGACAGAAGAGAAATGAAAGGGGAAAGCAAATGCTCAAGTTGGGGTTAGAAATGTCTTTGAAAATGGAATTTTCGGCCCGCTGCACTAGGTCATAGACATGTGCCGAATCAGTGATCAAAGGAAGAGGTTCTTTGAAAGTGGAGAAGGTCCTAAGGACTGCAGTCAATTCAGCAATTTGGGCAGGGTGAGGATCCCCTGGCTTGGCTTTTGTCTCTTGAGCAATGCGGGCCCAGGCCAGTGCAGAGCAGGGTGGGAAGCAGAGCCCGGAGCCTTTGGAGGCTGCAAGCCTTAAACATCAGCCCCTGCAGCAGCCCAGATGCAGGTGCCACAGTTGCCAAGGCTGTCAAGGCCTTGAGAGCGGGCAGGTGGATTTTGCATCCCTGTGGGCTGATGGCGGCTCTGGAGCCAGGAGTGGCTGTGGCTGCAGCAGGAAGGGTGGCTGAAAGTTTCCTGCCTTGCTTTGGTGGCATGGCTGCAGGGGCCAGTGCAGTGAGAGCCCCCTCTGTGCTGGTGAGAGCTCAGCTCTTGGGGACGCGGCTGTGCCCCAGCCCAGGAGCAGCGGCAGTGGCCAGCGGCAGCAGTGGTGTCAGTGGGACCCCCTGTGCACAGGGACCCCCAGCCGTGGGGTGGCCGTGGCAGCAGCCCCAGGGAGCTCCAGCCCCGGGATCCCGGAACAAGTGGAAATCCCAACTGTGCAAACGCTGCCTGTGCCTCTTGGGTTTTCTTTGGTTGAGGGGATTTCGAGGTATGTTAGAAGTCTCTTTTTCTCTAACTTACCTGTCGAAGGAAGAGTTGAGAAGTATGTGCTTCACTCTCTTAAGGTTGGTTTTATATTTTGTCTAAAACATTTTTTTGCTGGCCTGCTGAGGTTTGTTCAGCAGGTCAGCTTAAGGTACTCTTTTTGCCTCTTGGGTTGGTGTTATCTTTTATATTAAAACCTGACTATACTATGTTTACAAGAATGTTTTAATAGCTATTACTTAAGTTAGATAGTGACTTTCTACTTGAAACCAATATGTGAATGGTAATATCGTCTTTCATATGGATGCTAGCGAGAAGAAAGAGGAAGGACTGGGTACACCCAAATTTTTCTATCTATGTAGATAATACCAAACTCTTTCGTACAAGGTTCAAAACCTCTGTCTACAGTGCTCTAAATGTTTTCCGTTCACTTTGTGATTACTATTACTAGACTATCTAAATTGTTGTGACTTTTAATTCTTGACATAAAGGTGGTAACATGCTTTATGGGTTAAATTCAAAGGCCCAGGGGTCTTTGGCTACATGCCAGGGTCTCTGAACCCCCTGCCAGGGATTTAAAGCCCCCTGGCTGGGGCTGGAATCATTTAGGATGGTCAGGGGGAGGTCCGGGGTTCTGACAGTGCCCAAAGGAATGAGAAAGAGAAGTGAAGTTTTATAAAGAATCATTATTTATTTGCTGAACATCGGCAAACACGAGGATTTACAGAACACATTTCATTACAACAATCCTCATAACAACAACAACAACAATCTACTGCACATATTTCCATGGGATCCTATGGAGTAACAATCTTCAAAACATATTTACAAAGAACTACTAACCTAAGAACATATTTACAAAAATATCCTAACTTTTCAAACATATATACACCGCCGTAATATCTACAGCCATCATCTGCATCAGTCCTGGAAGGAAGAAAGAAGCAAAGCTGGAGTCAGCTGCCAGCACTGGGCCCAGCTGGGCCCCAGGAGCTGGGACAGGGCTGGCAGGGCTGGTGTGGCCCCAGGCAAGTGCAGGGCAGGCCAGGGCTGGTGCTTGTGGCAGCACAATCCAGGCCCCCTGCGGGCAGCGTGTCCCTGAGCGGGGCCATCCAGCCCAGCCCCAGCCTGGCGCCAGGGCAGCCACTGTGTCTGTGGGCAGGGCATGGGGAGCATCTGCCTGTCTTACTTGTGGGGCTCCATCTTCATCCGAGGACCATGGGCTCCTCCTCATCCTTCTCATCCACTTCCATCGCCTCGATGTCATCCTCCTCATCAACTTCCATCTCCTCAACCTGGTCTTCCACGTCCACCTCCATCATCTCTTCCTCATTCAGCACCATGTCCACTTCCATCGCCACCACAGTGTCTCTGTTAGTCTGCAAGAGACAGCACAATCTCACAGTGGGGTTCCTGTCCCACACCATCCATTCCCACATGGCTGCAGCCTGCTCAAGCAGGCTGCCTCCTCCCTGGAATGGCACAGTACCTCCACTGGCGCAGCAGTGCTCATCCTGCTGGGGTTGGTGCTCCAGAGCAGGCAGCAGGAAAAGCCCAGGCAGCAGCAGCAACAGCTGAGTGCTGACGGGCAGAGCGCAGAGCGAGCGCCAACTGAGCGCTGGCAGCAGGCAGAGTGTCTGCTGTGGTGGTTTCCAGGTGCTGGACGTTCCACCTGGAACGCTGTGGGAGCTGTGATGTCACAGAAGTTTCAGGGCCGCTCCACACTGGGAGATGGGCATGGTGGAATGATGAAATCCTTGAATGGTTTGGCCTGGAAGGGACCCTAAGGATCATCTGGTTCCAAGCTGAGCAGCCTCGCAGCACAGCAGGTTGCTGCGGCCCCTGTCCAAGCTGGCCTTGGATGTTGGTGGGCATGGGGTATGCACAGCCTCTCTGCGCTGGTCCCTGTGTCAGGGACAAGCACCCTGACAGGAAAGAACTTCTTGCCATCATGGAATGGATTCCAGCTCTTGCAGTTTCATCCCATTCCCCCTTGTTCTGTGACTTCAGTTGCTGACAAAGAGTCCTCTCCCACTTCCCTGTGGGTCAGGCTGTTCCTGCAGTGTCACACATGTGGCTGAAGCTGCAGCCAGGAGAGAGAGAAGCCAAGCTGGCAGAGAGAGGAAATGGGGAAAGTGACATGCGAGATGAGAGGAGAAGGAAAAAGTAGAGACATGCAAGGCATTGGGTTGGGTGATTTGTGGCATTCCTGCCTTTTATTAGAGGCCAGGTTCTCTGGTGCACTCAATGACTGTGTGATTGCGGCGTGTCCACAGTGAGCCCGTGTGAGCGAGCTGCACTCCCAGAGGCCGGAGCACACTTGCTTCAAGTGCTGATGAATGAGGCCAGAGATGGGTCTTTGTGTGGAACTCCAAACGCTGTGCATTGCCATGAAGAGGGTCCAGGGCCAGAGAGAAAATGAGGCTGGGGTCCGAGGGTTTCATTCGGGGGGGAGAAGGGGTGAAGCCAGGACCAGCAGGGGAGAAGAGAGAGGAGAACATTCTCTGGAGAGTAGATATAAGGAAAAAATGGCAGTTGAAGTGGGTGATAGCAACAAAACCTGCGGATTGCAAGAGGCTGCAAGTGGCCATGGGTGAGAGCCTTGCATTCAGAGGGGTTTCTCTGTTTCACCTTGGTCCCCTTTGCCCTAAGGTATTACAGTTGCAATGAGAGGCCCCTGGGCCTCCACAAGTGCCCCCTTTTTGTTTTCAAGAATGAAGGCTTCTGCCATGGACTTTTGCAAGCGTTGAGCAAAACTGGATAGAATAACCAAGACAATGAATACAAGAAACAAAGCCCACAAAACAGTCTTGACTAAATCACAGAATCACAGAATCATGAGTTTGGAAGAGACCCCTAAGATCATCAAGTCCAACCTATGCCCTAACATCTCAACTAGACTATAGCACCAAGTGGCATGTCCAGTCTTTTTTTAAACACATCCAGTGATGGTGATTCCACCACCTCCCTGGGAAGACAGTTCCAGTGCTTTATTATTCTTTCAGTGAAAATTTTTTTCCTAATATCTAACCTATACCTTCCCTGACGTAGCTTGAGACTGTGTCCCCTTGTTCTGTCAGTTGCTGCCCGGTGGAAGAGACCGACCCCCACCTGTCTACAACCTCCCTTCAGGAAGTTGTAGAGAGCAATAAGGTCACCTCTAAGCCTCCTCTTCTCCAGGCTAAACAACCCCAGCTCCCTCAAATGTTCCTCGTAGGGCTTGTTTTCCAAGCCCCTCACCAGCCTCGTTGCTCTCCTCTGGACACGCTCAAGTATCTCAATATCCTTCCTAAATTGAGGGGCCCAGAACTGGACACAGTACTCAAGATGTGGCCTCACCAGTGCCGAGTACAGGGGGAGAATGACCTCCCTGCTCCTGCTGCTCACACAAGTCCTAATGCAGGCCAGGATGCCGTTGGCCTTCTTGGCCACCAAGGCACATTGCTGGCTCATATCCAATCGGCTGTCAACCAGCACCCCCAGGTCCCTTTCTGCCTGAACACTATCCAGCCACACCGTCCCCAGCCTGTAACGCTGTAGGGGATTTTTGTGGCCAAAATGCAGAACATGGCACTTAGACTTATTAGACTTCATATTGTTGGACGTAAAGATGAAAGCCAGCCTTTCATGCCCCAGTCTTTCAACAGTCCAGTGAGCCAGTCGTTGTTGCCTTTTGTCTGGATCTTATTGATTTGATCTGTGAGCAGCTGGCCGCTCTGGTATACTGAGTCCCTATGTGAGAAGAGGTTGACATGCGTGGCCATGGGCAAGAAATTGTGGCTTGGCTGTGGAACCACCCATGCGAAGGCATGCGGCATAGTTGGGAGCATCCAGCTTCCTGCTGCAGTGGCAAGAAAGGACAGCATCCTTTGACTTTAGCTAATTTACTAGTGGGTGGAGGCTTGGGTGGCCTGAAAGTAAAGAGATAGGGAGATTGCAATGTGAAACTGAAATTCTGGTCCCACTAAACTTTCTCTTCTGTAAGGCAAGGGTTTGAAGTCTTCTTATTAGAAGAATCAAATATCAAGGCTAGAATACAGTTTTTCCAATTGTTAAGCGGGATATCGCAGTTAGTGGTGTCTGAGCTCTCTTGGTATTGGTGTGTGTGGTCCACACTGCTTAGGAGATCTTCTTCTGTCCTTCTTCTTCTTTTGCAGGCTGCTGCTGTCTCTCTTAGGCTTTTGTTCTGTTTTTCTGATGGTGGCTGTGGTGTTTGCCTGGCCATTGGCAGAAGAGTTTTATGTTTTTTGCTGGGATGCGTCTTGGGCCTGCTGCTGTAGAGACACAAGCATATCCTCCCTCCCAAGTAATGAATGGGAAAGGGCCCATAATTTGTTTGGATTCAGGGTCTTTGATCAACACAGGTGGCTTTTCTTTTTATTGGGCTGCCAATTAAATATAAAATGCCTGATGACTGGGGGAGTTGTTGAAAAAGTTGAGCACATCAAGGGCCTTGGCCAGGCTCTCAATGGGAGATAATATGTGGACTCCCTGTCTCTGTTGATCAAGGATCCTTTGGATGGAAGAGTGGGCCCTCTGGACTATGGACTGTCCTGTGGCAGAGTGTGGTATGGCTGTGACATGTTTTGTAGCCCACTGGTCAGAAAACGGTTGGAATCAGTGGGAGGTATAAGCAGGACCATGATCAGTTTTAATTTCCTGTGGAACAGGGGAGGTGGAAAAGGCTAAAAAGGAACGTTTTATAGCATCTTTTGATTTTTCAGCAGCATGGGCAGGGGCAGAAACCGCAGCGTTGTCGGTGTGGATTGAGACGGGGATGTATTTTAGTCTCCCAAAAGGGGCTTGGTGTGTGATGTGAGATTGCCCGATCTGGAGAGTCTTTAGTCCTCTTGGATTGAGTACAGCTCTGACAGAAGCAAAGGCACGTTGCTGACAATTTGGGCAGGTGGCTGCCATGAATCTTGCCTGATCTTGGGTAATTTTAAAGATGCTGAGCGGTGCAGGAATGTTTTGATGGTAGAAGTGGTGGCGGATCCTAGCCTGGTCAGAAAGATTCCGTAGGGAGGTTTGGAGAAGCATTGCTGAGGCATCTGCTCTAGCATTGCCTACTATAAATGCAGGAAGGGTGGTATGAGACCTTGTGTGCATGATATAGTGTGGGTGTTGTCTGTGGGACAGAAGAGAAATGAAAGGGGAAAGCAAATGCTCAAGTTGGGGTTAGAAATGTCTTTGAAAATGGAATTTTCGGCCCGCTGCACTAGGTCATAGACATGTGCCGAATCAGTGATCAAAGGAAGAGGTTCTTTGAAAGTGGAGAAGGTCCTAAGGACTGCAGTCAATTCAGCAATTTGGGCAGGGTGAGGATCCCCTGGCTTGGCTTTTGTCTCTTGAGCAATGCGGGCCCAGGCCAGTGCAGAGCAGGGTGGGAAGCAGAGCCCGGAGCCTTTGGAGGCTGCAAGCCTTAAACATCAGCCCCTGCAGCAGCCCAGATGCAGGTGCCACAGTTGCCAAGGCTGTCAAGGCCTTGAGAGCGGGCAGGTGGATTTTGCATCCCTGTGGGCTGATGGCGGCTCTGGAGCCAGGAGTGGCTGTGGCTGCAGCAGGAAGGGTGGCTGAAAGTTTCCTGCCTTGCTTTGGTGGCATGGCTGCAGGGGCCAGTGCAGTGAGAGCCCCCTCTGTGCTGGTGAGAGCTCAGCTCTTGGGGACGCGGCTGTGCCCCAGCCCAGGAGCAGCGGCAGTGGCCAGCGGCAGCAGTGGTGTCAGTGGGACCCCCTGTGCACAGGGACCCCCAGCCGTGGGGTGGCCGTGGCAGCAGCCCCAGGGAGCTCCAGGCCCGGGATCCCGGAACAAGTGGAAATCCCAACTGTGCAAACGCTGCCTGTGCCTCTTGGGTTTTCTTTGGTTGAGGGGATTTCGAGGTATGTTAGAAGTCTCTTTTTCTCTAACTTACCTGTCGAAGGAAGAGTTGAGAAGTATGTGCTTCACTCTCTTAAGGTTGGTTTTATATTTTGTCTAAAACATTTTTTTGCTGGCCTGCTGAGGTTTGTTCAGCAGGTCAGCTTAAGGTACTCTTTTTGCCTCTTGGGTTGGTGTTATCTTTTATATTAAAACCTGACTATACTATGTTTACAAGAATGTTTTAATAGCTATTACTTAAGTTAGATAGTGACTTTCTACTTGAAACCAATATGTGAATGGTAATATCGTCTTTCATATGGATGCTAGCGAGAAGAAAGAGGAAGGACTGGGTACACCCAAATTTTTCTATCTATGTAGATAATACCAAACTCTTTCGTACAAGGTTCAAAACCTCTGTCTACAGTGCTCTAAATGTTTTCCGTTCACTTTGTGATTACTATTACTAGACTATCTAAATTGTTGTGACTTTTAATTCTTGACATAAAGGTGGTAACATGCTTTATGGGTTAAATTCAAAGGCCCAGGGGTCTTTGGCTACATGCCAGGGTCTCTGAACCCCCTGCCAGGGATTTAAAGCCCCCTGGCTGGGGCTGGAATCATTTAGGATGGTCAGGGGGAGGTCCGGGGTTCTGACAGTGCCCAAAGGAATGAGAAAGAGAAGTGAAGTTTTATAAAGAATCATTATTTATTTGCTGAACATCGGCAAACACGAGGATTTACAGAACACATTTCATTACAACAATCCTCATAACAACAACAACAACAATCTACTGCACATATTTCCATGGGATCCTATGGAGTAACAATCTTCAAAACATATTTACAAAGAACTACTAACCTAAGAACATATTTACAAAAATATCCTAACTTTTCAAACATATATACACCGCCGTAATATCTACAGCCATCATCTGCATCAGTCCTGGAAGGAAGAAAGAAGCAAAGCTGGAGTCAGCTGCCAGCACTGGGCCCAGCTGGGCCCCAGGAGCTGGGACAGGGCTGGCAGGGCTGGTGTGGCCCCAGGCAAGTGCAGGGCAGGCCAGGGCTGGTGCTTGTGGCAGCACAATCCAGGCCCCCTGCGGGCAGCGTGTCCCTGAGCGGGGCCATCCAGCCCAGCCCCAGCCTGGCGCCAGGGCAGCCACTGTGTCTGTGGGCAGGGCATGGGGAGCATCTGCCTGTCTTACTTGTGGGGCTCCATCTTCATCCGAGGACCATGGGCTCCTCCTCATCCTTCTCATCCACTTCCATCGCCTCGATGTCATCCTCCTCATCAACTTCCATCTCCTCAACCTGGTCTTCCACGTCCACCTCCATCATCTCTTCCTCATTCAGCACCATGTCCACTTCCATCGCCACCACAGTGTCTCTGTTAGTCTGCAAGAGACAGCACAATCTCACAGTGGGGTTCCTGTCCCACACCATCCATTCCCACATGGCTGCAGCCTGCTCAAGCAGGCTGCCTCCTCCCTGGAATGGCACTGTACCTCCACTGGTGCAGCAGTGCTCATCCTGCTGGGATTGGTGCTCCAGAGCAGGCAGCAGGAAAAGGCCAGGCAGCAGCAGCAACAGCTGAGTGCTGACGGGCAGAGCGCAGAGCGAGCGCCAACTGAGCGCTGGCAGCAGGCAGAGTGTCTGCTGTGGTGGTTTCCAGGTGCTGGACGTTCCACCTGGAACGCTGTGGGAGCTGTGATGTCACAGAAGTTTCAGGGCCGCTCCACACTGGGAGATGGGCATGGTGGAATGATGAAATCCTTGAATGGTTTGGCCTGGAAGGGACCCTAAGGATCATCTGGTTCCAAGCTGAGCAGCCTCCCAGCACAGCAGGTTGCTGCGGTCCCTGTCCAAGCTGGCCTTGGATGTTGGTGGGCATGGGGTATGCACAGCCTCTCTGCGCTGGTCCCTGTGTCAGGGACAAGCACCCTGACAGGAAAGAACTTCTTGCCATCATGGAATGGATTCCAGCTCTTGCAGTTTCATCCCATTCCCCCTTGTTCTGTGACTTCAGTTGCTGACAAAGAGTCCTCTCCCACTTCCCTGTGGGTCAGGCTGTTCCTGCAGTGTCACACATGTGGCTGAAGCTGCAGCCAGGAGAGAGAGAAGCCAAGCTGGCAGAGAGAGGAAATGGGGAAAGTGACATGAGAGATGAGAGGAGAAGGAAAAAGTAGAGACATGCAAGGCATTGGGTTGGGTGATTTGTGGCATTCATGCCTTTTATTAGAGGCCAGGTTCTCTGGTGCACTCAATGACTGTGTGATTGCGGCGTGTCCACAGTGAGCCCGTGTGAGCGAGCTGCACTCCCAGAGGCCGGAGCACACTTGCTTCAAGTGCTGATGAATGAGGCCAGAGATGGGTCTTTGTGTGGAACTCCAAACGCTGTGCATTGCCATGAAGAGGGTCCAGGGCCAGAGAGAAAATGAGGCTGGGGTCTGAGGGTTTCATTCGGGGGGGAGAAGGGGTGAAGCCAGGACCAGCAGGGGAGAAGAGAGAGGAGAACATTGTCTGGAGAGTAGATATAAGGAAAAAATGGCAGTTGAAGTGGGTGATAGCAACAAAACCTGCGGATTGCAAGAGGCTGCAAGTGGCCATGGGTGAGAGCCTTGCATTCAGAGGGGTTTCTCTGTTTCACCTTGGTCCCCTTTGCCCTAAGGTATCACAGTTGCAATGAGAGGCCCCTGGGCCTCCACAAGTGCCCCCTTTTTGTTTTCAAGAATGAAGGCTTCTGCCATGGACTTTTGCAAGCGTTGAGCAAAACTGGATAGAATAACCAAGACAATGAATACAAGAAACAAAGCCCACAAAACAGTCTTGACTAAATCACAGAATCACAGAATCATGAGTTTGGAAGAGACCCCTAAGATCATCAAGTCCAACCTATGCCCTAACATCTCAACTAGACTATAGCACCAAGTGGCATGTCCAGTCTTTTTTTAAACACATCCAGTGATGGTGATTCCACCACCTCCCTGGGAAGACAGTTCCAGTGCTTTATTATTCTTTCAGTGAAAATTTTTTTCCTAATATCTAACCTATACCTTCCCTGACGTAGCTTGAGACTGTGTCCCCTTGTTCTGTCAGTTGCTGCCCGGTGGAAGAGACCGACCCCCACCTGTCTACAACCTCCCTTCAGGAAGTTGTAGAGAGCAATAAGGTCACCTCTAAGCCTCCTCTTCTCCAGGCTAAACAACCCCAGCTCCCTCAAATGTTCCTCGTAGGGCTTGTTTTCCAAGCCCCTCACCAGCCTCGTTGCTCTCCTCTGGACACGCTCAAGTATCTCAATATCCTTCCTAAATTGAGGGGCCCAGAACTGGACACAGTACTCAAGATGTGGCCTCACCAGTGCCGAGTACAGGGGGAGAATGACCTCCCTGCTCCTGCTGCTCACACAAGTCCTAATGCAGGCCAGGATGCCGTTGGCCTTCTTGGCCACCAAGGCACATTGCTGGCTCATATCCAATCGGCTGTCAACCAGCACCCCCAGGTCCCTTTCTGCCTGAACACTATCCAGCCACACCGTCCCCAGCCTGTAACGCTGTAGGGGATTTTTGTGGCCAAAATGCAGAACACGGCACTTAGACTTATTAGACTTCATATTGTTGGACGTAAAGATGAAAGCCAGCCTTTCATGCCCCAGTCTTTCAACAGTCCAGTGAGCCAGTCGTTGTTGCCTTTTGTCTGGATCTTATTGATTTGATCTGTGAGCAGCTGGCCGCTCTGGTATACTGAGTCCCTATGTGAGAAGAGGTTGACATGCGTGGCCATGGGCAAGAAATTGTGGCTTGGCTGTGGAACCACCCATGCGAAGGCATGCAGCATAGTTAGGAGCATCCAGCTTCCTGCTGCAGTGGCAAGAAAGGACAGCATCCTTTGACTTTAGCTAATTTACTAGTGGGTGGAGGCTTGGGTGGCCTGAAAGTAAAGAGATAGGGAGATTGCAATGTGAAACTTAAATTCTGGTCCCACTAAACTTTCTCTTCTGTAAGGCAAGGGTTTGAAGTCAGCTTATTAGAAGAATCAAATATCAAGGCTAGAATACAGTTTTTCCAATTGTTAAGCGGGATATCGCAGTTAGTGGTGTCTGAGCTCTCTTGGTGTTGGTCTGTGCGGTCCACACTGCTTAGGAGATCTTCTTCTGTCCTTCTTCTTCTTCTTTTCCAGGCTGCCGCTGTCTCTCTTAGGCTTTTGTTCTGTTTTTCTGAAGGTGGCCCTGGTGTTTGCCTGGCCATTGGCAGAAGAGTTTGATGTTTTTTGCTGGGATGCGTCTTGGGCCTGCTGCTGTAGAGACACAAGCATATCCTCCCTCCCAAGTAATGAATGGGAAAGGGCCCATAATTTGTTTGGATTCAGGGTCTTTGATCAACACAGGTGGCTTTTCTTTTTATTGGGCTGCCAATTAAATATAAAATGCCTGATGACTGGGGGAGTTGTTGAAAAAGTTGAGCACATCAAGGGCCTTGGCCAGGCTCTCAATGGGAGATACTATGTGGACTCCCTGTCTCTGTTGATCAAGGATCCTTTGGATGGAAGAGTGGGCCCTCTGGACTATGGACTGTCCTGTGGCAGAGTGTGGTATGGCTGTGACATGTTTTGTAGCCCACTGGTCAGAAAACGGTTGGAATCAGTGGGAGGTATAAGCAGGACCATGATCAGTTTTAATTTCCTGTGGAACAGGGGAGGTGGAAAAGGCTAAAAAGGAACGTTTTATAGCATCTTTTGATTTTTCAGCAGCATGGGCAGGGGCAGAAACCGCAGCGTTGTCGGTGTGGATTGAGACGGGGATGTATTTTAGTCTCCCAAAAGGGGCTTGGTGTGTGATGTGAGATTGCCCGATCTGGAGAGTCTTTAGTCCTCTTGGATTGAGTGCAGCTCTGACAGAAGCAAAGGCACGTTGCTGACAATTTGGGCAGGTGGCTGCCATGAATCTTGCCTGATCTTGGGTAATTTTAAAGATGCTGAGCGGTGCAGGAATGTTTTGATGGTAGAAGTGGTGGCGGATCCTAGCCTGGTCAGAAAGATTCCGTAGGGAGGTTTGGAGAAGCATTGCTGAGGCATCTGCTCTAGCATTGCCTACTATAAATGCAGGAAGGGTGGTATGAGACCTTGTGTGCATGATATAGTGTGGGTGTTGTCTGTGGGACAGAAGAGAAATGAAAGGGGAAAGCAAATGCTCAAGTTGGGGTTAGAAATGTCTTTGAAAATGGAATTTTCGGCCCGCTGCACTAGGTCATAGACATGTGCCGAATCAGTGATCAAAGGAAGAGGTTCTTTGAAAGTGGAGAAGGTCCTAAGGACTGCAGTCAATTCAGCAATTTGGGCAGGGTGAGGATGCCCTGGCTTGGCTTTTGTCTCTTGAGCAATGCGGGCCCAGGGCAGTGCAGAGCAGGCCGGGCAGCAGAGCCCGGAGCCTTTGGAGGCTGCAAGCCTTAAACATCAGCCCCTGCAGCAGCCCAGATGCAGGTGCCACAGTTGCCAAGGCTGTCAAGGCCTTGATAGCGGGCAGGTGGATTTTGCATCCCTGTGTGCTGATGGCGGCTCTGGAGCCAGGAGTGGCTGTGGCTGCAGCAGGAAGGGTGGCTGAAAGTTTCCTGCCTTGCTTTGGTGGCATGGCTGCAGGGGCCAGTGCAGTGAGAGCCCCCTCTGTGCTGGTGAGAGCTCAGCTCTTGGGGACGCGGCTGTGCCCCAGCCCAGGAGCAGCGGCAGTGGCCAGCGGCAGCAGTGGTGTCAGTGGGACCCCCTGTGCACAGGGACCCCCAGGCGCGGGGTGGCCGTGGCAGCAGCCCCAGGGAGCTCCAGCCCCGGGATCCCGGAACAAGTGGAAATCCCAACTGTGCAAACGCTGCCTGTGCCTCTTGGGTTTTCTTTGGTTGAGGGGATTTCGAGGTACGTTAGAAGTCTCTTTTTCTCTAACTTAGCTGTCGAAGGAAGAGTTGAGAAGTATGTGCTTCACTCTCTTAAGGTTGATTTTTATATTTTGTCTAAAACATTTTTTTGCTGGCCTGCTGAGGTTTGTTCAGCAGGTCAGCTTAAGGTACTCTTTTTGCCTCTTGGGTTGGTGTTATCTTTTATATTAAAACCTGACTATACTATGTTTACAAGAATGTTTTAATAGCTATTACTTAAGTTAGATAGTGACTTTCTACTTGAAACCAATATGTGAATGGTAATATCGTCTTTCATATGGATGCTAGCGAGAAGAAAGAGGAAGGACTGGGTACACCCAAATTTTTCTATCTATGTAGATAATACCAAACTCTTTCGTACAAGGTTCAAAACCTCTGTCTACAGTGCTCTAAATGTTTTCCGTTCACTTTGTGATTACTATTACTAGACTATCTAAATTGTTGTGACTTTTAATTCTTGACATAAAGGTGGTAACATGCTTTATGGGTTAAATTCAAAGGCCCAGGGGTCTTTGGCTACATGCCAGGGTCTCTGAACCCCCTGCCAGGGATTTAAAGCCCCCTGGCTGGGGCTGGAATCATTTAGGATGGTCAGGGGGAGGTCCGGGGTTCTGACAGTGCCCAAAGGAATGAGAAAGAGAAGTGAAGTTTTATAAAGAATCATTATTTATTTGCTGAACATCGGCAAACACGAGGATTTACAGAACACATTTCATTACAACAATCCTCATAACAACAACAACAACAATCTACTGCACATATTTCCATGGGATCCTATGGAGTAACAATCTTCAAAACATATTTACAAAGAACTACTAACCTAAGAACATATTTACAAAAATATCCTAACTTTTCAAACATATATACACCGCCGTAATATCTACAGCCATCATCTGCATCAGTCCTGGAAGGAAGAAAGAAGCAAAGCTGGAGTCAGCTGCCAGCACTGGGCCCAGCTGGGCCCCAGGAGCTGGGACAGGGCTGGCAGGGCTGGTGTGGCCCCAGGCAAGTGCAGGGCAGGCCAGGGCTGGTGCTTGTGGCAGCACAATCCAGGCCCCCTGCGGGCAGCGTGTCCCTGAGCGGGGCCATCCAGCCCAGCCCCAGCCTGGCGCCAGGGCAGCCACTGTGTCTGTGGGCAGGGCATGGGGAGCATCTGCCTGTCTTACTTGTGGGGCTCCATCTTCATCCAAGGACCATGGGCTCCTCCTCATCCTTCTCATCCACTTCCATCGCCTCGATGTCATCCTCCTCATCAACTTCCATCTCCTCAACCTGGTCTTCCACGTCCACCTCCATCATCTCTTCCTCATTCAGCACCATGTCCACTTCCATCGCCACCACAGTGTCTCTGTTAGTCTGCAAGAGACAGCACAATCTCACAGTGGGGTTCCTGTCCCACACCATCCATTGCCACATGGCTGCAGCCTGCTCAAGCAGGCTGCCTCCTCCCTGGAATGGCACAGTACCTCCACTGGCGCAGCAGTGCTCATCCTGCTGGGATTGGTGCTCCAGAGCAGGCAGCAGGAAAAGGCCAGGCAGCAGCAGCAACAGCTGAGTGCTGACGGGCAGAGCGCAGAACGAGCGCCAACTGAGCGCTGGCAGCAGGCAGAGTGTCTGCTGTGGTGGTTTCCAGGTGCTGGACGTTCCACCTGGAACGCTGTGGGAGCTGTGATGTCACAGAAGTTTCAGGGCCACTCCACACTGGGAGATGGGCATGGTGGAATGATGAAATCCTTGAATGGTTTGGCTTGGAAGGGACCCTAAGGATCATCTGGTTCCAAGCTGAGCAGCCTCCCAGCACAGCAGGTTGCTGCGGCCCCTGTCCAAGCTGGCCTTGGATGTTGGTGGGCATGGGGTATGCACAGCCTCTCTGCGCTGGTCCCTGTGTCAGGGACAAGCACCCTGACAGGAAAGAACTTCTTGCCATCATGGAATGGATTCCAGCTCTTGCCGTTTCATCCCATTCCCCCTTGTTCTGTGACTTCAGTTGCTGACAAAGAGTCCTCTCCCACTTCCCTGTGGGTCAGGCTGTTCCTGCAGTGTCACACATGTGGCTGAAGCTGCAGCCAGGAGAGAGAGAAGCCAAGCTGGCAGAGAGAGGAAATGGGGAAAGTGACATGAGAGATGAGAGGAGAAGGAAAAAGTAGAGACATGCAAGGCATTGGGTTGGGTGATTTGTGGCATTCATGCCTTTTATTAGAGGCCAGGTTCTCTGGTGCACTCAATGACTGTGTGATTGCGGCGTGTCCACAGTGAGCCCGTGTGAGCGAGCTGCACTCCCAGAGGCCGGAGCACACTTGCTTCAAGTGCTGATGAATGAGGCCAGAGATGGGTCTTTGTGTGGAACTCCAAACGCTGTGCATTGCCATGAAGAGGGTCCAGGGCCAGAGAGAAAATGAGGCTGGGGTCTGAGGGTTTCATTCGGGGGGGAGAAGGGGTGAAGCCAGGACCAGCAGGGGAGAAGAGAGAGGAGAACATTCTCTGGAGAGTAGATATAAGGAAAAAATGGCAGTTGAAGTGGGTGATAGCAACAAAACCTGCGGATTGCAAGAGGCTGCAAGTGGCCATGGGTGAGAGCCTTGCATTCAGAGGGGTTTCTCTGTTTCACCTTGGTCCCCTTTGCCCTAAGGTATTACAGTTGCAATGAGAGGCCCCTGGGCCTCCACAAGTGCCCCCTTTTTGTTTTCAAGAATGAAGGCTTCTGCCATGGACTTTTGCAAGCGTTGAGCAAAACTGGATAGAATAACCAAGACAATGAATACAAGAAACAAAGCCCACAAAACAGTCTTGACTAAATCACAGAATCACAGAATCATGAGTTTGGAAGAGACCCCTAAGATCATCAAGTCCAACCTATGCCCTAACATCTCAACTAGACTATAGCACCAAGTGGCATGTCCAGTCTTTTTTTAAACACATCCAGTGATGGTGATTCCACCACCTCCCTGGGAAGACAGTTCCAGTGCTTTATTATTCTTTCAGTGAAAATTTTTTTCCTAATATCTAACCTATACCTTCCCTGACGTAGCTTGAGACTGTGTCCCCTTGTTCTGTCAGTTGCTGCCCGGTGGAAGAGACCGACCCCCACCTGTCTACAACCTCCCTTCAGGAAGTTGTAGAGAGCAATAAGGTCACCTCTAAGCCTCCTCTTCTCCAGGCTAAACAACCCCAGCTCCCTCAAATGTTCCTCGTAGGGCTTGTTTTCCAAGCCCCTCACCAGCCTCGTTGCTCTCCTCTGGACACGCTCAAGTATCTCAATATCCTTCCTAAATTGAGGGGCCCAGAACTGGACACAGTACTCAAGATGTGGCCTCACCAGTGCCGAGTACAGGGGGAGAATGACCTCCCTGCTCCTGCTGCTCACACAAGTCCTAATGCAGGCCAGGATGCCGTTGGCCTTCTTGGCCACCAAGGCACATTGCTGGCTCATATCCAATCGGCTGTCAACCAGCACCCCCAGGTCCCTTTCTGCCTGAACACTATCCAGCCACACCGTCCCCAGCCTGTAACGCTGTAGGGGATTTTTGTGGCCAAAATGCAGAACATGGCACTTAGACTTATTAGACTTCATATTGTTGGACGTAAAGATGAAAGCCAGCCTTTCATGCCCCAGTCTTTCAACAGTCCAGTGAGCCAGTCGTTGTTGCCTTTTGTCTGGATCTTATTGATTTGATCTGTGAGCAGCTGGCCGCTCTGGTATACTGAGTCCCTATGTGAGAAGAGGTTGACATGCGTGGCCATGGGCAAGAAATTGTGGCTTGGCTGTGGAACCACCCATGCGAAGGCATGCAGCATAGTTAGGAGCATCCAGCTTCCTGCTGCAGTGGCAAGAAAGGACAGCATCCTTTGACTTTAGCTAATTTACTAGTGGGTGGAGGCTTGGGTGGCCTGAAAGTAAAGAGATAGGGAGATTGCAATGTGAAACTGAAATTCTGGTCCCACTAAACTTTCTCTTCTGTAAGGCAAGGGTTTGAAGTCTTCTTATTAGAAGAATCAAATATCAAGGCTAGAATACAGTTTTTCCAATTGTTAAGCGGTATATCGCAGTTAGTGGTGTCTGAGCTCTCTTGGTATTGGTGTGTGTGGTCCACACTGCTTAGGAGATCTTCTTCTGTCCTTCTTCTTCTTTTGCAGGCTGCTGCTGTCTCTCTTAGGCTTTTGTTCTGTTTTTCTGATGGTGGCTGTGGTGTTTGCCTGGCCATTGGCAGAAGAGTTTTATGTTTTTTGCTGGGATGCGTCTTGGGCCTGCTGCTGTAGAGACACAAGCATATCCTCCCTCCCAAGTAATGAATGGGAAAGGGCCCATAATTTGTTTGGATTCAGGGTCTTTGATCAACACAGGTGGCTTTTCTTTTTATTGGGCTGCCAATTAAATATAAAATGCCTGATGACTGGGGGAGTTGTTCAAAAAGTTGAGCACATCAAGGGCCTTGGCCTGGCTCTCAATGGGAGATACTATGTGGACTCCCTGTCTCTGTTGATCAAGGATCCTTTGGATGGAAGAGTGGGCCCTCTGGACTATGGACTGTCCTGTGGCAGAGTGTGGTATGGCTGTGACATGTTTTGTAGCCCACTGGTCAGAAAATGGTTGGAATCAGTGGGAGGTATAAGCAGGACCATGATCAGTTTTAATTTCCTGTGGAACAGGGGAGGTGGAAAAGGCTAAAAAGGAACGTTTTATAGCATCTTTTGATTTTTCAGCAGCATGGGCAGGGGCAGAAACCGCAGCGTTGTCGGTGTGGATTGAGACGGGGATGTATTTTAGTCTCCCAAAAGGGGCTTGGTGTGTGATGTGAGATTGCCCGATCTGGAGAGTCTTTAGTCCTCTTGGATTGAGTGCAGCTCTGACAGAAGCAAAGGCACGTTGCTGACAATTTGGGCAGGTGGCTGCCATGAATCTTGCCTGATCTTGGGTAATTTTAAAGATGCTGAGCGGTGCAGGAATGTTTTGATGGTAGAAGTGGTGGCGGATCCTAGCCTGGTCAGAAAGATTCCGTAGGGAGGTTTGGAGAAGCATTGCTGAGGCATCTGCTCTAGCATTGCCTACTATAAATGCAGGAAGGGTGGTATGAGACCTTGTGTGCATGATATAGTGTGGGTGTTGTCTGTGGGACAGAAGAGAAATGAAAGGGGAAAGCAAATGCTCTAGTTGGGGTTAGAAATGTCTTTGAAAATGGAATTTTCGGCCCGCTGCACTAGGTCATAGACATGTGCCGAATCAGTGATCAAAGGAAGAGGTTCTTTGAAAGTGGAGAAGGTCCTAAGGACTGCAGTCAATTCAGCAATTTGGGCAGGGTGAGGATGCCCTGGCTTGGCTTTTGTCTCTTGAGCAATGCGGGCCCAGGGCAGTGCAGAGCAGGCCGGGAAGCAGAGCCCGGAGCCTTTGGAGGCTGCAAGCCTTAAACATCAGCCCCTGCAGCAGCCCAGATGCAGGTGCCACAGTTGCCAAGGCTGTCAAGGCCTTGATAGCGGGCAGGTGGATTTTGCATCCCTGTGTGCTGATGGCGGCTCTGGAGCCAGGAGTGGCTGTGGCTGCAGCAGGAAGGGTGGCTGAAAGTTTCCTGCCTTGCTTTGGTGGCATGGCTGCAGGGGCCAGTGCAGTGAGAGCCCCCTCTGTGCTGGTGAGAGCTCAGCTCTTGGGGACGCGGCTGTGCCCCAGCCCAGGAGCAGCAGCAGTGGCCAGCGGCAGCAGTGGTGTCAGTGGGACCCCCTGTGCACAGGGAGCCCCAGCCGCGGGGTGGCCGTGGCAGCAGCCCCAGGGAGCTCCAGCCCCGGGATCCCGGAACAAGTGGAAATCCCAACTGTGCAAACGCTGCCTGTGCCTCTTGGGTTTTCTTTGGTTGAGGGGATTTCGAGGTACGTTAGAAGTCTCTTTTTCTCTAACTTAGCTGTCGAAGGAAGAGTTGAGAAGTATGTGCTTCACTCTCTTAAGGTTGATTTTTATATTTTGTCTAAAACATTTTTTTGCTGGCCTGCTGAGGTTTGTTCAGCAGGTCAGCTTAAGGTACTCTTTTTGCCTCTTGGGTTGGTGTTATCTTTTATATTAAAACCTGCCTATACTATGTTTACAAGAATGTTTTAATAGCTATTACTTAAGTTAGATAGTGACTTTCTACTTGAAACCAATATGTGAATGGTAATATCGTCTTTCATATGGATGCTAGCGAGAAGAAAGAGGAAGGACTGGGTACACCCAAATTTTTCTATCTATGTAGATAATACCAAACTCTTTCGTACAAGGTTCAAAACCTCTGTGTACAGTGCTCTAAATGTTTTCCGTTCACTTTGTGATTACTATTACTAGACTATCTAAATTGTTGTGACTTTTAATTCTTGACATAAAGGTGGTAACATGCTTTATGGGTTTAATTCAAAGGCCCAGGGGTCTTTGGCTACATGCCAGGGTCTCTGAACCCCCTGCCAGGGATTTAAAGCCCCCTGGCTGGGGCTGGAATCATTTAGGATGGTCAGGGGGAGGTCCGGGGTTCTGACAGTGCCCAAAGGAATGAGAAAGAGAAGTGAAGTTTTATAAAGAATCATTATTTATTTGCTGAACATCGGCAAACACGAGGATTTACAGAACACATTTCATTACAACAATCCTCATAACAACAACAACAACAATCTACTGCACATATTTCCATGGGATCCTATGGAGTAACAATCTTCAAAACATATTTACAAAGAACTACTAACCTAAGAACATATTTACAAAAATATCCTAACTTTTCAAACATATATACACCGCCGTAATATCTACAGCCATCATCTGCATCAGTCCTGGAAGGAAGAAAGAAGCAAAGCTGGAGTCAGCTGCCAGCACTGGGCCCAGCTGGGCCCCAGGAGCTGGGACAGGGCTGGCAGGGCTGGTGTGGCCCCAGGCAAGTGCAGGGCAGGCCAGGGCTGGTGCTTGTGGCAGCACAATCCAGGCCCCCTGCGGGCAGCGTGTCCCTGAGCGGGGCCATCCAGCCCAGCCCCAGCCTGGCGCCAGGGCAGCCACTGTGTCTGTGGGCAGGGCATGGGGAGCATCTGCCTGTCTTACTTGTGGGGCTCCATCTTCATCCAAGGACCATGGGCTCCTCCTCATCCTTCTCATCCACTTCCATCGCCTCGATGTCATCCTCCTCATCAACTTCCATCTCCTCAACCTGGTCTTCCACGTCCACCTCCATCATCTCTTCCTCATTCAGCACCATGTCCACTTCCATCGCCACCACAGTGTCTCTGTTAGTCTGCAAGAGACAGCACAATCTCACAGTGGGGTTCCTGTCCCACACCATCCATTCCCACATGGCTGCAGCCTGCTCAAGCAGGCTGCCTCCTCCCTGGAATGGCACAGTACCTCCACTGGCGCAGCAGTGCTCATCCTGCTGGGGTTGGTGCTCCAGAGCAGGCAGCAGGAAAAGCCCAGGCAGCAGCAGCAACAGCTGAGTGCTGACGGGCAGAGCGCAGAGCGAGCGCCAACTGAGCGCTGGCAGCAGGCAGAGTGTCTGCTGTGGTGGTTTCCAGGTGCTGGACGTTCCACCTGGAACGCTGTGGGAGCTGTGATGTCACAGAAGTTTCAGGGCCGCTCCACACTGGGAGATGGGCATGGTGGAATGATGAAATCCTTGAATGGTTTGGCCTGGAAGGGACCCTAAGGACCATCTGGTTCCAAGCTGAGCAGCCTCGCAGCACAGCAGGTTGCTGCGGCCCCTGTCCAAGCTGGCCTTGGATGTTGGTGGGCATGGGGTATGCACAGCCTCTCTGCGCTGGTCCCTGTGTCAGGGACAAGCACCCTGACAGGAAAGAACTTCTTGCCATCATGGAATGGATTCCAGCTCTTGCAGTTTCATCCCATTCCCCCTTGTTCTGTGACTTCAGTTGCTGACAAAGAGTCCTCTCCCACTTCCCGGTGGGTCAGGCTGTTCCTGCAGTGTCACACATGTGGCTGAAGCTGCAGCCAGGAGAGAGAGAAGCCAAGCTGGCAGAGAGAGGAAATGGGGAAAGTGACATGAGAGATGAGAGGAGAAGGAAAAAGTAGAGACATGCAAGGCATTGGGTTGGGTGGGCTGTGGCATTCATGCCTTTTATTAGAGGCCAGGTTCTCTGGTGCACTCAATGACTGTGTGATTGCGGCGTGTCCACAGTGAGCCCGTGTGAGCGAGCTGCACTCCCAGAGGCCGGAGCACACTTGCTTCAAGTGCTGATGAATGAGGCCAGAGATGGGTCTTTGTGTGGAACTCCAAACGCTGTGCATTGCCATGAAGAGGGTCCAGGGCCAGAGAGAAAATGAGGCTGGGGTCTGAGGGTTTCATTCGGGGGGGAGAAGGGGTGAAGCCAGGACCAGCAGGGGAGAAGAGAGAGGAGACCATTGTCTGGAGAGTAGATATAAGGAAAAAATGGCAGTTGAAGTGGGTGATAGCAACAAAACCTGCGGATTGCAAGAGGCTGCAAGTGGCCATGGGTGAGAGCCTTGCATTCAGAGGGGTTTCTCTGTTTCACCTTGGTCCCCTTTGCCCTAAGGTATTACAGTTGCAATGAGAGGCCCCTGGGCCTCCACAAGTGCCCCCTTTTTGTTTTCAAGAATGAAGGCTTCTGCCATGGACTTTTGCAAGCGTTGAGCAAAACTGGATAGAATAACCAAGACAATGAATACAAGAAACAAAGCCCACAAAACAGTCTTGACTAAATCACAGAATCACAGAATCATGAGTTTGGAAGAGACCCCTAAGATCATCAAGTCCAACCTATGCCCTAACATCTCAACTAGACTATAGCACCAAGTGGCATGTCCAGTCTTTTTTTAAACACATCCAGTGATGGTGATTCCACCACCTCCCTGGGAAGACAATTCCAGTGCTTTATTATTCTTTCAGTGAAATTTTTTTTCCTAATATCTAACCTATACCTTCCCTGACGTAGCTTGAGACTGTGTCCCCTTGTTCTGTCAGTTGCTGCCCGGTGGAAGAGACCGACCCCCACCTGTCTACAACCTCCCTTCAGGAAGTTGTAGAGAGCAATAAGGTCACCTCTAAGCCTCCTCTTCTCCAGGCTAAACAACCCCAGCTCCCTCAAATGTTCCTCGTAGGGCTTGTTTTCCAAGCCCCTCACCAGCCTCGTTGCTCTCCTCTGGACACGCTCAAGTATCTCAATATCCTTCCTAAATTGAGGGGCCCAGAACTGGACACAGTACTCAAGATGTGGCCTCACCAGTGCCGAGTACAGGGGGAGAATGACCTCCCTGCTCCTGCTGCTCACACAAGTCCTAATGCAGGCCAGGATGCCGTTGGCCTTCTTGGCCACCAAGGCACATTGCTGGCTCATATCCAATCGGCTGTCAACCAGCACCCCCAGGTCCCTTTCTGCCTGAACACTATCCAGCCACACCGTCCCCAGCCTGTAACGCTGTAGGGGATTTTTGTGGCCAAAATGCAGAACACGGCACTTAGACTTATTAGACTTCATATTGTTGGACGTAAAGATGAAAGCCAGCCTTTCATGCCCCAGTCTTTCAACAGTCCAGTGAGCCAGTCGTTGTTGCCTTTTGTCTGGATCTTATTGATTTGATCTGTGAGCAGCTGGCCGCTCTGGTATACTGAGTCCCTATGTGAGAAGAGGTTGACATGTGTGGCCATGGGCAAAAAATTGTGGCTTGGCTGTGGAACCACCCATGCGAAGGCATGCGGCATAGTTAGGAGCATCCAGCTTCCTGCTGCAGTGGCAAGAAAGGACAGCATCCTTTGACTTTAGCTAATTTACTAGTGGGTGGAGGCTTGGGTGGCCTGAAAGTAAAGAGATAGGGAGATTGCAATGTGAAACTTAAATTCTGGTCCCACTAAACTTTCTCTTCTGTAAGGCAAGGGTTTGAAGTCAGCTTATTAGAAGAATCAAATATCAAGGCTAGAATACAGTTTTTCCAATTGTTAAGCGGGATATCGCAGTTAGTGGTGTCTGAGCTCTCTTGGTATTGGTGTGTGTGGTCCACACTGCTTAGGAGATCTTCTTCTGTCCTTCTTCTTCTTTTGCAGGCTGCTGCTGTCTCTCTTAGGCTTTTGTTCTGTTTTTCTGATGGTGGCTGTGGTGTTTGCCTGGCCATTGGCAGAAGAGTTTTATGTTTTTTGCTGGGATGCGTCTTGGGCCTGCTGCTGTAGAGACACAAGCATATCCTCCCTCCCAAGTAATGAATGGGAAAGGGCCCATAATTTGTTTGGATTCAGGGTCTTTGATCAACACAGGTGGCTTTTCTTTTTATTGGGCTGCCAATTAAATATAAAATGCCTGATGACTGGGGGAGTTGTTGAAAAAGTTGAGCACATCAAGGGCCTTGGCCAGGCTCTCAATGGGAGATAATATGTGGACTCCCTGTCTCTGTTGATCAAGGATCCTTTGGATGGAAGAGTGGGCCCTCTGGACTATGGACTGTCCTGTGGCAGAGTGTGGTATGGCTGTGACATGTTTTGTAGCCCACTGGTCAGGAAATGGTTGGAATCAGTGGGAGGTATAAGCAGGACCATGATCAGTTTTAATTTCCTGTGGAACAGGGGAGGTGGAAAAGGCTAAAAAGGAACGTTTTATAGCATCTTTTGATTTTTCAGCAGCATGGGCAGGGGCAGAAACCGCAGCGTTGTCGGTGTGGATTGAGACGGGGATGTATTTTAGTCTCCCAAAAGGGGCTTGGTGTGTGATGTGAGATTGCCCGATCTGGAGAGTCTTTAGTCCTCTTGGATTGAGTGCAGCTCTGACAGAAGCAAAGGCACGTTGCTGACAATTTGGGCAGGTGGCTGCCATGAATCTTGCCTGATCTTGGGTAATTTTAAAGATGCTGAGCGGTGCAGGAATGTTTTGATGGTAGAAGTGGTGGCGGATCCTAGCCTGGTCAGAAAGATTCCGTAGGGAGGTTTGGAGAAGCATTGCTGAGGCATCTGCTCTAGCATTGCCTACTATAAATGCAGGAAGGGTGGTATGAGACCTTGTGTGCATGATATAGTGTGGGTGTTGTCTGTGGGACAGAAGAGAAATGAAAGGGGAAAGCAAATGCTCTAGTTGGGGTTAGAAATGTCTTTGAAAATGGAATTTTCGGCCCGCTGCACTAGGTCATAGACATGTGCCGAATCAGTGATCAAAGGAAGAGGTTCTTTGAAAGTGGAGAAGGTCCTAAGGACTGCAGTCAATTCAGCAATTTGGGCAGGGTGAGGATGCCCTGGCTTGGCTTTTGTCTCTTGAGCAATGCGGGCCCAGGGCAGTGCAGAGCAGGCCGGGAAGCAGAGCCCGGAGCCTTTGGAGGCTGCAAGCCTTAAACATCAGCCCCTGCAGCAGCCCAGATGCAGGTGCCACAGTTGCCAAGGCTGTCAAGGCCTTGATAGCGGGCAGGTGGATTTTGCATCCCTGTGTGCTGATGGCGGCTCTGGAGCCAGGAGTGGCTGTGGCTGCAGCAGGAAGGGTGGCTGAAAGTTTCCTGCCTTGCTTTGGTGGCATGGCTGCAGGGGCCAGTGCAGTGAGAGCCCCCTCTGTGCTGGTGAGAGCTCAGCTCTTGGGGACGCGGCTGTGCCCCAGCCCAGGAGCAGCAGCAGTGGCCAGCGGCAGCAGTGGTGTCAGTGGGACCCCCTGTGCACAGGGAGCCCCAGCCGCGGGGTGGCCGTGGCAGCAGCCCCAGGGAGCTCCAGCCCCGGGATCCCGGAACAAGTGGAAATCCCAACTGTGCAAACGCTGCCTGTGCCTCTTGGGTTTTCTTTGGTTGAGGGGATTTCGAGGTACGTTAGAAGTCTCTTTTTCTCTAACTTAGCTGTCGAAGGAAGAGTTGAGAAGTATGTGCTTCACTCTCTTAAGGTTGATTTTTATATTTTGTCTAAAACATTTTTTTGCTGGCCTGCTGAGGTTTGTTCAGCAGGTCAGCTTAAGGTACTCTTTTTGCCTCTTGGGTTGGTGTTATCTTTTATATTAAAACCTGCCTATACTATGTTTACAAGAATGTTTTAATAGCTATTACTTAAGTTAGATAGTGACTTTCTACTTGAAACCAATATGTGAATGGTAATATCGTCTTTCATATGGATGCTAGCGAGAAGAAAGAGGAAGGACTGGGTACACCCAAATTTTTCTATCTATGTAGATAATACCAAACTCTTTCGTACAAGGTTCAAAACCTCTGTCTACAGTGCTCTAAATGTTTTCCGTTCACTTTGTGATTACTATTACTAGACTATCTAAATTGTTGTGACTTTTAATTCTTGACATAAAGGTGGTAACATGCTTTATGGGTTAAATTCAAAGGCCCAGGGGTCTTTGGCTACATGCCAGGGTCTCTGAACCCCCTGCCAGGGATTTAAAGCCCCCTGGCTGGGGCTGGAATCATTTAGGATGGTCAGGGGGAGGTCCGGGGTTCTGACAGTGCCCAAAGGAATGAGAAAGAGAAGTGAAGTTTTATAAAGAATCATTATTTATTTGCTGAACATCGGCAAACACGAGGATTTACAGAACACATTTCATTACAACAATCCTCATAACAACAACAACAACAATCTACTGCACATATTTCCATGGGATCCTATGGAGTAACAATCTTCAAAACATATTTACAAAGAACTACTAACCTAAGAACATATTTACAAAAATATCCTAACTTTTCAAACATATATACACCGCCGTAATATCTACAGCCATCATCTGCATCAGTCCTGGAAGGAAGAAAGAAGCAAAGCTGGAGTCAGCTGCCAGCACTGGGCCCAGCTGGGCCCCAGGAGCTGGGACAGGGCTGGCAGGGCTGGTGTGGCCCCAGGCAAGTGCAGGGCAGGCCAGGGCTGGTGCTTGTGGCAGCACAATCCAGGCCCCCTGCGGGCAGCGTGTCCCTGAGCGGGGCCATCCAGCCCAGCCCCAGCCTGGCGCCAGGGCAGCCACTGTGTCTGTGGGCAGGGCATGGGGAGCATCTGCCTGTCTTACTTGTGGGGCTCCATCTTCATCCAAGGACCATGGGCTCCTCCTCATCCTTCTCATCCACTTCCATCGCCTCGATGTCATCCTCCTCATCAACTTCCATCTCCTCAACCTGGTCTTCCACGTCCACCTCCATCATCTCTTCCTCATTCAGCACCATGTCCACTTCCATCGCCACCACAGTGTCTCTGTTAGTCTGCAAGAGACAGCACAATGTCACAGTGGGGTTCCTGTCCCACACCATCCATTGCCACATGGCTGCAGCCTGCTCAAGCAGGCTGCCTCCTCCCTGGAATGGCACAGTACCTCCACTGGCGCAGCAGTGCTCATCCTGCTGGGGTTGGTGCTCCAGAGCAGGCAGCAGGAAAAGGCCAGGCAGCAGCAGCAACAGCTGAGTGCTGACGGGCAGAGCGCAGAGCGAGCGCCAACTGAGCGCTGGCAGCAGGCAGAGTGTCTGCTGTGGTGGTTTCCAGGTGCTGGACGTTCCACCTGGAACGCTGTGGGAGCTGTGATGTCACAGAAGTTTCAGGGCCGCTCCACACTGGGAGATGGGCATGGTGGAATGATGAAATCCTTGAATGGTTTGGCCTGGAAGGGACCCTAAGGACCATCTGGTTCCAAGCTGAGCAGCCTCCCAGCACAGCAGGTTGCTGCGGCCCCTGTCCAAGCTGGCCTTGGATGTTGGTGGGCATGGGGTATGCACAGCCTCTCTGCGCTGGTCCCTGTGTCAGGGACAAGCACCCTGACAGGAAAGAACTTCTTGCCATCATGGAATGGATTCCAGCTCTTGCAGTTTCATCCCATTCCCCCTTGTTCTGTGACTTCAGTTGCTGACAAAGAGTCCTCTCCCACTTCCCGGTGGGTCAGGCTGTTCCTGCAGTGTCACACATGTGGCTGAAGCTGCAGCCAGGAGAGAGAGAAGCCAAGCTGGCAGAGAGAGGAAATGGGGAAAGTGACATGAGAGATGAGAGGAGAAGGAAAAAGTAGAGACATGCAAGGCATTGGGTTGGGTGGGCTGTGGCATTCATGCCTTTTATTAGAGGCCAGGTTCTCTGGTGCACTCAATGACTGTGTGATTGCGGCGTGTCCACAGTGAGCCCGTGTGAGCGAGCTGCACTCCCAGAGGCCGGAGCACACTTGCTTCAAGTGCTGATGAATGAGGCCAGAGATGGGTCTTTGTGTGGAACTCCAAACGCTGTGCATTGCCATGAAGAGGGTCCAGGGCCAGAGAGAAAATGAGGCTGGGGTCTGAGGGTTTCATTCGGGGGGGAGAAGGGGTGAAGCCAGGACCAGCAGGGGAGAAGAGAGAGGAGAACATTGTCTGGAGAGTAGATCTAAGGAAAAAATGGCAGTTGAAGTGGGTGATAGCAACAAAACCTGCGGATTGCAAGAGGCTGCAAGTGGCCATGGGTGAGAGCCTTGCATTCAGAGGGGTTTCTCTGTTTCACCTTGGTCCCCTTTGCCCTAAGGTATTACAGTTGCAATGAGAGGCCCCTGGGCCTCCACAAGTGCCCCCTTTTTGTTTTCAAGAATGAAGGCTTCTGCCATGGACTTTTGCAAGCGTTGAGCAAAACTGGATAGAATAACCAAGACAATGAATACAAGAAACAAAGCCCACAAAACAGTCTTGACTAAATCACAGAATCACAGAATCATGAGTTTGGAAGAGACCCCTAAGATCATCAAGTCCAACCTATGCCCTAACATCTCAACTAGACTATAGCACCAAGTGGCATGTCCAGTCTTTTTTTAAACACATCCAGTGATGGTGATTCCACCACCTCCCTGGGAAGACAATTCCAGTGCTTTATTATTCTTTCAGTGAAAATTTTTTTCCTAATATCTAACCTATACCTTCCCTGACGTAGCTTGAGACTGTGTCCCCTTGTTCTGTCAGTTGCTGCCCGGTGGAAGAGACCGACCCCCACCTGTCTACAACCTCCCTTCAGGAAGTTGTAGAGAGCAATAAGGTCACCTCTAAGCCTCCTCTTCTCCAGGCTAAACAACCCCAGCTCCCTCAAATGTTCCTCGTAGGGCTTGTTTTCCAAGCCCCTCACCAGCCTCGTTGCTCTCCTCTGGACACGCTCAAGTATCTCAATATCCTTCCTAAATTGAGGGGCCCAGAACTGGACACAGTACTCAAGATGTGGCCTCACCAGTGCCGAGTACAGGGGGAGAATGACCTCCCTGCTCCTGCTGCTCACACAAGTCCTAATGCAGGCCAGGATGCCGTTGGCCTTCTTGGCCACCAAGGCACATTGCTGGCTCATATCCAATCGGCTGTCAACCAGCACCCCCAGGTCCCTTTCTGCCTGAACACTATCCAGCCACACCGTCCCCAGCCTGTAACGCTGTAGGGGATTTTTGTGGCCAAAATGCAGAACACGGCACTTAGACTTATTAGACTTCATATTGTTGGACGTAAAGATGAAAGCCAGCCTTTCATGCCCCAGTCTTTCAACAGTCCAGTGAGCCAGTCGTTGTTGCCTTTTGTCTGGATCTTATTGATTTGATCTGTGAGCAGCTGGCCGCTCTGGTATACTGAGTCCCTATGTGAGAAGAGGTTGACATGTGTGGCCATGGGCAAGAAATTGTGGCTTGGCTGTGGAACCACCCATGCGAAGGCATGCGGCATAGTGAGGAGCATCCAGCTTCCTGCTGCAGTGGCAAGAAAGGACAGCATCCTTTGACTTTAGCTAATTTACTAGTGGGTGGAGGCTTGGGTGGCCTGAAAGTAAAGAGATAGGGAGATTGCAATGTGAAACTTAAATTCTGGTCCCACTAAACTTTCTCTTCTGTAAGGCAAGGGTTTGAAGTCAGCTTATTAGAAGAATCAAATATCAAGGCTAGAATACAGTTTTTCCAATTGTTAAGCGGGATATCGCAGTTAGTGGTGTCTGAGCTCTCTTGGTGTTGGTCTGTGCGGTCCACACTGCTTAGGAGATCTTCTTCTGTCCTTCTTCTTCTTCTTTTCCAGGCTGCTGCTGTCTCTCTTAGGCTTTTGTTCTGTTTTTCTGATGGTGGCTGTGGTGTTTGCCTGGCCATTGGCAGAAGAGTTTTATGTTTTTTGCTGGGATGCGTCTTGGGCCTGCTGCTGTAGAGACACAAGCATATCCTCCCTCCCAAGTAATGAATGGGAAAGGGCCCATAATTTGTTTGGATTCAGGGTCTTTGATCAACACAGGTGGCTTTTCTTTTTATTGGGCTGCCAATTAAATATAAAATGCCTGATGACTGGGGGAGTTGTTGAAAAAGTTGAGCACATCAAGGGCCTTGGCCTCCAATGGGAGATACTATGTGGACTCCCTGTCTCTGTTGATCAAGGATCCTTTGGATGGAAGAGTGGGCCCTCTGGACTATGGACTGTCCTGTGGCAGAGTGTGGTATGGCTGTGACATGTTTTGTAGCCCACTGGTCAGAAAACGGTTGGAATTAGTGGGAGGTATAAGCAGGACCATGATCAGTTTTAATTTCCTGTGGAACAGGGAAGGTGGAAAAGGCTAAAAAGGAACGTTTTATAGCATCTTTTGATTTTTCAGCAGCATGGGCAGGGGCAGAAACCGCAGCGTTGTCGGTGTGGATTGAGACGGGGATGTATTTTAGTCTCCCAAAAGGGGCTTGGTGTGTGATGTGAGATTGCCCGATCTGGAGAGTCTTTAGTCCTCTTGGATTGAGTGCAGCTCTGACAGAAGCAAAGGCACGTTGCTGACAATTTGGGCAGGTGGCTGCCATGAATCTTGCCTGATCTTGGGTAATTTTAAAGATGCTGAGCGGTGCAGGAATGTTTTGATGGTAGAAGTGGTGGCGGATCCTAGCCTGGTCAGAAAGATTCCGTAGGGAGGTTTGGAGAAGCATTGCTGAGGCATCTGCTCTAGCATTGCCTACTATAAATGCAGGAAGGGTGGTATGAGACCTTGTGTGCATGATATAGTGTGGGTGTTGTCTGTGGGACAGAAGAGAAATGAAAGGGGAAAGCAAATGCTCTAGTTGGGGTTAGAAATGTCTTTGAAAATGGAATTTTCGGCCCGCTGCACTAGGTCATAGACATGTGCCGAATCAGTGATCAAAGGAAGAGGTTCTTTGAAAGTGGAGAAGGTCCTAAGGACTGCAGTCAATTCAGCAATTTGGGCAGGGTGAGGATGCCCTGGCTTGGCTTTTGTCTCTTGAGCAATGCGGGCCCAGGGCAGTGCAGAGCAGGGTGGGAAGCAGAGCCCGGAGCCTTTGGAGGCTGCAAGCCTTAAACATCAGCCCCTGCAGCAGCCCAGATGCAGGTGCCACAGTTGCCAAGGCTGTCAAGGCCTTGAGAGCGGGCAGGTGGATTTTGCATCCCTGTGGGCTGATGGTGGCTCTGGAGCCAGGAGTGGCTGTGGCTGCAGCAGGAAGGGTGGCTGAAAGTTTCCTGCCTTGCTTTGGTGGCATGGCTGCAGGGGCCAGTGCAGTGAGAGCCCCCTCTGTGCTGGTGAGAGCTCAGCTCTTGGGGACGCGGCTGTGCCCCAGCCCAGGAGCAGCAGCAGTGGCCAGCGGCAGCAGTGGTGTCAGTGGGACCCCCTGTGCACAGGGAGCCCCAGCCGCGGGGTGGCCGTGGCAGCAGCCCCAGGGAGCTCCAGCCCCGGGATCCCGGAACAAGTGGAAATCCCAACTGTGCAAACGCTGCCTGTGCCTCTTGGGTTTTCTTTGGTTGAGGGGATTTCGAGGTACGTTAGAAGTCTCTTTTTCTCTAACTTAGCTGTCGAAGGAAGAGTTGAGAAGTATGTGCTTCACTCTCTTAAGGTTGATTTTTATATTTTGTCTAAAACATTTTTTTGCTGGCCTGCTGAGGTTTGTTCAGCAGGTCAGCTTAAGGTACTCTTTTTGCCTCTTGGGTTGGTGTTATCTTTTATATTAAAACCTGACTATACTATGTTTACAAGAATGTTTTAATAGCTATTACTTAAGTTAGATAGTGACTTTCTACTTGAAACCAATATGTGAATGGTAATATCGTCTTTCATATGGATGCTAGCGAGAAGAAAGAGGAAGGACTGGGTACACCCAAATTTTTCTATCTATGTAGATAATATCAAACTCTTTCGTACAAGGTTCAAAACCTCTGTCTACAGTGCTCTAAATGTTTTCCGTTCACTTTGTGATTACTATTACTAGACTATCTAAATTGTTGTGACTTTTAATTCTTGACATAAAGGTGGTAACATGCTTTATGGGTTAAATTCAAAGGCCCAGGGGTCTTTGGCTACATGCCAGGGTCTCTGAACCCCCTGCCAGGGATTTAAAGCCCCCTGGCTGGGGCTGGAATCATTTAGGATGGTCAGGGGGAGGTCCGGGGTTCTGACAGTGCCCAAAGGAATGAGAAAGAGAAGTGAAGTTTTATAAAGAATCATTATTTATTTGCTGAACATCGGCAAACACGAGGATTTACAGAACACATTTCATTACAACAATCCTCATAACAACAACAACAACAATCTACTGCACATATTTCCATGGGATCCTATGGAGTAACAATCTTCAAAACATATTTACAAAGAACTACTAACCTAAGAACATATTTACAAAAATATCCTAACTTTTCAAACATATATACACCGCCGTAATATCTACAGCCATCATCTGCATCAGTCCTGGAAGGAAGAAAGAAGCAAAGCTGGAGTCAGCTGCCAGCACTGGGCCCAGCTGGGCCCCAAGAGCTGGGACAGGGCTGGCAGGGCTGGTGTGGCCCCAGGCAAGTGCAGGGCAGGCCAGGGCTGGTGCTTGTGGCAGCACAATCCAGGCCCCCTGCGGGCAGCGTGTCCCTGAGCGGGGCCATCCAGCCCAGCCCCAGCCTGGCGCCAGGGCAGCCACTGTGTCTGTGGGCAGGGCATGGGGAGCATCTGCCTGTCTTACTTGTGGGGCTCCATCTTCATCCAAGGACCATGGGCTCCTCCTCATCCTTCTCATCCACTTCCATCGCCTCGATGTCATCCTCCTCATCAACTTCCATCTCCTCAACCTGGTCTTCCACGTCCACCTCCATCATCTCTTCCTCATTCAGCACCATGTCCACTTCCATCGCCACCACAGTGTCTCTGTTAGTCTGCAAGAGACAGCACAATGTCACAGTGGGGTTCCTGTCCCACACCATCCATTGCCACATGGCTGCAGCCTGCTCAAGCAGGCTGCCTCCTCCCTGGAATGGCACAGTACCTCCACTGGCGCAGCAGTGCTCATCCTGCTGGGGTTGGTGCTCCAGAGCAGGCAGCAGGAAAAGGCCAGGCAGCAGCAGCAACAGCTGAGTGCTGACGGGCAGAGCGCAGAGCGAGCGCCAACTGAGCGCTGGCAGCAGGCAGAGTGTCTGCTGTGGTGGTTTCCAGGTGCTGGACGTTCCACCTGGAACGCTGTGGGAGCTGTGATGTCACAGAAGTTTCAGGGCCGCTCCACACTGGGAGATGGGCATGGTGGAATGATGAAATCCTTGAATGGTTTGGCCTGGAAGGGACCCTAACGATCATCTGGTTCCAAGCTGAGCAGCCTCCCAGCACAGCAGGTTGCTGCGGCCCCTGTCCAAGCTGGCCTTGGATGTTGGTGGGCATGGGGTATGCACAGGCTCTCTGCGCTGGTCCCTGTGTCAGGGACAAGCACCCTGACAGGAAAGAACTTCTTGCCATCATGGAATGGATTCCAGCTCTTGCAGTTTCATCCCATTCCCCCTTGTTCTGTGACTTCAGTTGCTGACAAAGAGTCCTCTCCCACTTCCCTGTGGGTCAGGCTGTTCCTGCAGTGTCATACATGTGGCTGGAGCTGCAGCCAGGAGAGAGAGAAGCCAAGCTGGCAGAGAGAGGAAATGGGGAAAGTGACATGAGAGATGAGAGGAGAAGGAAAAAGTAGAGTCATGCAAGGCATTGGGTTGGGTGGGCTGCGGGATTCCTGCCTTTTATTAGAGGCCAGGTTCTCTGGTGCACTCAATGACTGTGTGATTGCGGCGTGTCCACAGTGAGCCCGTGTGAGCGAGCTGCACTCCCAGAGGCCGGAGCACACTTGCTTCAAGTGCTGATGAATGAGGCCAGAGATGGGTCTTTGTGTGGAACTCCAAACGCTGTGCATTGCCATGAAGAGGGTCCAGGGCCAGAGAGAAAATGAGGCTGGGGTCTGAGGGTTTCATTCGGGGGGGAGAAGGGGTGAAGCCAGGACCAGCAGGGGAGAAGAGAGAGGAGAACATTCTCTGGAGAGTAGATATAAGGAAAAAATGGCAGTTGAAGTGGGTGATAGCAACAAAACCTGCGGATTGCAAGAGGCTGCAAGTGGCCATGGGTGAGAGCCTTGCATTCAGAGGGGTTTCTCTGTTTCACCTTGGTCCCCTTTGCCCTAAGGTATTACAGTTGCAATGAGAGGCCCCTGGGCCTCCACAAGTGCCCCCTTTTTGTTTTCAAGAATGAAGGCTTCTGCCATGGACTTTTGCAAGCGTTGAGCAAAACTGGATAGAATAACCAAGACAATGAATACAAGAAACAAAGCCCACAAAACAGTCTTGACTAAATCACAGAATCACAGAATCATGAGTTTGGAAGAGACCCCTAAGATCATCAAGTCCAACCTATGCCCTAACATCTCAACTAGACTATAGCACCAAGTGGCATGTCCAGTCTTTTTTTAAACACATCCAGTGATGGTGATTCCACCACCTCCCTGGGAAGACAATTCCAGTGCTTTATTATTCTTTCAGTGAAAATTTTTTTCCTAATATCTAACCTATACCTTCCCTGACGTAGCTTGAGACTGTGTCCCCTTGTTCTGTCAGTTGCTGCCCGGTGGAAGAGACCGACCCCCACCTGTCTACAACCTCCCTTCAGGAAGTTGTAGAGAGCAATAAGGTCACCTCTAAGCCTCCTCTTCTCCAGGCTAAACAACCCCAGCTCCCTCAAATGTTCCTCGTAGGGCTTGTTTTCCAAGCCCCTCACCAGCCTCGTTGCTCTCCTCTGGACACGCTCAAGTATCTCAATATCCTTCCTAAATTGAGGGGCCCAGAACTGGACACAGTACTCAAGATGTGGCCTCACCAGTGCCGAGTACAGGGGGAGAATGACCTCCCTGCTCCTGCTGCTCACACAAGTCCTAATGCAGGCCAGGATGCCGTTGGCCTTCTTGGCCACCAAGGCACATTGCTGGCTCATATCCAATCGGCTGTCAACCAGCACCCCCAGGTCCCTTTCTGCCTGAACACTATCCAGCCACACCGTCCCCAGCCTGTAACGCTGTAGGGGATTTTTGTGGCCAAAATGCAGAACACGGCACTTAGACTTATTAGACTTCATATTGTTGGACGTAAAGATGAAAGCCAGCCTTTCATGCCCCAGTCTTTCAACAGTCCAGTGAGCCAGTCGTTGTTGCCTTTTGTCTGGATCTTATTGATTTGATCTGTGAGCAGCTGGCCGCTCTGGTATACTGAGTCCCTATGTGAGAAGAGGTTGACATGTGTGGCCATGGGCAAGAAATTGTGGCTTGGCTGTGGAACCACCCATGCGAAGGCATGCGGCATAGTTAGGAGCATCCAGCTTCCTGCTGCAGTGGCAAGAAAGGACAGCATCCTTTGACTTTAGCTAATTTACTAGTGGGTGGAGGCTTGGGTGGCCTGAAAGTAAAGAGATAGGGAGATTGCAATGTGAAACTTAAATTCTGGTCCCACTAAACTTTCTCTTCTGTAAGGCAAGGGTTTGAAGTCAGCTTATTAGAAGAATCAAATATCAAGGCTAGAATACAGTTTTTCCAATTGTTAAGCGGTATATCGCAGTTAGTGGTGTCTGAGCTCTCTTGGTGTTGGTCTGTGCGGTCCACACTGCTTAGGAGATCTTCTTCTGTCCTTCTTCTTCTTCTTTTCCAGGCTGCTGCTGTCTCTCTTAGGCTTTTGTTCTGTTTTTCTGATGGTGGCTGTGGTGTTTGCCTGGCCATTGGCAGAAGAGTTTTATGTTTTTTGCTGGGATGCGTCTTGGGCCTGCTGCTGTAGAGACACAAGCATATCCTCCCTCCCAAGTAATGAATGGGAAAGGGCCCATAATTTGTTTGGATTCAGGGTCTTTGATCAACACAGGTGGCTTTTCTTTTTATTGGGCTGCCAATTAAATATAAAATGCCTGATGACTGGGGGAGTTGTTGAAAAAGTTGAGCACATCAAGGGCCTTGGCCTCCAATGGGAGATACTATGTGGACTCCCTGTCTCTGTTGATCAAGGATCCTTTGGATGGAAGAGTGGGCCCTCTGGACTATGGACTGTCCTGTGGCAGAGTGTGGTATGGCTGTGACATGTTTTGTAGCCCACTGGTCAGAAAACGGTTGGAATTAGTGGGAGGTATAAGCAGGACCATGATCAGTTTTAATTTCCTGTGGAACAGGGAAGGTGGAAAAGGCTAAAAAGTAACGTTTTATAGCATCTTTTGATTTTTCAGCAGCATGGGCAGGGGCAGAAACCGCAGCGTTGTCGGTGTGGATTGAGACGGGGATGTATTTTAGTCTCCCAAAAGGGGCTTGGTGTGTGATGTGAGATTGCCCGATCTGGAGAGTCTTTAGTCCTCTTGGATTGAGTGCAGCTCTGACAGAAGCAAAGGCACGTTGCTGACAATTTGGGCAGGTGGCTGCCATGAATCTTGCCTGATCTTGGGTAATTTTAAAGATGCTGAGCGGTGCAGGAATGTTTTGATGGTAGAAGTGGTGGCGGATCCTAGCCTGGTCAGAAAGATTCCGTAGGGAGGTTTGGAGAAGCATTGCTGAGGCATCTGCTCTAGCATTGCCTACTATAAATGCAGGAAGGGTGGTATGAGACCTTGTGTGCATGATATAGTGTGGGTGTTGTCTGTGGGACAGAAGAGAAATGAAAGGGGAAAGCAAATGCTCTAGTTGGGGTTAGAAATGTCTTTGAAAATGGAATTTTCGGCCCGCTGCACTAGGTCATAGACATGTGCCGAATCAGTGATCAAAGGAAGAGGTTCTTTGAAAGTGGAGAAGGTCCTAAGGACTGCAGTCAATTCAGCAATTTGGGCAGGGTGAGGATGCCCTGGCTTGGCTTTTGTCTCTTGAGCAATGCGGGCCCAGGGCAGTGCAGAGCAGGGTGGGAAGCAGAGCCCGGAGCCTTTGGAGGCTGCAAGCCTTAAACATCAGCCCCTGCAGCAGCCCAGATGCAGGTGCCACAGTTGCCAAGGCTGTCAAGGCCTTGAGAGCGAGCAGGTGGATTTTGCATCCCTGTGGGCTGATGGTGGCTCTGGAGCCAGGAGTGGCTGTGGCTGCAGCAGGAAGGGTGGCTGAAAGTTTCCTGCCTTGCTTTGGTGGCATGGCTGCAGGGGCCAGTGCAGTGAGAGCCCCCTCTGTGCTGGTGAGAGCTCAGCTCTTGGGGACGCGGCTGTGCCCCAGCCCAGGAGCAGCAGCAGTGGCCAGCGGCAGCAGTGGTGTCAGTGGGACCCCCTGTGCACAGGGAGCCCCAGCCGCGGGGTGGCCGTGGCAGCAGCCCCAGGGAGCTCCAGCCCCGGGATCCCGGAACAAGTGGAAATCCCAACTGTGCAAACGCTGCCTGTGCCTCTTGGGTTTTCTTTGGTTGAGGGGATTTCGAGGTACGTTAGAAGTCTCTTTTTCTCTAACTTAGCTGTCGAAGGAAGAGTTGAGAAGTATGTGCTTCACTCTCTTAAGGTTGATTTTTATATTTTGTCTAAAACATTTTTTTGCTGGCCTGCTGAGGTTTGTTCAGCAGGTCAGCTTAAGGTACTCTTTTTGCCTCTTGGGTTGGTGTTATCTTTTATATTAAAACCTGACTATACTATGTTTACAAGAATGTTTTAATAGCTATTACTTAAGTTAGATAGTGACTTTCTACTTGAAACCAATATGTGAATGGTAATATCGTCTTTCATATGGATGCTAGCGAGAAGAAAGAGGAAGGACTGGGTACACCCAAATTTTTCTATCTATGTAGATAATACCAAACTCTTTCGTACAAGGTTCAAAACCTCTGTCTACAGTGCTCTAAATGTTTTCCGTTCACTTTGTGATTACTATTACTAGACTATCTAAATTGTTGTGACTTTTAATTCTTGACATAAAGGTGGTAACATGCTTTATGGGTTAAATTCAAAGGCCCAGGGGTCTTTGGCTACATGCCAGGGTCTCTGAACCCCCTGCCAGGGATTTAAAGCCCCCTGGCTGGGGCTGGAATCATTTAGGATGGTCAGGGGGAGGTCCGGGCTTCTGACAGTGCCCAAAGGAATGAGAAAGAGAAGTGAAGTTTTATAAAGAATCATTATTTATTTGCTGAACATCGGCAAACACGAGGATTTACAGAACACATTTCATTACAACAATCCTCATAACAACAACAACAACAATCTACTGCACATATTTCCATGGGATCCTATGGAGTAACAATCTTCAAAACATATTTACAAAGAACTACTAACCTAAGAACATATTTACAAAAATATCCTAACTTTTCAAACATATCTACACCGCCGTAATATCTACAGCCATCATCTGCATCAGTCCTGGAAGGAAGAAAGAAGCAAAGCTGGAGTCAGCTGCCAGCACTGGGCCCAGCTGGGCCCCAGGAGCTGGGACAGGGCTGGCAGGGCTGCTGTGGCCCCAGGCAAGTGCAGGGCAGGCCAGGGCTGGTGCTTGTGGCAGCACAATCCAGGCCCCCTGCGGGCAGCGTGTCCCTGAGCGGGGCCATCCAGCCCAGCCCCAGCCTGGCGCCAGGGCAGCCACTGTGTCTGTGGGCAGGGCATGGGGAGCATCTGCCTGTCTTACTTGTGGGGCTCCATCTTCATCCAAGGACCATGGGCTCCTCCTCATCCTTCTCATCCACTTCCATCGCCTCGATGTCATCCTCCTCATCAACTTCCATCTCCTCAACCTGGTCTTCCACGTCCACCTCCATCATCTCTTCCTCATTCAGCACCATGTCCACTTCCATCGCCACCACAGTGTCTCTGTTAGTCTGCAAGAGACAGCACAATGTCACAGTGGGGTTCCTGTCCCACACCATCCATTGCCACATGGCTGCAGCCTGCTCAAGCAGGCTGCCTCCTCCCTGGAATGGCACAGTACCTCCACTGGCGCAGCAGTGCTCATCCTGCTGGGGTTGGTGCTCCAGAGCAGGCAGCAGGAAAAGGCCAGGCAGCAGCAGCAACAGCTGAGTGCTGACGGGCAGAGCGCAGAGCGAGCGCCAACTGAGCGCTGGCAGCAGGCAGAGTGTCTGCTGTGGTGGTTTCCAGGTGCTGGACGTTCCACCTGGAACGCTGTGGGAGCTGTGATGTCACAGAAGTTTCAGGGCCGCTCCACACTGGGAGATGGGCATGGTGGAATGATGAAATCCTTGAATGGTTTGGCCTGGAAGGGACCCTAAGGATCATCTGGTTCCAAGCTGAGCAGCCTCCCAGCACAGCAGGTTGCTGCGGCCCCTGTCCAAGCTGGCCTTGGATGTTGGTGGGCATGGGGTATGCACAGCCTCTCTGCGCTGGTCCCTGTGTCAGGGACAAGCACCCTGACAGGAAAGAACTTCTTGCCATCATGGAATGGATTCCAGCTCTTGCAGTTTCATCCCATTCCCCCTTGTTCTGTGACTTCAGTTGCTGACAAAGAGTCCTCTCCCACTTCCCTGTGGGTCAGGCTGTTCCTGCAGTGTCACACATGTGGCTGAAGCTGCAGGCAGGAGAGAGAGAAGCCAAGCTGGCAGAGAGAGGAAATGGGGAAAGTGACATGAGAGATGAGAGGAGAAGGAAAAAGTAGAGTCATGCAAGGCATTGGGTTGGGTGGGCTGCGGGATTCCTGCCTTTTATTAGAGGCCAGGTTCTCTGGTGCACTCAATGACTGTGTGATTGCGGCGTGTCCACAGTGAGCCCGTGTGAGCGAGCTGCACTCCCAGAGGCCGGAGCACACTTGCTTCAAGTGCTGATGAATGAGGCCAGAGATGGGTCTTTGTGTGGAACTCCAAACGCTGTGCATTGCCATGAAGAGGGTCCAGGGCCAGAGAGAAAATGAGGCTGGGGTCTGAGGGTTTCATTCGGGGGGGCGAAGGGGTGAAGCCAGGACCAGCAGGGGAGAAGAGAGAGGAGAACATTCTCTGGAGAGTAGATATAAGGAAAAAATGGCAGTTGAAGTGGGTGATAGCAACAAAACCTGCGGATTGCAAGAGGCTGCAAGTGGCCATGGGTGAGAGCCTTGCATTCAGAGGGGTTTCTCTGTTTCACCTTGGTCCCCTTTGCCCTAAGGTATTACAGTTGCAATGAGAGGCCCCTGGGCCTCCACAAGTGCCCCCTTTTTGTTTTCAAGAATGAAGGCTTCTGCCATGGACTTTTGCAAGCGTTGAGCAAAACTGGATAGAATAACCAAGACAATGAATACAAGAAACAAAGCCCACAAAACAGTCTTGACTAAATCACAGAATCACAGAAACATGAGTTTGGAAGAGACCCCTAAGATCATCAAGTCCAACCTATGCCCTAACATCTCAACTAGACTATAGCACCAAGTGGCATGTCCAGTCTTTTTTTAAACACATCCAGTGATGGTGATTCCACCACCTCCCTGGGAAGACAATTCCAGTGCTTTATTATTCTTTCAGTGAAAATTTTTTTCCTAATATCTAACCTATACCTTCCCTGACGTAGCTTGAGACTGTGTCCCCTTGTTCTGTCAGTTGCTGCCCGGTGGAAGAGACCGACCCCCACCTGTCTACAACCTCCCTTCAGGAAGTTGTAGAGAGCAATAAGGTCACCTCTAAGCCTCCTCTTCTCCAGGCTAAACAACCCCAGCTCCCTCAAATGTTCCTCGTAGGGCTTGTTTTCCAAGCCCCTCACCAGCCTCGTTGCTCTCCTCTGGACACGCTCAAGTATCTCAATATCCTTCCTAAATTGAGGGGCCCAGAACTGGACACAGTACTCAAGATGTGGCCTCACCAGTGCCGAGTACAGGGGGAGAATGACCTCCCTGCTCCTGCTGCTCACACAAGTCCTAATGCAGGCCAGGATGCCGTTGGCCTTCTTGGCCACCAAGGCACATTGCTGGCTCATATCCAATCGGCTGTCAACCAGCACCCCCAGGTCCCTTTCTGCCTGAACACTATCCAGCCACACCGTCCCCAGCCTGTAACGCTGTAGGGGATTTTTGTGGCCAAAATGCAGAACACGGCACTTAGACTTATTAGACTTCATATTGTTGGACGTAAAGATGAAAGCCAGCCTTTCATGCCCCAGTCTTTCAACAGTCCAGTGAGCCAGTCGTTGTTGCCTTTTGTCTGGATCTTATTGATTTGATCTGTGAGCAGCTGGCCGCTCTGGTATACTGAGTCCCTATGTGAGAAGAGGTTGACATGTGTGGCCATGGGCAAGAAATTGTGGCTTGGCTGTGGAACCACCCATGCGAAGGCATGCGGCATAGTTAGGAGCATCCAGCTTCCTGCTGCAGTGGCAAGAAAGGACAGCATCCTTTGACTTTAGCTAATTTACTAGTGGGTGGAGGCTTGGGTGGCCTGAAAGTAAAGAGATAGGGAGATTGCAATGTGAAACTTAAATTCTGGTCCCACTAAACTTTCTCTTCTGTAAGGCAAGGGTTTGAAGTCAGCTTATTAGAAGAATCAAATATCAAGGCTAGAATACAGTTTTTCCAATTGTTAAGCGGGATATCGCAGTTAGTGGTGTCTGAGCTCTCTTGGTGTTGGTCTGTGCGGTCCACACTGCTTAGGAGATCTTCTTCTGTCCTTCTTCTTCTTCTTTTCCAGGCTGCTGCTGTCTCTCTTAGGCTTTTGTTCTGTTTTTCTGATGGTGGCTGTGGTGTTTGCCTGGCCATTGGCAGAAGAGTTTTATGTTTTTTGCTGGGATGCGTCTTGGGCCTGCTGCTGTAGAGACACAAGCATATCCTCCCTCCCAAGTAATGAATGGGAAAGGGCCCATAATTTCTTTGGATTCAGGGTCTTTGATCAACACAGGTGGCTTTTCTTTTTATTGGGCTGCCAATTAAATATAAAATGCCTGATGACTGGGGGAGTTGTTGAAAAAGTTGAGCACATCAAGGGCCTTGGCCTCCAATGGGAGATACTATGTGGACTCCCTGTCTCTGTTGATCAAGGATCCTTTGGATGGAAGAGTGGGCCCTCTGGACTATGGACTGTCCTGTGGCAGAGTGTGGTATGGCTGTGACATGTTTTGTAGCCCACTGGTCAGAAAACGGTTGGAATTAGTGGGAGGTATAAGCAGGACCATGATCAGTTTTAATTTCCTGTGGAACAGGGAAGGTGGAAAAGGCTAAAAAGTAACGTTTTATAGCATCTTTTGATTTTTCAGCAGCATGGGCAGGGGCAGAAACCGCAGCGTTGTCGGTGTGGATTGAGACGGGGATGTATTTTAGTCTCCCAAAAGGGGCTTGGTGTGTGATGTGAGATTGCCCGATCTGGAGAGTCTTTAGTCCTCTTGGATTGAGTGCAGCTCTGACAGAAGCAAAGGCACGTTGCTGACAATTTGGGCAGGTGGCTGCCATGAATCTTGCCTGATCTTGGGTAATTTTAAAGATGCTGAGCGGTGCAGGAATGTTTTGATGGTAGAAGTGGTGGCGGATCCTAGCCTGGTCAGAAAGATTCCGTAGGGAGGTTTGGAGAAGCATTGCTGAGGCATCTGCTCTAGCATTGCCTACTATAAATGCAGGAAGGGTGGTATGAGACCTTGTGTGCATGATATAGTGTGGGTGTTGTCTGTGGGACAGAAGAGAAATGAAAGGGGAAAGCAAATGCTCTAGTTGGGGTTAGAAATGTCTTTGAAAATGGAATTTTCGGCCCGCTGCACTAGGTCATAGACATGTGCCGAATCAGTGATCAAAGGAAGAGGTTCTTTGAAAGTGGAGAAGGTCCTAAGGACTGCAGTCAATTCAGCAATTTGGGCAGGGTGAGGATGCCCTGGCTTGGCTTTTGTCTCTTGAGCAATGCGGGCCCAGGGCAGTGCAGAGCAGGGTGGGAAGCAGAGCCCGGAGCCTTTGGAGGCTGCAAGCCTTAAACATCAGCCCCTGCAGCAGCCCAGATGCAGGTGCCACAGTTGCCAAGGCTGTCAAGGCCTTGAGAGCGGGCAGGTGGATTTTGCATCCCTGTGGGCTGATGGCGGCTCTGGAGCCAGGAGTGGCTGTGGCTGCAGCAGGAAGGGTGGCTGAAAGTTTCCTGCCTTGCTTTGGTGGCATGGCTGCAGGGGCCAGTGCAGTGAGAGCCCCCTCTGTGCTGGTGAGAGCTCAGCTCTTGGGGACGCGGCTGTGCCCCAGCCCAGGAGCAGCAGCAGTGGCCAGCGGCAGCAGTGGTGTCAGTGGGACCCCCTGTGCACAGGGAGCCCCAGCCGCGGGGTGGCCGTGGCAGCAGCCCCAGGGAGCTCCAGCCCCGGGATCCCGGAACAAGTGGAAATCCCAACTGTGCAAACGCTGCCTGTGCCTCTTGGGTTTTCTTTGGTTGAGGGGATTTCGAGGTACGTTAGAAGTCTCTTTTTCTCTAACTTAGCTGTCGAAGGAAGAGTTGAGAAGTATGTGCTTCACTCTCTTAAGGTTGATTTTTATATTTTGTCTAAAACATTTTTTTGCTGGCCTGCTGAGGTTTGTTCAGCAGGTCAGCTTAAGGTACTCTTTTTGCCTCTTGGGTTGGTGTTATCTTTTATATTAAAACCTGCCTATACTATGTTTACAAGAATGTTTTAATAGCTATTACTTAAGTTAGATAGTGACTTTCTACTTGAAACCAATATGTGAATGGTAATATCGTCTTTCATATGGATGCTAGCGAGAAGAAAGAGGAAGGACTGGGTACACCCAAATTTTTCTATCTATGTAGATAATACCAAACTCTTTCGTACAAGGTTCAAAACCTCTGTGTACAGTGCTCTAAATGTTTTCCGTTCACTTTGTGATTACTATTACTAGACTATCTAAATTGTTGTGACTTTTAATTCTTGACATAAAGGTGGTAACATGCTTTATGGGTTAAATTCAAAGGCCCAGGGGTCTTTGGCTACATGCCAGGGTCTCTGAACCCCCTGCCAGGGATTTAAAGCCCCCTGGCTGGGGCTGGAATCATTTAGGATGGTCAGGGGGAGGTCCGGGCTTCTGACAGTGCCCAAAGGAATGAGAAAGAGAAGTGAAGTTTTATAAAGAATCATTATTTATTTGCTGAACATCGGCAAACACGAGGATTTACAGAACACATTTCATTACAACAATCCTCATAACAACAACAACAACAATCTACTGCACATATTTCCATGGGATCCTATGGAGTAACAATCTTCAAAACATATTTACAAAGAACTACTAACCTAAGAACATATTTACAAAAATATCCTAACTTTTCAAACATATATACACCGCCGTAATATCTACAGCCATCATCTGCATCAGTCCTGGAAGGAAGAAAGAAGCAAAGCTGGAGTCAGCTGCCAGCACTGGGCCCAGCTGGGCCCCAGGAGCTGGGACAGGGCTGGCAGGGCTGCTGTGGCCCCAGGCAAGTGCAGGGCAGGCCAGGGCTGGTGCTTGTGGCAGCACAATCCAGGCCCCCTGCGGGCAGCGTGTCCCTGAGCGGGGCCATCCAGCCCAGCCCCAGCCTGGCGCCAGGGCAGCCACTGTGTCTGTGGGCAGGGCATGGGGAGCATCTGCCTGTCTTACTTGTGGGGCTCCATCTTCATCCAAGGACCATGGGCTCCTCCTCATCCTTCTCATCCACTTCCATCGCCTCGATGTCATCCTCCTCATCAACTTCCATCTCCTCAACCTGGTCTTCCACGTCCACCTCCATCATCTCTTCCTCATTCAGCACCATGTCCACTTCCATCGCCACCACAGTGTCTCTGTTAGTCTGCAAGAGACAGCACAATGTCACAGTGGGGTTCCTGTCCCACACCATCCATTGCCACATGGCTGCAGCCTGCTCAAGCAGGCTGCCTCCTCCCTGGAATGGCACAGTACCTCCACTGGCGCAGCAGTGCTCATCCTGCTGGGGTTGGTGCTCCAGAGCAGGCAGCAGGAAAAGGCCAGGCAGCAGCAGCAACAGCTGAGTGCTGACGGGCAGAGCGCAGAGCGAGCGCCAACTGAGCGCTGGCAGCAGGCAGAGTGTCTGCTGTGGTGGTTTCCAGGTGCTGGACGTTCCACCTGGAACGCTGTGGGAGCTGTGATGTCACAGAAGTTTCAGGGCCGCTCCACACTGGGAGATGGGCATGGTGGAATGATGAAATCCTTGAATGGTTTGGCCTGGAAGGGACCCTAACGATCATCTGGTTCCAAGCTGAGCAGCCTCCCAGCACAGCAGGTTGCTGCGGCCCCTGTCCAAGCTGGCCTTGGATGTTGGTGGGCATGGGGTATGCACAGGCTCTCTGCGCTGGTCCCTGTGTCAGGGACAAGCACCCTGACAGGAAAGAACTTCTTGCCATCATGGAATGGATTCCAGCTCTTGCAGTTTCATCCCATTCCCCCTTGTTCTGTGACTTCAGTTGCTGACAAAGAGTCCTCTCCCACTTCCCTGTGGGTCAGGCTGTTCCTGCAGTGTCATACATGTGGCTGGAGCTGCAGCCAGGAGAGAGAGAAGCCAAGCTGGCAGAGAGAGGAAATGGGGAAAGTGACATGAGAGATGAGAGGAGAAGGAAAAAGTAGAGTCATGCAAGGCATTGGGTTGGGTGGGCTGCGGGATTCCTGCCTTTTATTAGAGGCCAGGTTCTCTGGTGCACTCAATGACTGTGTGATTGCGGCGTGTCCACAGTGAGCCCGTGTGAGCGAGCTGCACTCCCAGAGGCCGGAGCACACTTGCTTCAAGTGCTGATGAATGAGGCCAGAGATGGGTCTTTGTGTGGAACTCCAAACGCTGTGCATTGCCATGAAGAGGGTCCAGGGCCAGAGAGAAAATGAGGCTGGGGTCTGAGGGTTTCATTCGGGGGGGAGAAGGGGTGAAGCCAGGACCAGCAGGGGAGAAGAGAGAGGAGAACATTCTCTGGAGAGTAGATCTAAGGAAAAAATGGCAGTTGAAGTGGGTGATAGCAACAAAACCTGCGGATTGCAAGAGGCTGCAAGTGGCCATGGGTGAGAGCCTTGCATTCAGAGGGGTTTCTCTGTTTCACCTTGGTCCCCTTTGCCCTAAGGTATTACAGTTGCAATGAGAGGCCCCTGGGCCTCCACAAGTGCCCCCTTTTTGTTTTCAAGAATGAAGGCTTCTGCCATGGACTTTTGCAAGCGTTGAGCAAAACTGGATAGAATAACCAAGACAATGAATACAAGAAACAAAGCCCACAAAACAGTCTTGACTAAATCACAGAATCACAGAAACATGAGTTTGGAAGAGACCCCTAAGATCATCAAGTCCAACCTATGCCCTAACATCTCAACTAGACTATAGCACCAAGTGGCATGTCCAGTCTTTTTTTAAACACATCCAGTGATGGTGATTCCACCACCTCCCTGGGAAGACAATTCCAGTGCTTTATTATTCTTTCAGTGAAAATTTTTTTCCTAATATCTAACCTATACCTTCCCTGACGTAGCTTGAGACTGTGTCCCCTTGTTCTGTCAGTTGCTGCCCGGTGGAAGAGACCGACCCCCACCTGTCTACAACCTCCCTTCAGGAAGTTGTAGAGAGCAATAAGGTCACCTCTAAGCCTCCTCTTCTCCAGGCTAAACAACCCCAGCTCCCTCAAATGTTCCTCGTAGGGCTTGTTTTCCAAGCCCCTCACCAGCCTCGTTGCTCTCCTCTGGACACGCTCAAGTATCTCAATATCCTTCCTAAATTGAGGGGCCCAGAACTGGACACAGTACTCAAGATGTGGCCTCACCAGTGCCGAGTACAGGGGGAGAATGACCTCCCTGCTCCTGCTGCTCACACAAGTCCTAATGCAGGCCAGGATGCCGTTGGCCTTCTTGGCCACCAAGGCACATTGCTGGCTCATATCCAATCGGCTGTCAACCAGCACCCCCAGGTCCCTTTCTGCCTGAACACTATCCAGCCACACCGTCCCCAGCCTGTAACGCTGTAGGGGATTTTTGTGGCCAAAATGCAGAACACGGCACTTAGACTTATTAGACTTCATATTGTTGGACGTAAAGATGAAAGCCAGCCTTTCATGCCCCAGTCTTTCAACAGTCCAGTGAGCCAGTCGTTGTTGCCTTTTGTCTGGATCTTATTGATTTGATCTGTGAGCAGCTGGCCGCTCTGGTATACTGAGTCCCTATGTGAGAAGAGGTTGACATGTGTGGCCATGGGCAAGAAATTGTGGCTTGGCTGTGGAACCACCCATGCGAAGGCACGCGGCATAGTGAGGAGCATCCAGCTTCCTGCTGCAGTGGCAAGAAAGGACAGCATCCTTTGACTTTAGCTAATTTACTAGTGGGTGGAGGCTTGGGTGGCCTGAAAGTAAAGAGATAGGGAGATTGCAATGTGAAACTTAAATTCTGGTCCCACTAAACTTTCTCTTCTGTAAGGCAAGGGTTTGAAGTCAGCTTATTAGAAGAATCAAATATCAAGGCTAGAATACAGTTTTTCCAATTGTTAAGCGGGATATCGCAGTTAGTGGTGTCTGAGCTCTCTTGGTGTTGGTCTGTGCGGTCCACACTGCTTAGGAGATCTTCTTCTGTCCTTCTTCTTCTTCTTTTCCAGGCTGCTGCTGTCTCTCTTAGGCTTTTGTTCTGTTTTTCTGATGGTGGCTGTGGTGTTTGCCTGGCCATTGGCAGAAGAGTTTTATGTTTTTTGCTGGGATGCGTCTTGGGCCTGCTGCTGTAGAGACACAAGCATATCCTCCCTCCCAAGTAATGAATGGGAAAGGGCCCATAATTTGTTTGGATTCAGGGTCTTTGATCAACACAGGTGGCTTTTCTTTTTATTGGGCTGCCAATTAAATATAAAATGCCTGATGACTGGGGGAGTTGTTGAAAAAGTTGAGCACATCAAGGGCCTTGGCCTCCAATGGGAGATACTATGTGGACTCCCTGTCTCTGTTGATCAAGGATCCTTTGGATGGAAGAGTGGGCCCTCTGGACTATGGACTGTCCTGTGGCAGAGTGTGGTATGGCTGTGACATGTTTTGTAGCCCACTGGTCAGAAAACGGTTGGAATTAGTGGGAGGTATAAGCAGGACCATGATCAGTTTTAATTTCCTGTGGAACAGGGAAGGTGGAAAAGGCTAAAAAGTAACGTTTTATAGCATCTTTTGATTTTTCAGCAGCATGGGCAGGGGCAGAAACCGCAGCGTTGTCGGTGTGGATTGAGACGGGGATGTATTTTAGTCTCCCAAAAGGGGCTTGGTGTGTGATGTGAGATTGCCCGATCTGGAGAGTCTTTAGTCCTCTTGGATTGAGTGCAGCTCTGACAGAAGCAAAGGCACGTTGCTGACAATTTGGGCAGGTGGCTGCCATGAATCTTGCCTGATCTTGGGTAATTTTAAAGATGCTGAGCGGTGCAGGAATGTTTTGATGGTAGAAGTGGTGGCGGATCCTAGCCTGGTCAGAAAGATTCCGTAGGGAGGTTTGGAGAAGCATTGCTGAGGCATCTGCTCTAGCATTGCCTACTATAAATGCAGGAAGGGTGGTATGAGACCTTGTGTGCATGATATAGTGTGGGTGTTGTCTGTGGGACAGAAGAGAAATGAAAGGGGAAAGCAAATGCTCTAGTTGGGGTTAGAAATGTCTTTGAAAATGGAATTTTCGGCCCGCTGCACTAGGTCATAGACATGTGCCGAATCAGTGATCAAAGGAAGAGGTTCTTTGAAAGTGGAGAAGGTCCTAAGGACTGCAGTCAATTCAGCAATTTGGGCAGGGTGAGGATGCCCTGGCTTGGCTTTTGTCTCTTGAGCAATGCGGGCCCAGGGCAGTGCAGAGCAGGGTGGGAAGCAGAGCCCGGAGCCTTTGGAGGCTGCAAGCCTTAAACATCAGCCCCTGCAGCAGCCCAGATGCAGGTGCCACAGTTGCCAAGGCTGTCAAGGCCTTGAGAGCGAGCAGGTGGATTTTGCATCCCTGTGGGCTGATGGTGGCTCTGGAGCCAGGAGTGGCTGTGGCTGCAGCAGGAAGGGTGGCTGAAAGTTTCCTGCCTTGCTTTGGTGGCATGGCTGCAGGGGCCAGTGCAGTGAGAGCCCCCTCTGTGCTGGTGAGAGCTCAGCTCTTGGGGACGCGGCTGTGCCCCAGCCCAGGAGCAGCAGCAGTGGCCAGCGGCAGCAGTGGTGTCAGTGGGACCCCCTGTGCACAGGGAGCCCCAGCCGCGGGGTGGCCGTGGCAGCAGCCCCAGGGAGCTCCAGCCCCGGGATCCCGGAACAAGTGGAAATCCCAACTGTGCAAACGCTGCCTGTGCCTCTTGGGTTTTCTTTGGTTGAGGGGATTTCGAGGTACGTTAGAAGTCTCTTTTTCTCTAACTTAGCTGTCGAAGGAAGAGTTGAGAAGTATGCGCTTCACTCTCTTAAGGTTGATTTTTATATTTTGTCTAAAACATTTTTTTGCTGGCCTGCTGAGGTTTGTTCAGCAGGTCAGCTTAAGGTACTCTTTTTGCCTCTTGGGTTGGTGTTATCTTTTATATTAAAACCTGACTATACTATGTTTACAAGAATGTTTTAATAGCTATTACTTAAGTTAGATAGTGACTTTCTACTTGAAACCAATATGTGAATGGTAATATCGTCTTTCATATGGATGCTAGCGAGAAGAAAGAGGAAGGACTGGGTACACCCAAATTTTTCTATCTATGTAGATAATACCAAACTCTTTCGTACAAGGTTCAGAACCTCTGTCTACAGTGCTCTAAATGTTTTCCGTTCACTTTGTGATTACTATTACTAGACTATCTAAATTGTTGTGACTTTTAATTCTTGACATAAAGGTGGTAACATGCTTTATGGGTTAAATTCAAAGGCCCAGGGGTCTTTGGCTACATGCCAGGGTCTCTGAACCCCCTGCCAGGGATTTAAAGCCCCCTGGCTGGGGCTGGAATCATTTAGGATGGTCAGGGGGAGGTCCGGGGTTCTGACAGTGCCCAAAGGAATGAGAAAGAGAAGTGAAGTTTTATAAAGAATCATTATTTATTTGCTGAACATCGGCAAACACGAGGATTTACAGAACACATTTCATTACAACAATCCTCATAACAACAACAACAACAATCTACTGCACATATTTCCATGGGATCCTATGGAGTAACAATCTTCAAAACATATTTACAAAGAACTACTAACCTAAGAACATATTTACAAAAATATCCTAACTTTTCAAACATATATACACCGCCGTAATATCTACAGCCATCATCTGCATCAGTCCTGGAAGGAAGAAAGAAGCAAAGCTGGAGTCAGCTGCCAGCACTGGGCCCAGCTGGGCCCCAGGAGCTGGGACAGGGCTGGCAGGGCTGGTGTGGCCCCAGGCAAGTGCAGGGCAGGCCAGGGCTGGTGCTTGTGGCAGCACAATCCAGGCCCCCTGCGGGCAGCGTGTCCCTGAGCGGGGCCATCCAGCCCAGCCCCAGCCTGGCGCCAGGGCAGCCACTGTGTCTGTGGGCAGGGCATGGGGAGCATCTGCCTGTCTTACTTGTGGGGCTCCATCTTCATCCAAGGACCATGGGCTCCTCCTCATCCTTCTCATCCACTTCCATCGCCTCGATGTCATCCTCCTCATCAACTTCCATCTCCTCAACCTGGTCTTCCACGTCCACCTCCATCATCTCTTCCTCATTCAGCACCATGTCCACTTCCATCGCCACCACAGTGTCTCTGTTAGTCTGCAAGAGACAGCACAATCTCACAGTGGGGTTCCTGTCCCACACCATCCATTCCCACATGGCTGCAGCCTGCTCAAGCAGGCTGCCTCCTCCCTGGAATGGCACAGTACCTCCACTGGCGCAGCAGTGCTCATCCTGCTGGGGTTGGTGCTCCAGAGCAGGCAGCAGGAAAAGGCCAGGCAGCAGCAGCAACAGCTGAGTGCTGACGGGCAGAGCGCAGAGCGAGCGCCAACTGAGCGCTGGCAGCAGGCAGAGTGTCTGCTGTGGTGGTTTCCAGGTGCTGGACGTTCCACCTGGAACGCTGTGGGAGCTGTGATGTCACAGAAGTTTCAGGGCCGCTCCACACTGGGAGATGGGCATGGTGGAATGATGAAATCCTTGAATGGTTTGGCCTGGAAGGGACCCTAAGGATCATCTGGTTCCAAGCTGAGCAGCCTCCCAGCACAGCAGGTTGCTGCGGCCCCTGTCCAAGCTGGCCTTGGATGTTGGTGGGCATGGGGTATGCACAGCCTCTCTGCGCTGGTCCCTGTGTCAGGGACAAGCACCCTGACAGGAAAGAACTTCTTGCCATCATGGAATGGATTCCAGCTCTTGCAGTTTCATCCCATTCCCCCTTGTTCTGTGACTTCAGTTGCTGACAAAGAGTCCTCTCCCACTTCCCTGTGGGTCAGGCTGTTCCTGCAGTGTCACACATGTGGCTGAAGCTGCAGGCAGGAGAGAGAGAAGCCAAGCTGGCAGAGAGAGGAAATGGGGAAAGTGACATGAGAGATGAGAGGAGAAGGAAAAAGTAGAGTCATGCAAGGCATTGGGTTGGGTGGGCTGCGGGATTCCTGCCTTTTATTAGAGGCCAGGTTCTCTGGTGCACTCAATGACTGTGTGATTGCGGCGTGTCCACAGTGAGCCCGTGTGAGCGAGCTGCACTCCCAGAGGCCGGAGCACACTTGCTTCAAGTGCTGATGAATGAGGCCAGAGATGGGTCTTTGTGTGGAACTCCAAACGCTGTGCATTGCCATGAAGAGGGTCCAGGGCCAGAGAGAAAATGAGGCTGGGGTCTGAGGGTTTCATTCGGGGGGGCGAAGGGGTGAAGCCAGGACCAGCAGGGGAGAAGAGAGAGGAGAACATTCTCTGGAGAGTAGATATAAGGAAAAAATGGCAGTTGAAGTGGGTGATAGCAACAAAACCTGCGGATTGCAAGAGGCTGCAAGTGGCCATGGGTGAGAGCCTTGCATTCAGAGGGGTTTCTCTGTTTCACCTTGGTCCCCTTTGCCCTAAGGTATTACAGTTGCAATGAGAGGCCCCTGGGCCTCCACAAGTGCCCCCTTTTTGTTTTCAAGAATGAAGGCTTCTGCCATGGACTTTTGCAAGCGTTGAGCAAAACTGGATAGAATAACCAAGACAATGAATACAAGAAACAAAGCCCACAAAACAGTCTTGACTAAATCACAGAATCACAGAATCATGAGTTTGGAAGAGACCCCTAAGATCATCAAGTCCAACCTATGCCCTAACATCTCAACTAGACTATAGCACCAAGTGGCATGTCCAGTCTTTTTTTAAACACATCCAGTGATGGTGATTCCACCACCTCCCTGGGAAGACAATTCCAGTGCTTTATTATTCTTTCAGTGAAAATTTTTTTCCTAATATCTAACCTATACCTTCCCTGACGTAGCTTGAGACTGTGTCCCCTTGTTCTGTCAGTTGCTGCCCGGTGGAAGAGACCGACCCCCACCTGTCTACAACCTCCCTTCAGGAAGTTGTAGAGAGCAATAAGGTCACCTCTAAGCCTCCTCTTCTCCAGGCTAAACAACCCCAGCTCCCTCAAATGTTCCTCGTAGGGCTTGTTTTCCAAGCCCCTCACCAGCCTCGTTGCTCTCCTCTGGACACGCTCAAGTATCTCAATATCCTTCCTAAATTGAGGGGCCCAGAACTGGACACAGTACTCAAGATGTGGCCTCACCAGTGCCGAGTACAGGGGGAGAATGACCTCCCTGCTCCTGCTGCTCACACAAGTCCTAATGCAGGCCAGGATGCCGTTGGCCTTCTTGGCCACCAAGGCACATTGCTGGCTCATATCCAATCGGCTGTCAACCAGCACCCCCAGGTCCCTTTCTGCCTGAACACTATCCAGCCACACCGTCCCCAGCCTGTAACGCTGTAGGGGATTTTTGTGGCCAAAATGCAGAACACGGCACTTAGACTTATTAGACTTCATATTGTTGGACGTAAAGATGAAAGCCAGCCTTTCATGCCCCAGTCTTTCAACAGTCCAGTGAGCCAGTCGTTGTTGCCTTTTGTCTGGATCTTATTGATTTGATCTGTGAGCAGCTGGCCGCTCTGGTATACTGAGTCCCTATGTGAGAAGAGGTTGACATGTGTGGCCATGGGCAAGAAATTGTGGCTTGGCTGTGGAACCACCCATGCGAAGGCATGCGGCATAGTTAGGAGCATCCAGCTTCCTGCTGCAGTGGCAAGAAAGGACAGCATCCTTTGACTTTAGCTAATTTACTAGTGGGTGGAGGCTTGGGTGGCCTGAAAGTAAAGAGATAGGGAGATTGCAATGTGAAACTTAAATTCTGGTCCCACTAAACTTTCTCTTCTGTAAGGCAAGGGTTTGAAGTCAGCTTATTAGAAGAATCAAATATCAAGGCTAGAATACAGTTTTTCCAATTGTTAAGCGGGATATCGCAGTTAGTGGTGTCTGAGCTCTCTTGGTGTTGGTCTGTGCGGTCCACACTGCTTAGGAGATCTTCTTCTGTCCTTCTTCTTCTTCTTTTCCAGGCTGCTGCTGTCTCTCTTAGGCTTTTGTTCTGTTTTTCTGATGGTGGCTGTGGTGTTTGCCTGGCCATTGGCAGAAGAGTTTTATGTTTTTTGCTGGGATGCGTCTTGGGCCTGCTGCTGTAGAGACACAAGCATATCCTCCCTCCCAAGTAATGAATGGGAAAGGGCCCATAATTTGTTTGGATTCAGGGTCTTTGATCAACACAGGTGGCTTTTCTTTTTATTGGGCTGCCAATTAAATATAAAATGCCTGATGACTGGGGGAGTTGTTGAAAAAGTTGAGCACATCAAGGGCCTTGGCCTCCAATGGGAGATACTATGTGGACTCCCTGTCTCTGTTGATCAAGGATCCTTTGGATGGAAGAGTGGGCCCTCTGGACTATGGACTGTCCTGTGGCAGAGTGTGGTATGGCTGTGACATGTTTTGTAGCCCACTGGTCAGAAAACGGTTGGAATTAGTGGGAGGTATAAGCAGGACCATGATCAGTTTTAATTTCCTGTGGAACAGGGAAGGTGGAAAAGGCTAAAAAGGAACGTTTTATAGCAGCTTTTGCTTTCTCACCAGCATGGGCAAAGGTGAAAACCGCAGCGTTGTCGGTGTGGATTGAGACGGGGATGTATTTTAGTCTCCCAAAAGGGGCTTGGTGTGTGATGTGTGATTGCCCGATCTGGAGAGTCTTTAGTCCTCTTGGATTGAGTGCAGCTCTGACAGAAGCAAAGGCACGTTGCTGACAATTTGGGCAGGTGTTTGCCATGGATCTTGGGTAATTTTAAAGATGCTGAGCGGTGCAGGAATGTTTTGATGGTGGAAGTGGTGGCGGATCCTAGCCTGTTCAAAAACATTCCGTGGGGAAGTTTGGACAACCCTTGCTGGGGCATCTGCTGTAGCATTGCCTACTATGAACCCAGGAAGGGTGGTATGAGGCCCTGTGTGCATGATATAGTGTGGGTGTTGTCTGTGGGACAGAAGAGAAATGAAAGGGGAAAGCAAATGCTCTAGTTGGGGTTAGAAATGTCTTTGAAAATGGAATTTTCGGCCCTCTGCACTAGGTCATAGACATGTGCCGAATCAGTGATCAAAGGAAGAGGTTCTTTGAAAGTGGAGAAGGTCCTAAGGACTGCAGTCAATTCAGCAATTTGGGCAGGGTGAGGATGCCCTGGCTTGGCTTTTGTCTCTTGAGCAATGCGGGCCCAGGGCAGTGCAGAGCAGGCCGGGAAGCAGAGCCCGGAGCCTTTGGAGGCTGCAAGCCTTAAACATCAGCCCCTGCAGCAGCCCAGATGCAGGTGCCACAGTTGCCAAGGCTGTCAAGGCCTTGAGAGCGAGCAGGTGGATTTTGCATCCCTGTGGGCTGATGGTGGCTCTGGAGCCAGGAGTGGCTGTGGCTGCAGCAGGAAGGGTGGCTGAAAGTTTCCTGCCTTGCTTTGGTGGCATGGCTGCAGGGGCCAGTGCAGTGAGAGCCCCCTCTGTGCTGGTGAGAGCTCAGCTCTTGGGGACGTGGCTGTGCCCCAGCCCAGGAGCAGCAGCAGTGGCCAGCGGCAGCAGTGGTGTCAGTGGGACCCCCTGTGCACAGGGAGCCCCAGCCGCGGGGTGGCCGTGGCAGCAGCCCCAGGGAGCTCCAGCCCCGGGATCCCGGAACAAGTGGAAATCCCAACTGTGCAAACGCTGCCTGTGCCTCTTGGGTTTTCTTTGGTTGAGGGGATTTCGAGGTACGTTAGAAGTCTCTTTTTCTCTAACTTAGCTGTCGAAGGAAGAGTTGAGAAGTATGTGCTTCACTCTCTTAAGGTTGATTTTTATATTTTGTCTAAAACATTTTTTTGCTGGCCTGCTGAGGTTTGTTCAGCAGGTCAGCTTAAGGTACTCTTTTTGCCTCTTGGGTTGGTGTTATCTTTTATATTAAAACCTGACTATACTATGTTTACAAGAATGTTTTAATAGCTATTACTTAAGTTAGATAGTGACTTTCTACTTGAAACCAATATGTGAATGGTAATATCGTCTTTCATATGGATGCTAGCGAGAAGAAAGAGGAAGGACTGGGTACACCCAAATTTTTCTATCTATGTAGATAATACCAAACTCTTTCGTACAAGGTTCAAAACCTCTGTCTACAGTGCTCTAAATGTTTTCCGTTCACTTTGTGATTACTATTACTAGACTATCTAAATTGTTGTGACTTTTAATTCTTGACATAAAGGTGGTAACATGCTTTATGGGTTAAATTCAAAGGCCCAGGGGTCTTTGGCTACATGCCAGGGTCTCTGAACCCCCTGCCAGGGATTTAAAGCCCCCTGGCTGGGGCTGGAATCATTTAGGATGGTCAGGGGGAGGTCCGGGGTTCTGACAGTGCCCAAAGGAATGAGAAAGAGAAGTGAAGTTTTATAAAGAATCATTATTTATTTGCTGAACATCGGCAAACACGAGGATTTACAGAACACATTTCATTACAACAATCCTCATAACAACAACAACAACAATCTACTGCACATATTTCCATGGGATCCTATGGAGTAACAATCTTCAAAACATATTTACAAAGAACTACTAACCTAAGAACATATTTACAAAAATATCCTAACTTTTCAAACATATATACACCGCCGTAATATCTACAGCCATCATCTGCATCAGTCCTGGAAGGAAGAAAGAAGCAAAGCTGGAGTCAGCTGCCAGCACTGGGCCCAGCTGGGCCCCAGGAGCTGGGACAGGGCTGGCAGGGCTGGTGTGGCCCCAGGCAAGTGCAGGGCAGGCCAGGGCTGGTGCTTGTGGCAGCACAATCCAGGCCCCCTGCGGGCAGCGTGTCCCTGAGCGGGGCCATCCAGCCCAGCCCCCGCCTGGCGCCAGGGCAGCCACTGTGTCTGTGGGCAGGGCATGGGGAGCATCTGCCTGTCTTACTTGTGGGGCTCCATCTTCATCCAAGGACCATGGGCTCCTCCTCATCCTTCTCATCCACTTCCATCGCCTCGATGTCATCCTCCTCATCAACTTCCATCTCCTCAACCTGGTCTTCCACGTCCACCTCCATCATCTCTTCCTCATTCAGCACCATGTCCACTTCCATCGCCACCACAGTGTCTCTGTTAGTCTGCAAGAGACAGCACAATCTCACAGTGGGGTTCCTGTCCCACACCATCCATTGCCACATGGCTGCAGCCTGCTCAAGCAGGCTGCCTCCTCCCTGGAATGGCACAGTACCTCCACTGGCGCAGCAGTGCTCATCCTGCTGGGGTTGGTGCTCCAGAGCAGGCAGCAGGAAAAGGCCAGGCAGCAGCAGCAACAGCTGAGTGCTGACGGGCAGAGCGCAGAGCGAGCGCCAACTGAGCGCTGGCAGCAGGCAGAGTGTCTGCTGTGGTGGTTTCCAGGTGCTGGACGTTCCACCTGGAACGCTGTGGGAGCTGTGATGTCACAGAAGTTTCAGGGCCGCTCCACACTGGGAGATGGGCATGGTGGAATGATGAAATCCTTGAATGGTTTGGCCTGGAAGGGACCCTAAGGATCATCTGGTTCCAAGCTTAGCAGCCTCCCAGCACAGCAGGTTGCTGCGGCCCCTGTCCAAGCTGGCCTTGGATGTTGGTGGGCATGGGGTATGCACAGCCTCTCTGCGCTGGTCCCTGTGTCAGGGACAAGCACCCTGACAGGAAAGAACTTCTTGCCATCATGGAATGGATTCCAGCTCTTGCAGTTTCATCCCATTCCCCCTTGTTCTGTGACTTCAGTTGCTGACAAAGAGTCCTCTCCCACTTCCCTGTGGGTCAGGCTGTTCCTGCAGTGTCACACATGTGGCTGAAGCTGCAGCCAGGAGAGAGAGAAGCCAAGCTGGCAGAGAGAGGAAATGGGGAAAGTGACATGAGAGATGAGAGGAGAAGGAAAAAGTAGAGTCATGCAAGGCATTGGGTTGGGTGGGCTGCGGGATTCCTGCCTTTTATTAGAGGCCAGGTTCTCTGGTGCACTCAATGACTGTGTGATTGCGGCGTGTCCACAGTGAGCCCGTGTGAGCGAGCTGCACTCCCAGAGGCCGGAGCACACTTGCTTCAAGTGCTGATGAATGAGGCCAGAGATGGGTCTTTGTGTGGAACTCCAAACGCTGTGCATTGCCATGAAGAGGGTCCAGGGCCAGAGAGAAAATGAGGCTGGGGTCTGAGGGTTTCATTCGGGGGGGCGAAGGGGTGAAGCCAGGACCAGCAGGGGAGAAGAGAGAGGAGAACATTCTCTGGAGAGTAGATATAAGGAAAAAATGGCAGTTGAAGTGGGTGATAGCAACAAAACCTGCGGATTGCAAGAGGCTGCAAGTGGCCATGGGTGAGAGCCTTGCATTCAGAGGGGTTTCTCTGTTTCACCTTGGTCCCCTTTGCCCTAAGGTATTACAGTTGCAATGAGAGGCCCCTGGGCCTCCACAAGTGCCCCCTTTTTGTTTTCAAGAATGAAGGCTTCTGCCATGGACTTTTGCAAGCGTTGAGCAAAACTGGATAGAATAACCAAGACAATGAATACAAGAAACAAAGCCCACAAAACAGTCTTGACTAAATCACAGAATCACAGAAACATGAGTTTGGAAGAGACCCCTAAGATCATCAAGTCCAACCTATGCCCTAACATCTCAACTAGACTATAGCACCAAGTGGCATGTCCAGTCTTTTTTTAAACACATCCAGTGATGGTGATTCCACCACCTCCCTGGGAAGACAATTCCAGTGCTTTATTATTCTTTCAGTGAAAATTTTTTTCCTAATATCTAACCTATACCTTCCCTGACGTAGCTTGAGACTGTGTCCCCTTGTTCTGTCAGTTGCTGCCCGGTGGAAGAGACCGACCCCCACCTGTCTACAACCTCCCTTCAGGAAGTTGTAGAGAGCAATAAGGTCACCTCTAAGCCTCCTCTTCTCCAGGCTAAACAACCCCAGCTCCCTCAAATGTTCCTCGTAGGGCTTGTTTTCCAAGCCCCTCACCAGCCTCGTTGCTCTCCTCTGGACACGCTCAAGTATCTCAATATCCTTCCTAAATTGAGGGGCCCAGAACTGGACACAGTACTCAAGATGTGGCCTCACCAGTGCCGAGTACAGGGGGAGAATGACCTCCCTGCTCCTGCTGCTCACACAAGTCCTAATGCAGGCCAGGATGCCGTTGGCCTTCTTGGCCACCAAGGCACATTGCTGGCTCATATCCAATCGGCTGTCAACCAGCACCCCCAGGTCCCTTTCTGCCTGAACACTATCCAGCCACACCGTCCCCAGCCTGTAACGCTGTAGGGGATTTTTGTGGCCAAAATGCAGAACACGGCACTTAGACTTATTAGACTTCATATTGTTGGACGTAAAGATGAAAGCCAGCCTTTCATGCCCCAGTCTTTCAACAGTCCAGTGAGCCAGTCGTTGTTGCCTTTTGTCTGGATCTTATTGATTTGATCTGTGAGCAGCTGGCCGCTCTGGTATACTGAGTCCCTATGTGAGAAGAGGTTGACATGTGTGGCCATGGGCAAGAAATTGTGGCTTGGCTGTGGAACCACCCATGCGAAGGCATGCGGCATAGTTAGGAGCATCCAGCTTCCTGCTGCAGTGGCAAGAAAGGACAGCATCCTTTGACTTTAGCTAATTTACTAGTGGGTGGAGGCTTGGGTGGCCTGAAAGTAAAGAGATAGGGAGATTGCAATGTGAAACTTAAATTCTGGTCCCACTAAACTTTCTCTTCTGTAAGGCAAGGGTTTGAAGTCAGCTTATTAGAAGAATCAAATATCAAGGCTAGAATACAGTTTTTCCAATTGTTAAGCGGGATATCGCAGTTAGTGGTGTCTGAGCTCTCTTGGTGTTGGTCTGTGCGGTCCACACTGCTTAGGAGATCTTCTTCTGTCCTTCTTCTTCTTCTTTTCCAGGCTGCTGCTGTCTCTCTTAGGCTTTTGTTCTGTTTTTCTGATGGTGGCTGTGGTGTTTGCCTGGCCATTGGCAGAAGAGTTTTATGTTTTTTGCTGGGATGCGTCTTGGGCCTGCTGCTGTAGAGACACAAGCATATCCTCCCTCCCAAGTAATGAATGGGAAAGGGCCCATAATTTGTTTGGATTCAGGGTCTTTGATCAACACAGGTGGCTTTTCTTTTTATTGGGCTGCCAATTAAATATAAAATGCCTGATGACTGGGGGAGTTGTTGAAAAAGTTGAGCACATCAAGGGCCTTGGCCTCCAATGGGAGATACTATGTGGACTCCCTGTCTCTGTTGATCAAGGATCCTTTGGATGGAAGAGTGGGCCCTCTGGACTATGGACTGTCCTGTGGCAGAGTGTGGTATGGCTGTGACATGTTTTGTAGCCCACTGGTCAGAAAACGGTTGGAATTAGTGGGAGGTATAAGCAGGACCATGATCAGTTTTAATTTCCTGTGGAACAGGGAAGGTGGAAAAGGCTAAAAAGGAACGTTTTATAGCAGCTTTTGCTTTCTCACCAGCATGGGCAAAGGTGAAAACCGCAGCGTTGTCGGTGTGGATTGAGACGGGGATGTATTTTAGTCTCCCAAAAGGGGCTTGGTGTGTGATGTGTGATTGCCCGATCTGGAGAGTCTTTAGTCCTCTTGGATTGAGTGCAGCTCTGACAGAAGCAAAGGCACGTTGCTGACAATTTGGGCAGGTGTTTGCCATGGATCTTGGGTAATTTTAAAGATGCTGAGCGGTGCAGGAATGTTTTGATGGTGGAAGTGGTGGCGGATCCTAGCCTGTTCAAAAACATTCCGTGGGGAAGTTTGGACAACCCTTGCTGGGGCATCTGCTGTAGCATTGCCTACTATGAACCCAGGAAGGGTGGTATGAGGCCCTGTGTGCATGATATAGCGTGGATGTTGTCTGTGGGACAGAAGAGAAATGAATGCTGAAGACAAATGCTCTAGTTGGGGTTAGAAATGTCTTTGAAAATGGAATTTTCAGCCCGCTGCACTAGGCCATAGACATGTGCCGAATCAGTGATCAAACGAATAGGTTCTCTGAAAGTGGAGAAGGTCCTAAGGACTGCAGTCAATTTAGCAGTTTGGGCAGGGTGAGGATCCCCTGGCTTGGCTTTTGTCTCTTGAGCAATGCGGAGCCAGGGCAGTGCAGAGCAGGGTGGGAAGCAGAGCCCGGAGCCTTTGGAGGCTGCAAGCCTTAAACATCAGCCCCTGCAGCAGCCCAGATGCAGGTGCCACAGTTGCCAAGGCTGTCAAGGCCTTGAGAGCGGGCAGGTGGATTTTGCATCCCTGTGGGCTGATGGCGGCTCTGGAGCCAGGAGTGGCTGTGGCTGCAGCAGGAAGGGTGGCTGAAAGTTTCCTGCCTTGCTTTGGTGGCATGGCTGCAGGGGCCAGTGCAGTGAGAGCCCCCTCTGTGCTGGTGAGAGCTCAGCTCTTGGGGACGCGGCTGTGCCCCAGCCCAGGAGCAGCGGCAGTGGCCAGCGGCAGCAGTGGTGTCAGTGGGACCCCCTGTGCACAGGGACCCCCAGCCGCGGGGTGGCCGTGGCAGCAGCCCCAGGGAGCTCCAGCCCCGGGATCCCGGAACAAGTGGAAATCCCAACTGTGCAAACGCTGCCTGTGCCTCTTGGGTTTTCTTTGGTTGAGGGGATTTCGAGGTACGTTAGAAGTCTCTTTTTCTCTAACTTAGCTGTCGAAGGAAGAGTTGAGAAGTATGTGCTTCACTCTCTTAAGGTTGATTTTTATATTTTGTCTAAAACATTTTTTGTCTGGCCTGCTGAGGTTTGTTCAGCAGGTCAGCTCAAGGCACTCTTTTTGCCTCTCGGGTTGGTGTTATCTTTTATATTAAAAAGTGCATATACTATGTTTACAAGAATGTTTTAATACCTATTACTTAAGTTAGATAGTGACTTTCTACTTGAAACCAATTTGTGGATGCTAACATCATCTTTCATATGGATGCTAGGGAGAAGAAAGAGGAAGGACAGGGTACGCCCAAATTTTTCTATCTTAGAACCTCTGACTTCTATGTAGACAATTCCAAACTCTTTCGTACAAGGTTCAAAACCTCTGTGTACAGTGCTCTAAATGTTTTCCGTTCACTTTGTGATTACTATTACTAGACTATCTAAATTGTTGTGACTTTTAATTCTTGACATAAAGGTGGTAACATGCTTTATGGGTTAAATTCAAAGGCCCAGGGGTCTTTGGCTACATGCCAGGGTCTCTGAACCCCCTGCCAGGGATTTAAAGCCCCCTGGCTGGGGCTGGAATCATTTAGGATGGTCAGGGGGAGGTCCGGGGTTCTGACAGTGCCCAAAGGAATGAGAAAGAGAAGTGAAGTTTTATAAAGAATCATTATTTATTTGCTGAACATCGGCAAACACGAGGATTTACAGAACACCTTCCATTATAAAAATCCTTATAACAACAACAACAACAACAATCTACAGCACATATTTCCGTGGGATCCCATGGACTAACAATCTTCAAAACATATTTACAGAGAACTACTAACCTAAGAACATATTTACAAAAATCTTCTAACTTTTCAAACATATATACAGAGGCGTAATAGGTACGGCCGTCATCTCCAGCAGTCCTGGAAGGAAGAAAGAAGCAAAGCTGGAGTCAGCTGCCAGCACTGGGCCCAGCTGGGCCCCAGGAGCTGGGACAGGGCTGGCAGGGCTGCTGTGGCCCCAGGCAAGTGCAGGGCAGGCCAGGGCTGGTGCTTGTGGCAGCACAATCCAGGCCCCCTGCGGGCAGCGTGTCCCTGAGCGGGGCCATCCAGCCCAGCCCCAGCCTGGCGCCAGGGCAGCCACTGTGTCTGTGGGCAGGGCATGGGGAGCATCTGCCTGTCTTACTTGTGGGGCTCCATCTTCATCCAAGGACCATGGGCTCCTCCTCATCCTTCTCATCCACTTCCATCTGCTCGATGTCATCCTCCTCATCAACTTCCATCTCCTCAACCTGGTCTTCCACATCCACCTGCATCCTTTCTTCCTCATCCAGCACCATGTCCACTTGCATCTCCTCCACAGTGTCTCTGTTAGTCTGCAAGAGACAGCACAATCTCACAGTGGGGTTCCTGTCCCACACCATCCATTCCTACATGGCTGCAGCCTGCTCAAGCAGGCTGCCCCCTCCCTGGAATGGCACAGTACCTCCACTGGTGCAGCAGTGCTCATCCTGCTGGGGTTGGTGCTCCAGAGCAGGCAGCAGGAAAAGGCCAGGCAGCAGCAGCAACAGCTGAGTGCTGACGGGCAGAGCGCAGAGCGAGAGCCAACTGAGCGCTGGCAGCAGGCAGAGTGTCTGCTGTGGTGGTTTCCAGGTGCTGGACGTTCCACCTGGAACACTGTGGGGGCTGTGATGTCACAGAAGTTTCAGGGCTGCTCCACACTGGGAGGTGGGCATGGTGGAATGATGAAATCCTTGAATGGTTTGGCCTGGAAGGGACCCTAAGGATCATCTGGTTCCAAGCTGAGCAGCCTCCCAACACAGCAGGTTGCTGCGGCCCCTGTCCAAGCTGGCCTTGGATGTTGATGGGCATGGGGCATGCACAGCCTCTCTGCGCTGGTCCCTGTGTCAGGGACAAGCACCCTGACAGGAAAGAACTTCTTGCCATCATGGAATGGATTCCAGCTCTTGCAGTTTCATCCCATTCCCCCTTGTTCTGTGACTTCAGTTGCTGACAAAGAGTCCTCTCCCACTTCCCTGTAGGTCAGGATGTTCCTGCAGGGTCACACATGTGGCTGAAGCTGCAGCCAGGAGAGAGAGAAGCCAAGCTGCCAGAGAGAGGCAATGGGGAAAGTGACATGAGAGATGAGAGGAGAAGGAAAAAGTAGAGACATGCAAGGCATTGGGTTGGGTGGGCTGCGGGATTCCTGCCTTTTATTAGAGGCCAGGTTCTCTGGTGCACTCAATGACTGTGTGATTGCGGCGTGTCCACAGTGAGCCCGTGTGAGCGAGCTGCACTCCCAGAGGCCGGAGCACACTTGCTTCAAGTGCTGATGAATGAGGCCAGAGATGGGTCTTTGTGTGGAACTCCAAACGCTGTGCATTGCCATGAAGAGTGTTGTCCTGGGTTGACTATATGATGCTTTTGTCCCCAATCGTCTTGTTCTGTTTACGCTGAATAATATGTTTTAAACCTTTAAGACTCTCTTCCAGACAGTGAGGACGGGAGGGAAGAAGCGCACAGTTTGTTTTCTGACTGCTCTCACTCCTCCACATTCCTGCTCCTGGACTGTGTTGTCTGCGGAAGGACAGACAGCCGGACAAAGCTCCTTTTTTCCCTTTTTCTTTTTTTTAGTTAGTTTTAGCTGGCTGAGGTAAAGAAATTCTCCAGATTGTGATTTTTTTCCTTTTTTCTTGGACCTGTTCAAGCCTGCTCTGCACTGAACACCCAGAAGAGCACCGGCAGCTCCACCTGTAGCCCCTGGCCAGGCCTAGGCCGCGGCGTTTCCAGCACCAGAGACTGATCAGAGACTGAGTGAGCCAAGCTGCAACCAGGAGAGAGGACTGTTCTGAGTTTGCTTTCCTTGGATCAGTGAGAAGTTTTATTGTTTAATATTGTTTGGTTTCTATTGTTTAATAAACAGGTTTCTTTCCACTTTTCTCCAAAGAAATATTTTCTCCTGAACCGGTTGGAGGGTGGAGGGGCAATTGAATCTGCTTTTGTAGAGAAGCCCCTTTGGGAGTTATCTCCCAAACTTGCCCTAAACCAAGACAAATACAGCTAGTGGCGCCCAACGCGTGGCTTGAGAAAGTGGAAAAAAACCCTTTATTGATTGTAGGTTTGTTGTGCTTGGTGTGTAGTAGGTTAAAGTACCCAGTAGCCATGTTATTTGAATTTGTAATGTCTCTTGGGGAGGCCTTTATGTGGCTCTGGTCTCTAGACCTTTTTGAGGTTTCAATACCTTTCTGGTCACTAGGATTATTGTCCCTATCACGTAGTTTTTGCGGTAAAGGGGCATGGATTAGATTAGCTATTGTGTTAGCCTTGGTGATAATGATTTATAAGGCGTTTACAAAAATACTGGCGTCTGTTTACGATATGTATGGTTTATGGTTTCTTCGTCTTACCCTGCATCCCAGTTCTAGCAGTATGTTTTGGGAATTTATTAGTAATTGCACCCAGCTGGTTAGAGGAGGAGCAGGGAATGAGGCTTTCCAGCCTTTCCTTTCCTTCTTCTCCTTTGAATCTGTTATGTCACTTGTAGAGAATGTTCAGTTTCCCCTGAATATTAAAGAGACCATCTTTCTGGCATTTAATCTAGTAGGCTTCCTCTATATGGTCTGCAGCTTCTCTAGAATGAGGGCTGAGATGTCTAGAAGAGCTGATGAGACCCCTGACCCAGAAGTAGACCCACGTGTGGAGAATCCTGAGTGGGGTGGAGAATGGGAAAATATGAGCCAAATCCTGAAAGAATTCTCTGACCCTATAGTCTGGGACTTTCCCCATGAACAAATTCAGAACCCAGCTGAAGTGGGGAAATATCTGAAAGAGAAGTATCTCAATGATAGCCCTAAGGAGAAAAGGATCATTGCAGTGAGCTGGGCCCTAGCATATGCTTATCGTACACTGCTAGATACTCTAGGGCAGCAGACCGAGGAACGGGGGCAGGGAGATACATCAAGAGCTATCCCAATCGCTCAAGTTGCAACCAACACCCCAAGCTCAAAACCAGCAGCTAAACCACATAGTGAACCTAAGCCAGTGGTTAAACCAAACAATAAGCCTCAACCAATAGCTGTTGCTACTAGCACTAAAAGTAAGAAGTGCACAGACAAGACCGATCGACCAATAGATGATAATGATGATGATGCAAAAGAAAGACCCTCAACATTTCCTAACATAAAATCAGGAGTCAAAGCAACTAACACAAAATCAGAAGCCAATATTAAGTCCTTCTCCCTAAAAGACCTGCGTGGCCTAAGGAAGGATTACACCCGACGATCTGATAAATCCATAATTAGCTGGTTAGTCTGTCTTTAAAATGCTGCAAGCGAAGCTACAATTCTGAATAACACAGAAGCGAAGCATTTGAGATCCCTGTCACATGATCCTGTCATTGACCAAAGCATGATGAGGGGGGCTAACCCTCACAGCCTCTGGGTACGGGTCTTAAACAGTGTAGCGCAAAGATACCTGTGTGCCGATGATCTCTACATGCAGCAAACACAGTAAAAAACCATAGAACAAAAGATTCAACGCTTGAAAAAAATAACAATAAGAGAAATTATATTCTCAGATGACATAACAACTAAAAATCCAGACTTAGTACCATGCACATCTGTGATGTGGCGAAAACTAGTACAACTTGAACCACATGAATATGCATCTGCTCTAGCTATCATAAAGCGAGATAACACGGATGAGACTGTGCTTGACATGGCAAAGAAACTCCGAGCTTATGCAGATGCTGTGCATAGCCCCACACATGCCAGAATCGCAGCGGTGGAAACACGTCTGCAGAGATTAGAAGATAAGATAAAAAAGAATCATAAGAAGCTTAGAAAAGAGATTAAAGAAAACCTTCTCCAAATCTCAGCAGTACAGATCAGAGGTTCTAGTACCCAATGCAGACGTTCCCCAGATGGAGAAAGAAAGTACACCCCACGAGCTGAGCTGTGGTTCTTTCTGCGTAATTGTAGAGAAAACATGAAGCTATAAGATGAAAAATCCACCGCTGCTCTGGCCCGAAAAGTACGTGAATTAAAAGAAGACAAAGCTCAGAGAAGAAGTTCCACCACAAGGAAAGCAGCTCCAGTTACCCATAGCCAAACTGCCAGGTATGATAATAATAATGACATGTCTAATCCCCTTGAAAAAACCTCTAAGACATATGCCCAAAGAAAGAAAGATAACCAAGCTTAGAGGAGCCCTGCCGCTAGCCAAGTAGAAGCTAAAAAAAATCGTGTTTTCTGGACAGTATAGATTCGTTGGCCTGGCACATCAGAACCACAAAAGTATAAAGCTTTAGTCAACACTGGTGCACAGTGTACCATAATTCCATCAAGACACGTAGGGACAGAATCCGTTTCTATCGCTGGTGTGACAGGGAGATCACAAGACTTCACTTTAGTAGAAGCTGATGTGAGCTTGACTGAGAATGAGTAGAAGAAACATCCTATTGTGACTGGCCCAAAAGCCCCATGTATCCTGGGCATAGATTATCTGTGAAGTAGGTATTTCAAAGACCCAAAAGGACTGAAGTAAGCATTTAAGATAGCAACTATAGTAACAGAGGGCGTCCAGCAATTGAATACCTTGCCTAGACTGTCTGAAAATCCATCTACAATAAAGCTTCTAAAGAGAAAAGAACAACAAGTACCAATTGCCACTTCCACAGTACATCATCGACAATATAAAACCACTCGAGATGCTGTAATTCCCATCCATAAGATGATGCGAGAGCTAGAGAGCCAAAGAATAGTCAACAAAACCCACTCACCCTTCAACAGCCCCATCTAGCCTGTGCATAAATCTAAAAGAGAATAGAGACTGACGGTTAACTACCGTGCATTAAATAAAGTGAGTCCACCACTGAGCGCTGCTGTACCAGACATATTAGAGCTCCAGTATGAGCTTGAGTCCAAAGCAGCGAAGTAGTATGCCACTATCAATATTGCCAATACATTTTTCTCCATTCTGCTGACAGCAGAATGCAAGCCTCAGTTTGCCTTCACCTAGAGAGGTGTGCAGTACACTTGAAACCGACTGCCCCAGGAGTAGAAGCACAGTCCTACCATCTGCCATAGACTGATCCAAAGTACACTAGAAAAAGGTAAAACTCCAGAACATCTGCAGTATATTGATGACATCATTATATAGGGGAAGACAGCAGCAGAAGTGTTTGAGAAAAGAGAGAAAATTATCCAAATTCTCCTGAAAGCCGGCTTTACCATCAAGAAGAGCAAAGTCAAAAGACCTGCTCAAGAAATCCAGTTTCTAAGAGTAAAGTAGCAAGACGAACAGCGTCAGATTCCCACTGATGTCATCAACAAGATAACAGCAATGTCTCCACCATCCAACAAGAAGGAAACACAAGCTTTCCTAAGTGCCATAGGTTTTTAGAAAATGCACATTCCTGAATATAGTCAAATCGTGAGCCCTCTCTATCTAGTCACCCATAAAAAGAACACTTTCCACTAGAGCCCTGAACAGCAACAAGCCTTGGTCCAAATTAAGCAAAAAATCGCTCATGCAGTAACCCTTAGCCCAGTCAAAACAAGACCAGATGTGAAAAATGTGCTCTATTCTACAGCCGGGAACCATGGTTTGTCCTAGAACTTGTAGCAGAAAGTGCCTGAAGAGACTCGAAGCCGACCACTGGGATTTTAGAGTCGAAACTACAGAAAGTCTGAAGCCAACTATACTCCAACAGAGAAAGAAATTTTAGCAACCTATAAAAGAGTCCAAACTGCCTCAGAAGTAATAAACACCGAAGCACAACTCCTCCTGGCACCCCGACTACCAGTACTGGGGTGGATGTTCAAAGCAAAAGTTCCCTCTACCCACCATGCCACCAGTGCTACATAAAATAAGTAGATTGCTCTCATAACACAGCGTGCCCGTATTAGAAAGCTGAATCGCCCTGAAATTCTAGAAATAATTACAAACTAGCCAGAAAGTAAAAACTTCAGTCTCACTGATAAAGAAGAACAAGAAATGACACATGCTGAAGAAGCTCCTCCATATAACCAACTGCCAGCGGAAGAAACACAATATGCTCTTTTTACTGATGGTTCCTGTCGCATGGTAGGAATGAATCGGAAGTGGAAAGCAGCCGTATGGAGCCCCACACGACAGGTTGCAGAGGCCACTGCAGGAGAAGATGGATCAAGCCAACTTGCTGAACTCAAAGCTGTTCAACTGGCCTTGGACATTGCTGAAAGAGAGAGGTGGCCAAAGCTCTACCTCTATACTGATTCATGGATGGTAGCCAACACTCTGTGGGGATGGCTGGAGAGGTGGAAAGAGGCTAATTGGCAGCGTAGAGGAAAACCAGTTTGGGCTGTTGAAGAGTGGAAAGACATCGCTACCAGGGTAGGGAGGCTACCTGTGAAGGTCCGCCATGTAGATGCCCATGTCCTCAAGAGTAGAGCTAATGAGGAGCACAAGAACAATGAGCAGGTAGACCAGGCTGCAAAGATAGGGGTGTCCAAGACAAACCTAGATTGGGAGCATAAGGGAGAGTTATTCCTAGCTCGATGGGCCCATGATGCCTCAGGTCATCAGGGTAGAGATGCCACCTATAAGAGGGCACGAGACCGAGGAGTGGATTTAACCATGGACAGTATTTCTCAAGTTATCCACAACTGTGAGACGTGTGCTGCCGTCAAACAGGCCAAGCGGATGAAGCCCCTATGGTATGGTGGGCGGTGGTCCAAGTACAAGTATGGGGAGGCCTGGCAGATTGACTACATCACACTGCCCCACACACACCAAGGCAAGCGCTACGTGCTCACAATGGTAGAAGCCACCACAGGATGGTTGGAGACCTACCCTGTGCCTCATGCTACTGCCCAGAACACCATCCTGTGCCTGGAAAAGCAAGTCCTGTGGAGACATGGTACCCCTGAGAGGACTGAGTCAGACAACAGGACTCATTTCAAGAACAGCCTTATCAGCACCTGGGCCAGAGAACATGGCATTGAGTGGGTGTACCATAACCCCTACCATGCACCAGCTGCGGGAAAAGTGGAAAGGTACAATGGGCTGCTAAAAACCACCTTAAAAGCCTTAGGTGGGGGATCTTTCAAAAATTTGGAGCAGCATTTGGCAAAGGCCACCTGGTTAGTTAATACCCGAGGCTCTACTAACTGAGTGGGCCCTGCCCAATCTGAGCCTTTGCATAGAGTAGATGGAGACAAAGTCCCAGTGGTACATGTCAGGGGTTTGTTAGGGAAGACAGTCTGGATCAATCCTACCTTGAGTACAGACAAACCCATTTGCGGAGTTGTTTTTGCTCAGGGACCAGGTTGCACATGGTGGATAATGCAAAAAGATGGAAGAACAGGATGTGTACCTCAGGGAGATCTGATTGTTGGGTGAGAACTATGTATAAATATCACTGTTTGCTGAATGTTACCACCATTGTCTGTGTATAGCTGTATATTAGATGTATAATATATGTGTTTGTAGAGTAAGAATATATATTAGTTTTAGTAGTAAGCCGATGATATGGGGATAAGGGGTGGAATGTCCTGGGTTGACTATATGATGCTTTTATCCCCAATCGTCTTGTTCTGTTTATACTGAATAATATGTTTTACACCTTTAAGACTCTCTTCCAGACAGTGAAGAGGGGAGGGAAGAAGCGCACAGTTTGTTTTCAGACTGCTCTCACTCCTCCACATTCCTGCTCCTGGACTGTGTATTCTGCGGATGGACAGACAGCCGGACAGAGCTCCTTTTTCCCTATTTTCTTGCTTTTAGTTAGTTTTACCTAGCTGAAGCAAAGAAGTTCCCTGGACTGTGATTTTTTCCTTTTTTCTTGGACCTGTTCAAGCCTGCTCTGCACTGAACACCCAGAAGAGCACCAGCAGCTCCACCTGTAGCCCCCCTGTCTGGGCCTGGGCAGCAGCATTTCCAGCACCAGAGAGACTGATCAAAGACTGAGTGAGCCGAGCTGCAACCCAGGGAGGTGGCTGTTCTGAGTTTGCTTGTTTTTTTGGATCAGTGAAAAGTTTTGTTGTTTAATATTGTTTGGTTTCTATTGTTTAATAAACAGGTTTCTTTCCACTTTTTCTCCAAGGAGATATTTTCTCCCAAACTGGTTGGAGGGTGGAGGGGCAATTGAATCTGCTTTTGTAGAGAAGCCCCTTTGGGGGTTATCTCCCAAATTTTCCCTAAACCAGGACAAAGTCCAAGGGACAAATTTGTGCCAATGAACTTCACACCTTGAACTAGGAGGATCAATTCTTGTTGTGCTCAGCAGAGTCTGGGGACAGAGAGGGTTTCCAAAGGAAATCTTGGTCCATGTGGGGCTGAGGCTCCCTCCAGGCTGGCTCCAGCCCCTCAGGGTGCCCACAGCCCAGTTCCCCCTCCTTAGCCCTGGGGCTGCCCAGGGAAGAGCCATGGCTGAAGCTCTGCAGGAGCACACAGGCTCAGCCCTGCTCCAACATGGGATTCATGGGCCAGGGCACGCTGGGCTTTGCCCCTACAGCTCCCAAGTGTGTCCAGAGAAACTGCAAGGAGAGGCTCACCTCTGTCAGTGGGACCCCTCTGTGCACAGGGACCCCCACTCCTGGGGAGGCTGTGCCAGGGACCTCCAGCCCTGGGAACCTGGAGCAAGTGGAAAGCACAACTTGTCAAAATGCTGCCTGTGCCTGAAGCAAATGCAAGGAGAACTGAGATGTGAAAAATAAAATTTGTTTATTACAGAAGAACAGAAGCAAAAATACAGAAGATATTTACATTCTAAGAATGTTTGTAACAACAACAATTGATAGAACATATATAGAGAAAAACCTACCTAGCAAAACTATGTGAAATGTATTTACAGAAGTCCAAAATAGCCCTAAAATCTATATTCTAAAAAACAACAACAAAGTGTAAAACATATATACAAAAGGGTGGTGCCTCTGTCGGTGATGTCCATCGCACCTGGAAGAAAAGCAAATGGCATGGTCACTCCAGTCAGGCACAGAGGGCTCTTGCATGTGCCCCCAGGCTGGCACATGCTTACCCAGCAGCAGGACTCTGCTACCAGAACTGAGCCTGGCTGGGTCTGGCATGGAGCTTGTGTGGAGCAAAGCAGGCACAGGATGGGCTGTGGATGGCCACCAGAATCCAGTGGCCTGGCTACAATGTCCCTGAGCAGGGAGCACCCAGCCCAGCCCCAGCCTGGCAGCAGGAGACCCACTCTGCCTGTCCTGCTGCTGGCATTGCTCTTCATGCCAAGATCATGGCCGCTTCCTCACCTTCTTAATCAATATCCATGTCCTCAATGGACTCTTCCATATCCACATCCATCTCTTCGTCCTCATGCACATCCACGTCCATCTCTTCTTCATCATCCTCATCCACATCCATCTCTTCCTCTCCAGGGTCTTCTCCGTCTATTTCCATCTCCTCCTCCATATCAATCTTGGTATCTACCTCCATCTCCTCCTCTCTGTCTGGGACAGCCTGCAGAGGTAGGTAGCAAAAGCTCAGAGCGGGTCCCTGTCCCACTCCATGCCCACAGAGCTCCAGCCCACCCGGGCAGGTGGGGGGTGTCCACCTCCATGGAATGGCACCATACCTTCCTCAGAAGAAAGGGGAGCATCCTGCAGGGCTGGATGATGAAATCCAGGCACTCAGGAGCTGTCAGGAATGATCGAGGTGATCGGGGTATCGGGGGGATAAGAAGAGTGAAAGGCGAGGGCAGGAGCAAGGTGCAGAGCGTGTCAACACAGCGGCCAAGGGTTGTGTTGTGCCCTTTGCTGGGCGCTGGACATTCCAGCTGGAGCGTGGGCTGTGACATCACAGTTCCCAGGCTCCATCTGAAGTGGACAGTGGAGACCATGGAATGATGGAGTCCCTGAACGGTTGGGCTTGCAAGGGAGCCTGAAGAACAACATCTTGTTCCCAGCTGAGCAGTCTTCCCCCAGAGCATGCTGCTGAGAGCCCTGTTGCCAAGGATGGGACATGCACAGCCTCTCTGCACAGCCTGGGCCAGTGCCCCACCACCCCCAGTGGAAAAGAGCAGCTTCCTTAGATGCAGCTTCCATCAACCTGCTGCAGTTGAAAGCCATCCCCCCTTGTCCTGTCAGCACAGGCCCTGCTGAACACTCTGTCCCCTTCTTTCCTGCGGGAGCCTTCCAGTCCTGCAGAGCCGCAGTGAGGCTGCCCAGTGTCTCCTCTCTCCAGGCTGAGCATCCCCAGCCCCACTTGCCCAGCAGTCAGTCACATCAGGGCCAGTCAAGGCTGAAGGGTAGCAAATAGCATCAGGAACTGAGAGATGCAAGCTTTAGACCCAGGTGTCCTGGCTTGTAAAATAAGCATGTATTCTATTTTTGCCATCTGTTGGGGGTTAGGCAGTTTTTCTTATCTCTTTCAAGAACAATGACACTGCCAGGAAGATAATCTCCTGCTAATGGGCTATTGAATTACTCACTGTGGCTGGTAAGATTAGTTACATCATCCCATTGGGAGATGCTCCACCCAGAGGGAGGAGCCAAGCATCCCTGCCACCATAAAACAAGCGTTTCTGAGACCACAGACAGCCTTCTTCGCTGGATTTCCCAGAGGAATCAGGAACCAAGGCCCAGCTGCTCCTTCGCCGCATTTTCAGAAAGGATCTACACCCTTCTGCAGATCGCCGCTCCAGGAGGAGCAGCCACCATCTGGCTGGACTACTATCAACACCCTGACTTCTCAGGGTGTCAGGTTTTTCTCACTCTGCCAGTGGTTTTTTGCTTGTGCTAAATTACATTGTTATTTAGGGTTTTTTTTCTTCCTAGTAAAAAACTGTTATTCCCATTCCCATATCTTTGCCTGAGAGCCCTTTTAATTCTGAAATTGTGATAATTCGGAAGGAGGGGGTTTACCTTTTCCATTTCACAGGAGGCTTTTGCCTTCCTTCACAGACTCCTGTCTTTTCAAACCAAGACAGATTTTGGCGCCTGAACAGGGGCTCGAGGGCATTGAGAAAAAAAAAAAAAAAGGGATTAACAGTTCTTAGGTAGTTTAATTTTTAAGTACCACCATGTGGTCTAGTTTTCCCTGGTTTGGGTGGCATGTGGTCGCAAGTGTATTCTTCCCATTTACAGGCCCTTATCTAAATATGGGTCCTATAACTAAAGCCACTGTGTCTGTTATCAAGTTTGTCCTCTGGGTGAAGGATTCATGGATCTTTAATTTCCTCTGGATGGCAGGTACATGGATTCAGAGCTATCACACACTAACTGCATGTTTTTGGAGTTACTTTAATAATGGTACCTACTGTGTAGAAATGACACGGGGGGAAACTTTCTCCCAACCTTTTAACCATCTTTTTGGGTCTGCTCCACCAGTTTTCGAAGGGTTAAGATCCACTCTAAGTGCTAATGATATCATACAATGGATGGTGTTGCTGATATGCCTGTTATGTTTAGCACTCAGAGATAAGAGAAGATTAACCTGGATAACTACCCTGACACCTACACCAGAGACTAGGGATGCTGCTGCAGAGCCTGACACTACCCCAGAGACTGGAGATGCTGCTGCTCCAGAGCCTGACCCTGCCCCACAGCCTGCCTCAGAAACGAACCACCCAGATTGGGTGAGGGTGCTGGTTAAGGAGATGCAGGAGATGCAAGAGATGCTGAAGGAGTGCATTTCACCAGCTGGTGAGAAGCCCGCCTTTTGCCTTGAAGAGGGACAGTCTAATAGTACAGCTGTGGAACCCACAAATGTTACAACTGTCCAGGCTCCAGCTGAACCACAAAGGCAGTCACAGCCAGCAGCAGTTGCCCCGGTAGAAACAAGGAGGTCTGAGATGAAAGCAGAGCACCCAGATAGAGATAGGAATGGAGGAACCTCACAACCCACAGGGGAGCCAGGAGTTGCGATCATCACCGAGTCCCTGACGTACGAAAGTCTCCGTAATCTGCACAAAGACATTGTGCGACGAGGGCGTGAGGCTTATACTACCTGGCTACTCCGGGTCTGGGACCTTATGGGTACAGGCGTGCAGCTGGACGGTGGTGAGGCAAGGAACTTGGGACCCTTAACCCAGGACTCAGGTATGAATCAGATTTTTGTAAGGGAGCCAGGATCCCTTTCTCTCTGGGAGCGGCTTTTAATGAGTGTCAGAGAGAGGTTTGTCCACAGGGAGAGAATGCAGGAGCACCACCATAGAATGCGTTGGAAGACCCTGGAGGAAGGGATCCAACAGTTAAGGGAAGTGGCAGTATTAGAGGTACTCTTTGGGAGGGATGGACAACATAATAATGACCCCGACAAGGTCAGGTGCACAGGGCAAATGCTGTGGAGTCTGGCAAATCTGGGGCCATCTCAGTACACCACTTTCATTGCAACAATTGATGCTGACACTAACCGAGAGACAGTGGGCTCTGTTGCCAACAAACTTAGGAATTATGAGAGTATGATTAATGGCCCAATGCAGGCTCATATCTCAGCTGTGATTAAGGAGTTCAAAGAAGAGATGAGGGAGGAAATGAGGAAGGTTAATGCAGCACCCGTATGAGTCACAGGCCCCAAAGTCAGAGCCCAACATTCCCCAGCTAGAGAGAGAGGGTACACCCCAAGGGCTAATCTGTGGTTCTTCCTGCGTGACCACGGGGAAGACATGGGGAGGTGGGATGGGAAACCCACTTCTGTCCTGGCAGCACGGGTCTGTCAACTCAAGGAGGGAAACTCTAACCAGGGGAGTTCCACCAAGGTGAAGGTAGCCTCAACCTCCCATGACCAAGCTTTTGGGTACGATCTGTCAGATCCCCTTGAAGGGACCTCTAGTATGTATACCCAGGAGAGGAATAATAACCAGTGTTAGAGGGGCCCTGCCTCTAGCCAGGGAGAGGCACGGGAAAACCGGATCTTCTGGACAGTGTGGATCCGATGGCCTGGCACATCAGAGCCACAAAAATACGATGCCCTAGTTGATACTGGTGCGCAGTGTACCCTGATACCATCGGGACATGTGGGGGCAGAGCCTGTTTCTATTGCTGGTGTGACAGGGGGATCACAGCAATTGACCCTGGTGGAAGCCGAGGTGAGCCTGACTGGGAAGGAGTGGCAGAAACATCCTATAGTGACTGGCCCAGAGGCCCCGTGTATTCTGGGCATAGACTTCCTCCGGAACGGCTATTACAAAGACCCAAAGGGACTCAGGTGGGCTTTTGGCATAGCTGCTGTAGAGGCAGGGGACATTAAGCAATTGAACACCTTGCCTGGACTGTCAGAAAACCCGTCTGCAGTAGGACTCCTGAGGGTGGAAGAGCAACTCGTGCCAATTGCGACCTCGACAGTGCACCGCCGGCAGTATCGGACGGATCGAGATGCCGTGATCCCCATCCACAGAATGATTCGTGAGCTGGAGAGCCAAGGGGTGGTCAGCAAAACCCACTCACCATTCAACAGCCCCATCTGGCCTGTGCGCAAATCTGACGGAGAATGGAGATTGACTGTGGACTATCGTGCCTTGAATGAAGTGACTCCACCGCTGAGCGCCGCTGTACCGGATATGCTGGAACTCCAGTACGAGCTGGAGTCCAAGGCAGCGAAGTGGTATGCCACTATTGATATTGCTAATGCGTTTTTCTCCATTCCTCTGGCAGCAGAATGCAGGCCTCAGTTTGCTTTCACCTGGAGGGGCGTGCAGTACACCTGGAACCGACTGCCCCAGGGGTAGAAACACAGTCCCACTATCTGCCATGGACTGATCCAGACTGCACTAGAAAAGGGTGAGGCTCCAGAACACCTGCAGTACATCGATGACATCATTGTGTGGGGGAACACAGCGGCAGAAGTGTTTGAGAAAGGTAAGAGGATCATCCAGATACTGCTAGAATCTGGCTTTGCCATCAAGAAGAGCAAAGTCAAGGGACCTGCCCGAGAAATCCAGTTCCTGGGAGTGAAATGGCAAGACGGACGGCGCCAGATTCCCACTGAGGTCATCAACAAGATCACCGCTATGTCCCCACCAACCAGCAAGAAGGAAACACAAGCTTTCCTAGGTGCCATAGGTTTTTGGAGGATGCACATTCCCGAGTATAGCCAGATTGTGAGCCCTCTTTACCTGGTTACCCGCAAAAAGAACGATTTCCACTGGGGCCCTGAGCAGCAACAAGCCTTCACCCAGATCAAGCAGGAGATCGCTCATGCTGTAGCCCTTGGCCCAGTCAGAACGGGACCAGAAGTCAAAAATGTGCTCTACTCTGCAGCCGGGAACAATGGTTTGTTCCTGGAGCCTTTGGCAGAAGGTGCCTGGTGAGACTCAAGGTCGACCATTGGGATTCTGGAGCCGAAGTTTCAAAGGGTCCGAAGCCAATTACACCCCAACAGAGAAGGAAATCTTGGCTGCCTATGAAGGAGTTCAAGCCGCCTCAGAGGTGATTGGCACGGAAGCACAACTCCTCCTGGCAGCCCGACTACCAGTGCTGGGGTGGATGTTCAAAGGAAAGGTTCCTACTACCCACCACGCCACCGACGCCACATGGAGCAAATGGATTGCCCTCATCACCCAGCGCGCCCGTATTGGAAACCTGAATCGCCCTGGGATTTTAGAGATAATTACAAACTGGCCAGAAGGTGAAAACTTTAGTCTCACTGACAATGAGGAGCAGGTACAAGCGACAAGAGCTGAAGAAGCTCCACCCTATAACCAACTACCAGCAGAGGAAACACGTTACGCTCTTTTCACTGACGGTTCTTGTCGCATCGTAGGGATGAACCGGAAGTGGAAAGCAGCCGTATGGAGCCCCACACGACAGGTTGCACAAGCTACCGAAGGAGAAGGTGGATCGAGCCAACTTGCTGAACTCAAGGCCGTTCAGCTGGCCCTGGACATTGCTGAAAGGGAGAGGTGGCCAAAGCTCTACCTTTATACTGATTCATGGATGGTAGCCAATGCTCTATGGGGCTGGCTGGGAAGGTGGAGAAAAGCCAACTGGCAACGTTAAGGAAAACCAATCTGGGCTGCTGATATATGGAAAGACATTGCCTCTCGGGTGGAGAAACTAACGGTGAAAGTCCGTCATGTAGATGCCCATGTCCCCAAAAGTCGGGCTAATGAGGAACACCGAAACAACGAGCAGGTAGATCAGGCAGCGAGAATAGAAGTGTCAAAGATAGACTTAGATTGGCACCATAAGGGGGAGTTGTTCCTGGCTCGATGGGCTCACGATGCCTCGGGTCATCAGGGCAGAGATGCCACCTACAAGTGGGCACGAGACCGAGGGGTGGATCTAACCATGGACAGTATTTCTCAGGTTATCCACGACTGTGAGACATGTGCTGCCATCAAACAGGCCAAGCGGGTGAAGCCCCTGTGGTATGGGGGGCGGTGGTCCAAGTACAAGTATGGGGAGGCCTGGCAGATTGACTACATCACACTGCCCCAGACATGCCAAGGCAAGCGCTACGTGCTGACCATGGTGGAAGCCACCACTGGATGGCTAGAGACCTACCCTGTACCTCATGCCACTGCCCGGAACACCATCTTAGGCCTGGAAAAGCAAGTGCTATGGAGACATGGCACACCTGAAAGGATTGAATCTGACAACGGCACCCATTTCAAGAACGGCCTTATCAACACCTGGGCCAGAGAACATGGTATCGAATGGATATATCATATCCCCTATCATGCTCCAGCTGCTGGCAAAGTTGAATGGTGCAACGGACTCCTTAAGACTACCCTGAAGGCACTTGGTGGGGAAACATTTAGAATCTGGGAAAATAACCTGGCAAAAGCAACCTGGATGGTCAACACCCGAGGGTCCATCAATCGAGCTGGCCCTGCCCAGTCTGAACCCTTGCACACAATAGATGGAGATAAAGTCCCTGTGGTACATATGAAGGGTATTTTAGGGAAAACTGTCTGGATTAATCCCACCTCAGGCAGAGACAAACCCATCCGTGGGATTGTTTTTGCTCAAGGACCTGGTTACACTTGGTGGGTAATGCAGAAAGATGGGGAAACCCGTTGTGTACCACAGGGAAACCTGGTCTTAAGTGAAAACTGAGTATAAGATTTCATTGTGACACAGATGGAAATAGAATAAGGGGTGGATAATGTCCTGGCTTGTAAAATAAGCATGTATTCTATTTTTGCCATCTGTTGGGGGTTAGGCAGTTTTTCTTATCTCTTTCAAGAACAATGACACTGCCTGGAAGATAATCTCCTGCTAATGGGCTATTGAATTACTCACTGTGGCTGGTAAGATTAGTTACATCATCCCATTGGGAGATGCTCCACCCAGAGGGAGGAGCCAAGCATCCCTGCCACCATAAAACAAGCGTTTCTGAGACCACAGACAGCCTTCTTCGCTGGATTTCCCAGAGGAATCAGGAACCAAGGCCCAGCTGCTCCTTCGCCGCATTTTCAGAAAGGATCTACACCCTTCTGCAGATCGCCGCTCCAGGAGGAGCAGCCACCATCTGGCTGGACTACTATCAACACCCTGACTTCTCAGGGTGTCAGGTTTTTCTCACTCTGCCAGTGGTTTTTTGCTTGTGCTAAATTACATTGTTATTTAGGTTTTTTTCTTCCTAGTAAAAAACTGTTATTCCCATATCTTTGCCTGAGAGCCCTTTTAATTCTGAAATTGTGATAATTCGGAAGGAGGGGGTTTACCTTTTCCATTTCACAGAAGGCTTTTTGCCTTCCTTCACAGACTCCTGTCTTTTCAAACCAAGACATATGGTCAGTTTCCATGGCAACCATAACCAGCCCCCTGTTGCTATGGGCAGTTTCCATGGCAACCATCCCCAGCCCCCTGTTGCTATGGTCACTTTCCATGGCAACCATCCCTAGTCCACTGTTACTATGGTCAGATTCCAAGGCAACCATCATCAGCTACCGTTGCTATGGTCAGTTTCCATGGCAACCATCACCACCCCCCAGTTGCTATGGTCAGTTTCCATAGCAATCATCCCCACCCCCCTGTTGCTATGGTCAGTTTCCATGGCAACCATTCCCAGCACCCCGTTGCTATGGTCAGTTTCCATGGCAGCCATCCCCAGCCCACTGTTTCTATGGTCAGTTTCCATGGCAACCATCCCCAGCTGCCGTTTCTATGGTCGGTTTCCATGGCAACCATCCCCAGCCCCTGTTGCTATGGTCCGTTTCCATGGCAACCATCGCCACCCCCCGTTGCTATTGTCGGTTTCCATGGCTAGCATCACCAGCCCCTTCTTGCTATGGATAGTTTCCATACCAACCATCCCCAGCCTCGCGTTGCTATGGTCGGTTTCCATGACAACCATCCTCAGCCCACTGTTGCTGTGGTCAGTATCCATGGCAACCATCCCTAGCTCCCTGTTGCTATGGTCAGTTTCCAAGGAAAACGTCTCCAGCCCTCCCTTGCTATGGTCGGTTTCCATGGCAACAATCGTGAGCCCCCTGTTGCTATGGTCTATTTCCATGGCAGCCATCCCCAGCCCCCTGTTGCTATGGTCAGTTTCCATGGTAACCATCAACACCCCCCAGCTGCGATGGTCAGTTTCCATGGCAACAACCCCAGCCCCGTGTTGATATGGTCGGTTTCCACAGCAACCATCAATACCCCCTAGTTGCTGTGATCAATTTCCATGGCAACAACCCCAGCCCACTCTTACTATGGTCAGTTTCCACGGCAATTATCACCAGCCCCCAGTTGCTATGGCCAGTTTCCATGACAACCATCCCCAGCACCTTGTTACTATGCCAGGTTCCATGGCAACCATTCCCAGCCTCTTGTTCCTATGGTCAGTTTCCATGGCAACCAACCCCAGCCCCCTGTTGCTATGGTCAGTTTCCATGGCAAACATTACCAGCCCCCTGTTGCTATGGTCAGTTTCCATGGCAACCATCCCCAACCCATTGTTGCTATGTCAGGTTCCATGGCAACTATCACAGCCCCCGTTGCAAAGGTCAGTTTCCATGGCAACCATCAGCAGCACACTGTTGCTATGATCAGTTTCCGTGGCAACCATCCCCAGCCCCCGGTTGCCATGGTCACTTTCCATGGCAACCATCACCAGCCCCTTGTTGCTATGATCAGTTTCCATAGACACCATCCCCAGCCCCCCTTGCTATGGTCGGTTTCCATGGCAGCCATCCCCACCCCATGTTGCTATGGTCAGTTTCCATGACAACCATCCCCACCTCCGGTTGCTATGGTCAGTTTCCATAGCAACCATCCCCCCCGTTGCTATGGTCAGTTTCCATCGCAACCATCACCAGCATGCCTGTTGCTATGCTCGGTTTCCATGGCAACCATACCCAGCACCCCGTTGCTATGGTCAGTTTCCATGGTAACCACCCGCAGCCCACTGTTGCTATGGTCACTTTCCATGGTAACCATCCCCCGCCCCTTGTTGCTATGATCAGTTTCCATGGCAGCCATCCCCAGCCCCTTGTTGCTACGGTTAGTTTCCATGGCAGCCATCCCCAGCCCACTGTGGCTATGGTTAGTTTCCATGGCAACTATCACCATCCCCCTGTTTCTATGGTCGGTATCCATGGCAGCCATCCCCAACCCCCTGTTGCTATGGTCAGTTTCCATGGCAACCATCCCCAGCTCCCGTTTCTATGGTCGGTTTCCATGGAAACCATCCCCAGCCCCCTGTTGCTATGGTCCGTTTCCATGGCAACCATCGCCTCCCCCCGTTGCTATTGTCGGTTTCCATGGCTACCATCACCAGCCCCTTCTTGCTATGGGTAGTTTCCATACCAACCATCCCCAGCCTCTCGTTGCTATGGTCGGTTTCCATGACAACCATCCTCAGCCCACTGTTGCTATGGTCAGTATCCATGGCAACCATCCCTAGCTCCCTGTTGCTATGGTCAGTTTCCAAGGAAAACCTCTCCAGCCCTCCGTTGCTATGGTCGGTTTCCATGGCAACAATCGTGAGCCCCCTGTTGCTATGGTCAGTTTCCATGGCAACCATCAACAGCCCCCAGTTGCGATGGTCAGTTTCCATGGCAACCATCACCAGCCCCCTGTTGATATGGTCGGTTTCCACGGCAACCATCAACACCCCCCAGTTGCTGTGATCAATTTCCATGGCAACAACCCCCAGCCCACTCTTGCTATGGTCAGTTTCCACGGCAATTATCACCAGACCCCAGTTGCTATGGCCAGTTTCCATGGCAACCATCCCCAGCCCCTTGTTACTATGTCAGGATCCATGGCAACCATCCCCAGTCCCCCGTTGCTATGGTCAGTATCCATGGTAACCATCCGCAGCCCACTGTTGCTATGGTCACTTTCCATGGCAACCATCACCAGACCCCAGTTGCTATGGTCGGTTTGCAAGGAAAACATCACCAGCCCCCTGTTGCTATGGTCAGTTTCCGTGGCAACCATGCCCAGCCCCCGGTTGCCATGGTCACTTTCCATGGCTACCATCACCAGCCCCTTGCTGCTATGGTCAGTTTCCATGACAACCCTCCCCACCCACTGTTGCTATGGACAGTTTCCACAGCAATCATCACCAGACATATGTTGCTATGGTCAGTTTCCATAGCAACCATCCCCCCCCGTTGCTATGGTCAGTTTCCATCGCAACCATCACCAGCCCGCCTGTTGCTATGGTCAGTTTCCATGGCAAGCATCTCCAGACCCCTGTTGCTATGATGAGTTCCCATGGCAACCATCTCTAGACTCCTGTTGCTATGATTAGTTTCCATGGCAACCATCACCAGACCCCTGTTGATATGGTCAGTTTCCACGGCGAGCCTCACCAGCCGCCCGTTGCTATGGTCAGTTTTCATAGCAACCATCAACACCCCCCAGTTGCTATGATTAATTTCCATGGCAACCACCCCAGCCCCCTCTTTTTGTGATCACTTTCCATGGCAACCATCACCAGCCCACCGTTGCTATGGTCGGTTTCCATGGCAGCCATCCCCAGCCCCTTGTTTCGATGGTCGGTTTCCATGGCAACCATCCCAGACCCCTCTTTTTGCGGTCAGTTTCTATGGCAACCATCACCAGCCCACCGTTGCTATGGTCAGTTTTCATACCAATCATCCCCACCCCCCTGCTGCTAAGCTCAGTTTCCATGGCAACCATCCCCAGCACCCTGTTGCTGTGGTCGCTTTCCATGGCTACCATCACCAGACCCCTGTTGCTATGGTCAGTTTCCATGGCAACCATCACCAGACCCCTGTTGCTATGGTCAGTTTCCATGGCAACCATCACCAGCCCCCTGTTGCTATGGTCAGTTCCCAAGGAAAACATCACTAGGCCCCTCTTGCTATGGTCAGTTTCCAAGGCAACTATCCCCAGCTGCCTGTTGCTATGATTAGTTTCCACGGCAACCATCACCAGCCCCCTGTTGGTATGGTCCGTTTCCATGGCAACCATCAACACACCCCAGTTGCTATGATCAATTTACATGGCAACAACCCCCAGCCCACTCTTGCTGTGGTCAGCTTCCACGGCAATTATTACCAGCCCCCTGTTGCTATGGCCAGTTTCCATGGCAACCATCCCCAGCCCCTTGTTACTATGCCAGGTTCCATGGCAACCATCACCGGCCCCCCGTTGCTATGGTCAGTTTCCATGGCAACCATCCCCAGCCCCCAGTTGCCATAGTCACTTTCCATGGCAACCATTCCCAGCCCCTTGTTCCTATGGTCCGTTTCCATGGTAACCATCCCCAGCCCCCTATTGCTATGGTCAGTTTCCAAGGAAAACATCACCAGCCCCCTGGTGCTATGCTCAGTTTCCATGGCAACCATCCCCAGCACCCTGTTGCTATGGTCAGTTTCCATAGCAACCATCCCCCCCCGTTGCTATGGTCAGTTTCCATCGCAACCATCACCAGCCCGCCTGTTGCTATGGTCAGTTTCCATGGCAAGCATCTCCAGACCCCTGTTGCTATGATGAGTTCCCATGGCAACCATCTCTAGACTCCTGTTGCTATGATTAGTTTCCATGGCAACCATCACCAGACCCCTGTTGATATGGTCAGTTTCCACGGCGAGCCTCACCAGCCGCCCGTTGCTATGGTCAGTTTTCATAGCAACCATCAACACCCCCCAGTTGCTATGATTAATTTCCATGGCAACCACCCCAGCCCCCTCTTTTTGTGATCACTTTCCATGGCAACCATCACCAGCCCACCGTTGCTATGGTCGGTTTCCATGGCAGCCATCCCCAGCCCCTTGTTTCGATGGTCGGTTTCCATGGCAACCATCCCAGACCCCTCTTTTTGTGGTCAGTTTCTATGGCAACCATCACCAGCCCGCCGTTGCTATGGTCAGTTTTCATACCAATCATCCCCACCCCCCTGCTGCTAAGCTCAGTTTCCATGGCAACCATCCCCAGCACCCTGTTGCTGTGGTCGCTTTCCATGGCTACCATCACCAGACCCCTGTTGCTATGGTCAGTTTCCATGGCAACCATCACCAGCCCCCTGTTGCTATGGTCAGTTCCCAAGGAAAACATCACTAGGCCCCTCTTGCTATGGTCAGTTTCCAAGGCAACTATCCCCAGCTGCCTGTTGCTATGATTAGTTTCCACGGCAACCATCACCAGCCCCCTGTTGGTATGGTCCGTTTCCATGGCAACCATCAACACACCCCAGTTGCTATGATCAATTTACATGGCAACAACCCCCAGCCCACTCTTGCTGTGGTCAGCTTCCACGGCAATTATTACCAGCCTCCTGTTGCTATGGCCAGTTTCCATGGCAACCATCCCCAGCCCCTTGTTACTATGCCAGGTTCCATGGCAACCATCACCAGCCCCCCGTTGCTATGGTCAGTTTCCATGGCAACCATCCCCAGCCCCCAGTTGCCATAGTCACTTTCCACGGCAACCATTCCCAGCCCCTTGTTCCTATGGTCCGTTTCCATGGTAACCATCCCCAGCCCTCTATTGCTATGGTCAGTTTCCAAGGAAAACATCACCAGCCCCCTGGTGCTATGCTCAGTTTCCATGGCAACCATCCCCAGCACCCTGTTGCTATGGTCAGTTTCCATGGTAACCACCCGCAGCCCACTGCTGCTATGGTCACTTTCCATGGCAACCATCCCCCGCCCCTTGTTGCTATGGTCAGTTTCCATGGCAGCCATCCCCAGCCCACTGTTGCTATGGTCAGTTTCCATGGCAACCATCCCCAGCTCCCGATTCTATGGTCGGTTTCCATGGCAACCATCCCCAGCCCCCTGTTGCTATGGTCCGTTTCCATGGCAACCATCGCCACCCCCCGTTGCTATTGTCGGTTTCCAAGGCTACCATCACCAGCCCCTTCTTGCTATGGATAGTTTCCATACCAACCATCTCCAGCCTCTCGTTGCTATGGTCAGTTTCCATGGCAACCATCACCAGCCCCCCGTTGCTATGGTCAGATTCCATGGCAATCATCCCCAGCCCCCTGTTGCTATGGTCAGTTTCCATGGACACCATCCCCAGCCCCCCGTTGCTATGGTCAGTTTCCATGGCAGCCATCACCAGCCCCATGTTGATATGGTCAGTTTCCACGGCAATCATCACCTGACACCTGTTGCTATGGTCAGTTTCCATAGCAACCATCCCCCCGCCCGTTGCTCTGGTCAGTTTCCATCGCAACCATTCACCAGCCCGCCCGGTGCTATGGTCAGTTTCCACGGACACCATCCCTCCGCCCGTTGCTCTGGTCAGTTTCCATGGCAACCATCACCAGCTCCCCGTTGCTATGATCAGTTTCCATTGCAACCATCCCCAGCTCCCCGTTGATATGGTCGGTTTCCATAGCAACCATCCCCAGCCCCTATTGCTATGGTCAGTTTCCATGGCAACCATCACCAGCCTCCTGTTGCTATGGTCAGTATCCATGGCAGCGACCCCCAGTCCCCGGTTGCTATGGTCTATTTCCATGGCAACTATCACCAGCCCCCAGTTGCTATGGTCAGTTTCCATGGCAACCATCAAGGCCCCCCAGTTGGTATGATCAATTTCCACGGCAACCACCCCCAGCCCCCTCTTGTTGTGGTCAGTTTCCATGGCAACCAACCCCATACCCCTGTTGCCAAGGTCGGTTTCCATGGCAGCCATCACCAGCCCCCCGTTGCTATGGTAAATTTCCATGGAAACCATCCCTAGCCCCCTGTTGCAATGGTCGGTTTCCAGGGCAGCCATCACCAGCTCCCAGTTGCTATGGTCAGTTTCCGTGGCAACCATCCCCAAGCCCCTGTTGCAATGGTCATTTTTCATAGCAACCATACCCAGCCCCCTATTGCTATGGTCGGTTTCTAAAGCTACCATCTCCAGCCCCCTGTTGCTATGGTCGGTTTCCCTGGCAACCATCAGCAGCTCCAATTACTATGGTCGTTTTCCATGGCAGCCATCACCAGCCCACTGTTGCTATGGTCGGTTTCCAAGGAAAACGTCACCAGACCCCTGTTGCTATGGTCAGATTTCATGGCAACCATCCCCAGCCTCTTGTTGCTATGTCAGGTTCCATGGCAACCATCCCCAGCCCCCCGTTGCTATGGTTAGTTTCCATTGCAGCCATCCCCAGCCCCTAGTTTCTATGGTCGGTTTCCAAGGCAACCATCCCCAGTCCCCTGTTGCTATGGTTGCTTTCCATGGCAACCATCCCCAGCCCCCCGTTGCTATGGTCGGTATACAAGGAAAACATCACCAGCCCCCTGTTGCTATGGTCAGTTTCCATGGCAACCATCCCCAGCTCCCCGTTGCTATGGTCAGTTTCCATCGCAGCCATACCCAGCCCATTGATTCTGTGGTCGGTTTCCATGGCAACCATCCCCAGCTCCCCATTCCTATGGTCCGTTTCCACGTCGACCACCATTAGTACCCCGTTGCCATGGTAAATCTCCATGGCAACCATCCCCAGCCCACTGATGCTATGGTCAGTTTCTATGGCAGACATCAAAAGCCCCTTGTTCCTATGGTCCGTTTCCTTGGCAGCGATCCATAGCCCCCCGTTGCTATGGTCAGTTTCCATGGCAATCATCCCCAGCCCCCTGTTGTTATGGTCTGTTTCCGTGGCTACCATCACCAGCCCCCTGTTGCTATGATCGGTTACCATGGTAACCATCCCTAGCTCCCTGTTGCTATGGTCAGTTTTCCAGGAAAACATCACCAGCTCCCTGTTCCTATGGTCAGTTTTCAGAGCAACCATCACCTGCCCCCTGTTGATATGGTCTGTTTCCACGGCAACCATCCCCAGCAGCCCGTTGCTATGGTCAGTTTTCATGGCACACATCACCAGCCCCGCGTTGCTATGGTCGGTTTCCATGGCAAGCATCCCAAGCTCCCCGTTGCTATGATCAGTTTCCATGGCAGCCATCCCTAGCCCCCTCTTGCTATGGTCAGTTTCCAAGGAAAACATCACCAGCCCCTTCTTGCTATGGTCAGTTTCCATGGCAACCATCCCCAGCACCCTGTTGCTATGGTCAGATCCCAAGGAAAACATCACTAGCCCCCTCTTGCTATGGTCAATTTCCATGGCAAACATCCCCAGCCCCCCGTTGCTGTGGTCAGTTTCCACGGCAACCATCACCAGCCCCCTCTTGCTATGGTCCGTTTCCATGGCAACCATCAACACCCCCCAGTTGCTATGATCAATTTACATGGCCACAACCCCCAGCCCCCTCTTGTGGTGGTCAGATTCCATGGCAATCATCCCCAGCCCCCTCTTGCTATGGTCAGTTTCCAAGGAAAACATCTCCAGCCCCCTGTTGCAATGGACAGTTTTCATATCAACCATCACCAGCCCCCCGTTGCTATGGTCAGTTTCCATGGCAACCATCCCCAGCCCCCCGTAGCTATGGTCAGTTTCCACGGCAGCCATCACCAGACCACTGATGCTCTGGTCAGCTTCCATGGCAACCATCCCCACCTCCCCGTTTCTATGGTCAGTTTCCACGTCGACCACCATTAGTACCCCGTTGCTATGGTAAACCTCCATGGTAACCATCCCCAGCCCACTGTTGCTATGGTCAGTTTGCATGGCAGCCATCAAAAGCCCCTTGTTCCTATGGTCAGTTTCCTTGGCAGCGATCCACAGCCCCCTGTTGCTATGGTCAGTTTCCATGGCAATCATCCCCAGCCCCCTGTTGTTATGGTCGGTTTCCGTGGCTACCATCACCAGCCCCCTCTTGCTATGATCGATTTCCATGGTAACCATCACCAGCCCCCTGTTGGTATGGTCAGTTTCCAAGGAAAACGTCTCCAGCCCCCTGTTGCTATGGTCAGTTTTCATGGCAACCATCCCCAGCCTCTTGTTGCTATGGTCGGTTTCCATGACAACCATCCCCAGCCCGCCGTTGCTATTGTCAGCTTTCATGGCAGACATCACCGGCATACTGTTGCTATGGCAAGTATCCAAGGCAACCATCCCTAGCTCCCTGTTCCTATGGTCAGTTTTCCAGGAAAACTTCACCAGCCCCCTGTTGCTATGGTCAGTTTTCATAGCAACCATCCCCAGCACCCCATTGCTATGGTCAGTTTCCATGGCAAACATCACCAGCCCTCTTTGCTATGGTCAGTTTCCATGGCAGCCATCCCCAGCCCCCTCTTGCTATGGTCAGTTTCCAAGGAAAACGTCACCAGCCCCCAGTTGCTATGGTCAATTTCCACGGCAACAATCAGCAGCCACCTGTTGCTGTGGTCACTTCCCAATGAAAACATCACTAGCCCCCTCTTGCTATGGTCAGTTTCCATGGCAACCATCCCCAGCCGCCTGTTGCTATGATTAATTTCCACGGCAACCATCACCAGCCCCCTGTTGATACGGTCCGTTTCCATGGCAAGCATCAACACCCCCCAGTTGCTATGATCAATTTACATGGCAACAATCCCCAGCCCACTCTTGCTATGGTCAGTTTCAAAGGAAAACATCTCCAGCCCCCTGTTGCAATGGCCAGTTTTCATAGCAACCATCACCAGCCCCCTGATGCTATGGCCAGTTTCCATGGCAACCATTCCCAGCCCCTTCTTACTATGCCAGGTTCCATGGCAACCATCACCAGCCCCCCGTTGCTATGGTCAGTTTCCATGGCTACCATCCCCAGCCCCCAGTTGCCATAGTCACTTTCCATGGCAACCATTCCCAGCCCCTTGTTCCTATGGTCAGTTTCCATGGCAACCATCCCCACCTGCCTGTTGCTATGGTCCGTTTCCAAGGAAAACATCACCAGCTCCCTGCTGCTATGCTCGATTTCCATGGCAGCCATCACCAGCCCCATGTTGCTATGGTCAGTTTCCACGACAATCATCACCAGACACCTGTTGCTATGGTCAGTTTCCATAGCAATCATCCCCACCCCCAGATGCTATAGTCAGTTTCCATGGCAACCATCACCATTCCCCGTTGCTATGGTCAGTTTCCATGGTAACCATCCGCAGCCCACTGTTGCTATGATCACTTTCCATGGCAACCATCCCCCGCCCCTTGTTGCTATGATCAGTTTCCATGGCAGCCATCCCCAGCCCCCTGTTGCTATGGTCACTTTCCATGGCAACCATCGCCACCCCCCGTTTCTATAGTCGGTTTCCATGGAAACCATCCCCAGCCCCCTGTTGCTATGGTCGGTTTTCATGGCAACCATCCCCAGCCCCCCGTTGCTATGGTCGGTTTTCACGTCAGTCATCACCAGACCACTGTTGCTATGGTCAGTTTCCATGGCAACCATCCCCAGCTCCCCATTGCTATGGTCGGTTTCCATGGCAGCCATCACCAGCCCCATGTTGCTACGGTCGGTTTCCATGGCAACCATTCCCAGCTCCCCGTTCCTATGGTCAGTTTCCACGGCGACCACCATTAGTACCCCGTTGCTATGGTAAATCTCCATGGCAGCCATCCCCAGCCCACTGTTGCTATGGTCAATTTCCATGGCAGCCATCCCCAGCCCACTGTTGCTATGGTCAATTTCCATGGCAACCATCACCCGCCCCCTCTTGCTATGGTCAGTTTCCAAGGAAAACATCTCCAGCCCCCTGGTGCAATGGACAGTTTTCATATCAAACATCACCAGCCCCCTGTTGCTATTGTCTGTTTCCATGGCAACCATCCCCAGCCCCCAGTTGCTATGGTCAGTTTCCAAGGCAGCCATCACCAGACCACTGATGCTCTGGTCAGTTTCCATGGCAACCATCCCCAGCTCCCCATTGCTATGGTCAGTTTCCACGTCGACCACCATTAGTACCCCGTTGCTATGGTAAATCTCCATGGCAACCATCCCCAGCCCACTGTTGCTATGGTCAGTTTCCATGGCAGCCATCAAAAGCCCCTTGTTCCTATGGTCAGTTTCCTTGGCAGCGATCCTCAGCGCCCCGTTGCTATGGTCAGTTTCTATGGCAACCATCCCCAGCCCCCAGTTGCTATGGTCAGTTTCCATGGCAATTATCACCAGCCCGCCAGTTGCTATGCGCAGTTTCCATGGCAACCATCCCCAGCACCCCGTTGCTATGGTCAGTTTCCATGGTAACCATCCGCAGCCCACTGTTGCTATGATCACTTTCCATGGCAACCATCCCCCGCCCCTTGTTGCTATGATCAGTTTCCATGGCAGCCATCCCCAGCCCCCTGTTGCTATCGCCAGTTTCCATGGCAACCATCCCCAGCTCCCGATTCTATGGTCGGTTTCCATGGCAACCATCCCCAGCCCCCTGTTGCTATGGTCCGTTTCCATGGCAACCATCCCCACCCCCCATTGCTATTCTCGGTTTCCATGTCTACCATCACCAGCCCCTCCTTGCTATGGATAGTTTCCATGGTAACCATCCCCAGCTTCTCGTTGCTATGGTCGGTTTCCATGACAACCATCCTCAGCCCACTGTTGTTATGGTCAGTATCCATGGCAACCATCAACACCCCCCAATTCCGATGGTCAGTTTACATGGCAGCCATCGCCAGCCCCCTGTTGGTATGGTCAGGTTCCATGGCTACCATCACCAGCCCCCTGTTGCTGTGATCAATTTCCATGGCAACAACCCCAGCCCACTCTTGCTCTGGTCAGTTTCCACGGCAATTATCACTAGCCCCCAGTTGCTATGGCCATTTTCCATGGCAACCATCCCCAGCCCCTTGTTACTATGTCAAGATCCATGGCAACCATCACCATTCCCCGTTGCTATAGTCAGTTTCCATGGTAACCATCCGCAGCCCACTGTTGCTATGGTCATTTTCCATGGCAACCATCCCCCGTCCCTTGTTGCTATGGTCAGTTTCCATGGCAGCCAACCCCAGACCACTGTTGCTATGGTCAATTTCCATGGCAAACATCACCAGCCCCCTGTTGCTATGATCAGTTTCCATAGCAACCATCCCCAGCTCCCGTTGCTATGGTCAGTTTCCGTGGCAACCATCCCCAGCCCCCTGTTGCTATGGTCAATTTCTATGGCTACCATCACAAACCCCCTGTTGCAATGGTCAGTTTTCATAGCAACCATACCCAGCCCCCTGTTGCTATGGTCAGTTTCCATGGCAAGCATCACCAGGTCTCGTTACTATGGTCGGTTTCCAAGGAAAACGTCACCAGACCCCTGTTGCTATGGTCAGTTTCCATAGCAACCATCACCAGCCCCCGGTTGCCGTGGTCACTTTCCATGGACACCACCCGCAGCCCCCTGTTGCTATGGTCAGTTTCCATGGCAACCATCCCCAGCCCACTGTTGCTATGGTCGGTTTTTATGGCAGCCATCACCAGCCCCATGTTGCTATGCTCAGTTTCCATGGCAACCACGCCCAGCGCCCTCTTGCTATGGTCAGTTTCTATGGCAACCATCACAAATCCCCTATTGCTGTGGTCAGTTTCCATGGAAACCATCACCAGCCTCCTGTTGCTATGCTCAGTTTCCATGGCCACCATCTCCAGCCCCCCGTTGCTATGGTCGGTTTCCATGGCAACCATCCCCAGACCTTTTTTGCTATGGTCAGTTTCCATAGCAACCATCCCCAGCCCCCAGTTACTATGGTCTGTTTCCATGGCAACCACCCCCAGCCCCCTCTGGTTGGGGTCAGATTCCATGGCAATCATCCCCAGCCCCCCGTTGCTATGGTCAGTTTCCATGGACACCATCCCCAGCCCCCCTTGCTATGGTCAGTTTCCATGGCAATCATCACCAGACACCTGTTGCTAGGTCAGTTTACATCGCAACCATCACCAGCTTGCCGGTTGCCATGGTCAGTTTCCATGGCAACCATCCCCAGCCCTTTGTTGCTATGGTCAGTTTCCATAGCAACCATACCAGCCCCTATTACTATGGTCAGTTTCCATGGCAACCATCCCCAGCCCCCTGTTGCTATGGTCAGTATCCATGGCAGCGACCCCCAGCCCCAAGTTGCTATGGTCTGTTTCCATGGCAACTATCACCAGCCCCCAGTTGCTATGGTCTGTTTCCATGGCAACCATCAACGCCCCCAAGTTGCTATGATCAATTTCCATGGCAACCACCACCAGCCCCCTCTTGTTGTGGTCAGTTTCCATGGCAACAAACCCCATACCCCTGTTGCTATGGTCAGTTTCCATGGCAGCCATCCCCGGCCCCCCGTTGCTATGGTAAATTTCCATGGAAACCATCCCCAGCCCCCTGTTGCAATGGTCGGATTCCAGGGCAGCCATCACCAACCGCCAGTTGCTATGGTCAGTTTCCGTGGCAACCATCCCCAGCCCCCTGTTGCTGTGGTCAGTTTCTATGGCTACCATTTCCAGCCCCCTGTTGCAATGGTCGGATTCCAGGGCAGCCATCACCAGCCCCCAGTTGCTATGGTCAGTTTCCGTGGCAGCCATCACCAGCCCCCTGTTGCTATGGTCGGTTTCCAAGGAAAACGTCACCAGACCCCTGTTGCTATGGTCAGATTTCATGGCAACCATCCCCAGCCTCTTGTTGCTATGTCAGGTTCCATGGCAACCATCGCCAGCCCCCTGTTGCTATGGTCAGTTTCCACGGCAGCCATCCCCAGTGCCCTGTTGCAATGGTCGGTTTCCATGGCAACCATCACCAGCCCCCCGTGTCTATCGTCAGTTTCCATGGCGACCATCCGCAGCCCAATGTTGGTATGGTGAGTTTCCATGGCAACCATCCCCAGCCCTCCGTTGCTATGCTTAGTTTCCATGGCAGCCATCCCCAGCCCCTAGTTACTATGGTCAGTTTCCATGGCAACCATCCCCAGCCCCCCGTTGCTATGGTCGGTTTCCAAGGAAAACATCACCAGCACCCTGTTGCTATGCTCAGTTTCCATGGCAACCACGCCCAGCGCCCTCTTGCTATGGTCAGTTTCTATGGCAACCATCACAAATCCCCTATTGCTATGGTCAGTTTCCATGGAAACCATCACCAGCCTCCTGTTGCTATGATCAGTTTCCATGGCAACCATCACCAGCCCCCCGTTGCTGAGATCAATTTCCATGGCAACCATCAGCAGCCTCGTCTTGCTATGGTCAGTTTCCAAGGAAAACATTTCGAGTCCCCTGTTGCAATGGACAGTTTTTATAGCAACCACCACCAGCCCCCTGTTGCTATGGTCAGTTTTCATAGCAACCATCACCAGCCCCCTGTTCCTATGGTCAGTTTCCATGGCAACCATCCCCAGCCCCCCGTTGCTATGGTCAGTTTCCATCGCAGCCATCCCCAGCCCCTTGTTTCTGTGGTCGGTTTCCATGACAACCACCCCCACCCCCTGTTGCTATGGTCAGTTTCCACAGCAATCATCACCAGACAGCTGTTGCTATGGTCAGTTTCCATTGCAACCATCAGAAGCCCGCCTGTTGCTATGGTCAGTTTCCATCCCAACCATCACCAGCCCGCCTTTTGCTATGGTCAGTTTCCATAGCAACCATCCCCAGCCCCTTGTTGCTATGGTCAGTTTCTATGGCTACCATCACCAGCCCCCCGTTACTATGGTCGGTTTCCATGGACACCATCCCCAGCCCCCCGTTGCTATGGTCAGTTTCCATGGCAATCATCACCAGACACCTGTTGCTATGGTCAGTTTCCATAGTAACCATCCCCCCGCCCGTTGCTATGGTCAGTTTCCATGGCAACCATCAACACCCCGCAGTTGCTACGGCCTCTTTCCATGGACACCATCCCCAGCCCCCCCTTGCTATGGTCGGTTTCCCTGACAACCGCCCCCAGCCCCCCGTTGCAATAGTCAGTTTTCGTGGCAGACATCACCAGCCCACTGTTGCTATGGTCGGTTTCCATGGCAACCATCCCCAGCCCCTTGTTGCTATGGTCAGTTTCTATGGCTACCATCACCAGCCCCCCGTTACTATGGTCGGTTTCCATGGCAGCCATCTCCAGCCCCCTCTTGCTACGGTCAGTTTCCAAGGAAAACATCACCACCCCCTGTTTCTATGTTCAGTTCTCATGGCAGCCATCCCCAGTCCCCTGTTGCTATGGTCGGTTTCCAAGGAAAACGTCACCAGACCCCTGTTGCTATAGTCAGTTTTCATGGTAACCATCACCAGCCTCTTGTTGCTCTGTCAGGTTCCATGGCAACCATCCCCAGCCCCCCACTACTATGGTCGTTTTCCATTACAGGCATCACCAGACCCATGTTGCTATGGTCAGTTTCCATGGCAACAATCCCTAGCCCCGCGTTGGTATGGTCGGTTTCCATGGCAAGCATCCCTAGCGCCCCGTTGCTATGATCAGTTTCTATGGCAGCCATCCCCAGCCCCCTGTTGGCATGGTCAGTTTCCAGGCAAAACGTCACCAGACGCCTGTTGCTATGGTCAGTTTCCACGGCAGCCATCCCCAGCACCCTGTTGCAATGGTCGGTTTCCATGGCAACCATCACCAGACCCCCGTTGCTGTGGTCAGTATCCATGGCAGCGACCCCCAGACCCCTGTTGCTATGGTCAGTTTCCATAGCAACTATCACCAGCCCCCTGTTGCTATGGTCAGTTTCCATGGACACCTTCCCCAGCCCCCTGTTGCTATGGTCACATTCCATGGCAAACATCACCAGCCCACTGGTGCTATGGTCGGTTTCCCTGGCAGCCATCCCCAGCCCCATGTTGCTATGGTCAGTTCCCACGGCAATCATCACCAGACACCTGTTGCTATGGTCCGTTTCCATAGCAACCATCCCCACCCCCCTGTTGCTATGGTCAGTTTCCATCGCAACTATCACAAGCCCGCCAGTTGCTATGGTCAGTTTCCATGGCAACCATCACCAGCTCCCTTTGCTATGGTCGGTTTCCATTGCAACCATCACCAGCCCCATGTTGCTACGGTCAGTTTCCATGGCAACCATCCCCAGCCTCTCGTTCCTATTGTTGGTTTCCATGGCGACCATAATTTGCCCATCGTTGCTATGGTCGGTTTCCATGATAACCATCCTCAGACCCCCTGTTGCTATGGTGAGTTTCCATGGCAACCATCAACACCCCGCACTTCCTACGGCCTGTTTCCATGGCAACGAACCCCAGACCCCTCTTGCTATGGTCGTTTTCCATGACAACCGCCTCCAGCCCCCCGTTGCAATGGTCAGTTTTCATTGCAGACATCACCAGCCCACTGTTGCTATGGTCAGTTTCCATGGCAACCATCCCCAGCCCCATGTTGCTATGGTCAGTTTCTATGGCTACGATCACCAGCCACCCGTTACTATTGTCGGTTTCCATGGCAGCCATCTCCAGCCCCCTCTTGCTATGGTCAGTTTCCAAGGAAAACGTCACCAGACCCCTGTTGCAATGGTCAGTTTTCATGGCAACCAACCCCAGCCTCTTGTTGCTCTGTCAGGTTCCATGGCAACCATCGCCAGCCCCATGTTGCTATGGTCAGTTTCCACGGCAATCATCACTAGACACCTGTTGCTATGATCAGTTTCCATAGCAACCATCCCGACCTCCCTGTTGCTATGGTCAGTTTCCATGGGAACCATCCCCAGCCCCGCGTTGCTATGGTCGGTTTCCATGGCAGACATCACCAGCCAACTGTTGCTATGGTCTGTCTCCTTGGCTACCATCCCCAGCTCCCCGTTGCTATGGTCAGTTTCCATGGCAGCCATCCCCAGCCCCTTGTTTCTATGGTCGGTTTCCATGGCAACCATCCCCAGCCCCCTGTTCCTATGGTCACTTTCCATGGCAACCACCACTAGCACCCCGTTGCTATGGTAAATCTCCATGGCAACCATCCCCAGCCCACTGTTGCTGTGGTCAGTTTCCATGGCAGCCATCACCAGCCCCCTGTTCCTATGGTCAGTTTCCATGGCAGAGATCCACAGCCCCACGTTGCTATGATCAATTTCCATGGCAACCATCACCAGCCCCCTGTTGCTATGGTCAGTTTCCATGGCTACCATCACCAGCCTCCTGTTGCTATGATCGGTTTCCATGGCAACCATCACCAGCCCCCTGTTGATATTGTCAGTTTCCATGGCAACCATCCGCAGCCCACAGTTGCTATGGTCAGTTTCCATAGCAACCATCCCCAGCCCCCGGTTGCCATGGTCACTTTCCATGGCAACCATCCCCGGCACCTTGTTGCTATGGTCGATTTCCATAGAAGCCATCCCCAGCCCACTATTGCTATGGTCAGTTTCCATGGCAACCATCACCAGCCCCCTCTTGCTATTTTCAGTTTCTATTTCAACCATCCCGAGCTCCCGTTGCTATGGTTAGTTTCCATGGCAACCAGCCCCAGCCCCTTGTTGCTGTGGTCAGTTTCCGTGGCAACCATCACCAGCCCCTTCTTCCTATGGTCAGTTTCCAAGGAAAACATCTCCAGCCTCCTGTTGCTATGATCAGTTTCCATAGCAGCCATCCCCAGCCCCCAGTTGCTATGGTCAGTTTCGAAGGCAACCATCACCAACCCCCTGTTGCTATGGTCAGCTTCCATGGCAACCATCATTTGCCCCCGTTGCTATGGTCGGTTTCCATGGCAGCCATCACCAGCCCCATGTTGCTATGGTCGGTTTCCATGGCGACCACAATTTGCCCACCGTTGCTATGGTCCGTTTAGATAGCAACCATCCCCAGACCCCCGTCGGTATGGTCGGTTTCCATGATAACCATCCTCAGACCCCCTGTTGCTATGGTCACTTTCCATGGCAACCACCAAAACCCCGCAGTTGCTACGGCCTGTTTCCATGGCAACCATCCCTAGCTCTCTGCTGCTATGATCAGTTTCCATGGCAACCATCACCAGCCCCCTGTTGCTATGGCCAGATTTCATAGCAGCCATCCCCAGTCCCCTGTTGCTATGATCGGTTTCCATGGCAACCATCCCCAGCCCCCTGTTGCTATGGTGTGTTTCCATGGCAGCCATCCCCAGCCCCTTGTTCCTATGGTCAGTTTCCATGGCAACCATCCCTAGCCCTGCGTTGGTATGGTCGGTTTCCATGGCAAGCATCCCAAGCTCCCCGTTGCTATGGTCAGTTTTCATGGCAACCATCCCCAGCTCCCCATTGCCATGGTCGGTTTCCATGGCAGCCATCACCAGCCCCATGTTGCTACGGTCGGTTTCCATGGCAACCATTCCCGGCCCCCTGTTTCTATGGTCAGTTTCCATGGCAACCATCAACACCCCCCAGTGGCTATGATCAATTTCCATAGCAACAACCCCCAGCCCCCTGTTGCGATGGTCGGTATCCATTGCAGCCATCCCCATCCCCTGTTGCTATGGTCAATTACTATGGCAACCATCACCAGCCCACTGTTGCTATGGTCAGTTTCCATAGCAACCATCCCCAGCCCCCGGTTGCCATGGTCGCTTTCCATGGCAACCATCCCCAGCACCTTGTTGCTATGGTCTGTTTCCATGGAAGCCGTCCCCAGACCATTATTGCTATGGTCAGCTTCCATGGCAACCATCACCTGCCCCCTCTTGCTGTTGTCAGTTTCCATGGCAACCATCCCCAGCTCCCGTTGCTATGGTCAGTTTCCATGGCAACCATCACCAGCCCCTTGTTGCTGTGGTCAGTTTCCATGGCAACCATCCCCAGCCTCCCATTGCTATGTCAGGTTTCCATGGCAACCATCCCAAGCTCCCCGTTGCTATGATCAGTTTCCATGGCAACCATCCCCAGCCCCCTCTTGCTATGGTCAGTTTCCAAGGAAAACATCTCCAGCCCCCTGTTGCTATTGTCAGTTTCCACGGCAGCCATCCCCAACCCCCTGTTGGCATGGTCAGTTTCCAAGGAAAACGTCTCCAGCCCCTTGTTGCTATGGTCAGTTTTCATGGCAACCATACCCAGCCTCTTGTTGCTATGGTCGGTTTCCATGACAACCATCCCCAGCCCCTCGTTGCTGTGGTCAGCTTTCATGGCAGACATCACCAGCATACTGTTGCTATGGTCAGTATCCATGGCAACCATCCCTAGCTCCCTGTTGCTATGGTCAGTTTCCAAGGAAAACATCACCGGCCCCCTGTTGCTATGTGTGAGAGTCTGTCCGAAACTTCCCTCATTTTTTGCCTCTCGATCGTCATGAAAGCCAAGACCACCGGAGAAAGGGAAAGATCCTGTTCTGAAAATCCAGGTCTGTCTGGTCCACCAAGCCAGATTATTGCCTACGGGTGTGTTTGCTCAACTCATGGAACACTGCACCCAAGAAGGGGCAGTGTGCTCTCCTTCGCCTGCATCACCTAGCAACACTAGTGCTGGAATTTCTCCACCCTTCTGACTTGGCTGGACTTTCTCTCTGGAATGACCTTCCTGGAGGTCGCCACAAAAGGACCCTCCACTCACCGTACATCAACCACCGTGACAGATGGACTGAGATGGGAGAAGGTTCTCCCCTCAAGGACTGAGACGTGCGACCCCTACATGGAAAAGCTCCCCTCTTTTGCCAAAAGGACTAAGACTGAAATCCCCACCGTAGGGTGAAGGAAGGCGTGTGTGGGGACCGGAGCAAGTTTTGCAAGCGACCACTGGACCGAGAAGACAATGGTTCCTGCCTACGACATCTGCTGCTGACAACGCCTGCTCCTGATGGACTACTGATGGACTCCTTGTACCCTTTATCAATAGACTATTTTGAAATGGGTCCCCTTCCCCCTTTTCAAAAGGACTATAAAAAAGGTTAGACCTGACTGATACCTTTGAGATCTCCCCTGACGTGAAGACGACAGGCCTCTTCGTCGACCGGACTTCGAGGGACTTTGTCATCCGCACGTCTGGTAGCTATATACCTCCTTGCCCTCTCTCTCTCTTCTTTTTCTTTTCCTTATTCTTTTCCCTTTCTTCTTTCCCCCTTTCTCTAACACATCTTTGCTATGGCTATTTAATAAAAGTACATGTATTTTGATTTTACTGCAAATCCCCTTGTCGTGTCAGTTTTTGCACCCTGAGATCAGTGAAAAAAGAACCTCCACGAATCACGTCCTTAGGACGGATCGTGTCAGCAAGTCACGGGCTGTGCCAAGTTCTGCGTGGAGAACGATCACGTGTGACTCGTTTGCCTCTGGTACACTCTCCTTTTAGTGTTGTTATTACCGTTTGTGTTCTTTTTTCACTGCTCTTTCTAGTAAATTGTTCTTATCTCAACCCGTGATCTTTACCTATTTGTGCTCTTCTCTCCATCCTGCCACAGGGAAAGTGGTGGGGAAGTCAGTGAGGGGCACGTGCTCTGAGGGGTATCAGTGTGAGCACTCAACTAGGGAATACCATTCCTACACTGCAACAATGTGGAAAACTCAGTTTCCTAAGGTACTTTCCTTGGCTAGTCCTACAGGAAAATCAGCCTGCTGAAAAGCAACTGCTGTCATTGAACTGAAAGCCATTCTAGGTGACACCTGTTTTAAAGCACAGATTTAATAAAGTTACACAAGCAGCAAAAATTAAATATTGCCAAATCGTCTTTATAATAATATTTTAAATTATTTTAAAATCCAAGATGGGAGAAACTCCTGTGAATTTTTCCAATGCCACAGTGGCAAATAATACAAAGAATGTAAAGCAAATTACAACTGAATATTTTCAGCCCCTAAAAAAAAGTTAAGCAAAACAGCAGAAAGAGCTACATTTCAGCTGCATTTCCAAAGCAGATGGTTGATTTTAATGCTTAAGGCTACAGAAGGGGAAATGAGAGAATCTGTGTGTTGAAAAAAAAAAAAAAACAAACCATAATGGAACTGTGCACATGCATTCTGCTCCTCCTTGAAACGGGAATTGTCATATTCAAAATATCACTGAAAGTTGAGGCCAAAATTTCAAGCGACTTGATGTCAATCAGCTGTGTTGAATCTTTGAAGAGGGCATTGCTGGTCTGGCTTCACAGGCACCTGAATGAATTATGAACAGAAAATCTGTGTGTTCCAAATTATACTTTCTTGGATAAGTCAGATTTTCCAAAGATTCAACAAACAGGTTTGGGTTTGGTTTATTTTCTCCCTCTAAAAAGAGCTAAAAGAGTTCATGCACTCGCTTAGTCAGGTCAAGGTCCTGAAGGGTCACTCAGCCAGTATTGAGGTCACAGACAGTGGATTCCAGAAAGATGTCCTTGATTTTCAGACTTTTCACAGACAAAATACCAAGAAAGAAAAAATTGAAATCAATTGAATTCAGACTGCTTTGCTCTCCATGAAACCACAAACCCACACTCTACCCTTCTCATCAATACAAACACAGAAACACTGGCAGCCTTGGTTGGCAGAAGATGGAAAACTGTCATTTCCAGACACTCACTGAGAGCAGGCAATGTGAAAGCCCCGCCCTGGGTTTCACAGCCACTCCCCTCCTGTGCCCATCCCTTCAGGGCAGGCCCAGCATCAGGACGAGCTGTGGGAAGAGCTGGTGACAGTGGCAGGTCCCTCTGCCCAGGGCAGAAGGCACAGCACCTCTGCTCCTGGCTGGAACAGGGGCTGTTTGCCCAGCTAGACCTGGTGTCCCAAAAAGAGGAGGGGCCCTGGCCCCAGGGCTCTCCCCAGCCCTGCAAGAGGCCAAGCCACCAGCAGCTCTAGCAGGGCTCTTGCAACTCTTTACTCAAGGAAAAGGAAATCAATTGGTATTTCCCTCACACACTCCCTAGACACTGGTTTCTCTCCCTCCTAATGCCCTTCCCCTTCCCCTTGTGCCCCCCGTGGGTGACACTCCTGTGCTGGGGGCACAGCCAAGGGCCCCTGCAGTCGAGGGCCATGGCAGCAGTGCTGCCTCTTCCACAGGAAATCCTGCTGCAGCTGCCACACCTGCAGCATATCAGATGCCAAAGGCAGAGCGGGCAGCAGGAGCATCTGCTCTCTCACAGGACCATGCCCTCAATCTTCCTATCCAAACATCTGGATACACAGTGACTCCACAGCCCGAGGTAATCCAATCGGGGACACTCCCCTCTGATGTTCCAGCCCAGAAGGTAGAACTAATTTCAGTCACCCGAGCTTTGGAACTGAGTAGAGCAAAATGAGTTAACATTTGAACTGATTCATTATACACTTTTGGAGTGCTACGGGTACATGGGATTTCTGGAAAGAAAGGGACCTTTTGACCTCTCAAGGCACATCAATCAAAAATGGAAAAGAAATCTTGGACACACTTGAAAGTATCCAGAAACCAGAGGAAGTTGCCATCAGGCAGTGCAGAGCACACCAAGTGGATAGGACCAAATTTGAATTGGGGAAACATTTAGCCAACGAGGCTGCAGAAAAAGACATGTTAGAAAACAAAGCTTTATCTTTAATACCCTTGCCAGAGATACCTCTCCCAGTAGAAAAAACAGAGTATAATGCTAGGGACTGTCAATTAAGTGAAACTGTAGAAGCGTGATTTGATCCACAAGGCTAGGCACTTATCCCAGCTGGGCAAAGAGTAGTCCCAGAATCACTCCTCTGCGAAAAAATGGATTGCAAACACAAAGCTACTCATTGGAGTATTGAAAAACTCTTGAAACATTTGCAAAAATCTGTAATTGGGTCTGAAATGGCTCAGATTGTACAATCAAGACTCCAAAAGTGTATAGTTTGTAAAAGAGACAACTGTAGCACAGCTTGCAATGTAGTGCTAAGAGCCATAAAATCTGGAGATGTTCCAAGGGAATAATGCCTGATGGATTTCATTGAATTTCTCAGAAAATGGGGGTATCAATCCCTCCTACATCTGGTGGATACCTTTTCTGGGTGGCCAGAAGACTTCCCTTGTCATACCAACCAATCTAGGGAAGTGGCTAAAATACTGTTGAATCAAATAATACCTAGATTTGGGGTACCTTTGGGAATGTCATAGATAGAGGTTCCCACTTTCTTGCAGAAGGGGTACAAGAGGTTAGGAAAGCCTTGGGAATAGCTTGGGATCTTCATGCTCCTTACAGGCCCCAAGCTAGTGGCAAAGGAGAGAGAATGAATTACACAATCCAATTGAACTTGGGTAGAATACGTCAGGAAATCTCCTTGACATGGTTCCAAGCCTTACCCATGGCTCTGCTTTGAATCAGGATTCAGACATGGGGCACCAGCAAAATCTGGCCCTGTAAGCTGCTGTATGGTTGACCCTACCAAGTACCACACATTTCAGGAAACACACACATATAAGGAGAGGTTGATTTGAATAATTACCTCATTTCTCTCAGCAAAACTCTACAGGACTTACAGCGAGCAGTGGCGATCTCCAGACCAACAGGACTGGACATAGCAGTGAACAAGTTCCAACCAAGAGCTTGGGTGTACTTGAAAGGCTGGGGAAACTGCTCTGCTACAGCCAAAGCAGGACCTTCCCGAGTTCTGCAGACAATATTGCTGCATTGAAACAGACAGGGTAAAATTGGGGGTACACTGTGAGCAAGGGTGCTCACAGTGTACCGGAATCAAAAGAGCCAAAGCCTCTTAGCTCAAGAAAACATGTATTTGGGATTTGAAGAAATCCTTGTAAAAATCTTTGCACTTTGTAACATCAGCTGAGCCTGCCCCCAGCCTGGCTGATGGGACCCTGTCAGCAAAGGAAGTGCAGGAAGCCTGGAGAGGAGGCAGCGGTGCTTGAGGAGGCTCTGTGCCCTGCCAGCTCAGCACAGGACTGGGAATCCAACCACCTGACTCCTGCACTCCGTGGGAGCATTCCCTTCCTGGCCAGGCTGCGCTGAAGCTGTGCTGTGCCCGGCGCTGTGCATTGCCCTGGCGCTGTGCGTGCCGCACGGACAGTCCCGTTTGTGGCTCCGCACTGCCCGAGGCTCTCCCCCCTCACACAGGGCCCCGCCCCGCCCCGGGCGCCCCCTGGCGGCTGCCCGGCCCCGCCCGCCCCGCGCAGGCGCGCTCCCTGCCCATGGCGCCGCCCAGCGGCAGCCGCCCCTCCCTGCAGGCCCGGGCCGGGCTCGGGCCCTGCTGCTCGTCCTGGCCCTCGGCTCCCTTCTTTCCAGAGAGAGGAAGGCTCCAAAGGAAGCATTTCCAGCTGTGGCCCTCTGCTTTACTCTGTGGGGCCGAACGTCTCCCCTGAAGGTGGCCCTGGTGCGTCCATGAGTGCTGGTGCGGGAAAAGGCCCCTTCCTTCTGCCGCCAGCCGTCATCAGTGGCTCAAAAGCAGCACCCAGCTCTGGAAGGAGAAACAGCCCGTGGCACAGTGGTGCCATCCCTGCCCAGACGGGGCTTTCTGCCACAGCAGCAGCAGCAGCAGCAGGGCTTGCCTTGGCTTCACCTGGAAAGCCAGAAGCCTCTGTAAGTCAGCAGGTTGCCAGGCTGCATCAGCTCCTGGTGGGGATGAATCCTGCTAGCTCTGACCATTTCCAAAAGGTTATAAAGGCAGCAGTACAGACATACATGCAGAGCAACCAGCATCCCATAAATGTGTAAAACTGTGTGGGTTTTGTGGCATTCTTAGGGCTGTCATGCTGACGGTGCCTCCTGCACAGCTTGTGTGCCATGCCATTGCTGGGCCAGCCTTGTCCCCAAGCTGTCACCCCCAGACTCGTTCTCTGGCTGCTGTTGCATCTCAAAGCACGATTGCCCAATTGCTGAGTTCCAGCTCTCAGGCTGGAGCACCAACCCGTGCTGTTGCATGTGAACGAATGGTCTGTGTCCACTTCATTGTGCTGGCAGAAGCCACTTTTGCTGAGACATAGGACATAGAAAGTAGAGGAAAAAATCAGTTGGGAACTCTTGTATCAAAAATCAAGGTGACTGTGACATTGTGGAGAGGGAGAGAGAATGATGCATCTGACTCCACCTTATCAGAAAGCTAATTAATTACTTTGTTATAACATACTATATACATTGCATCTAAACTGAATCTGCCACACACTCACCCTTGCTCACAGCTGCACAGAACTGCATCCACTCTGATTCTCTCGTGACTGTCTCGTGACAGTCCCAACACACACATTCTCGTGGCCCTGATAGGCCAAGGGAACAAAACATCCTCACTTTGGGTAAACAATCTCCATATTGCATTCTACTTTGGCACAACACAGTCATAAGGATTGTCTTTTCTCTTTCTCTGATGTTCAGAAAATGTGAAACCCGGAAATATTCCTGGGAAGAATTGTGCCTTGCTTTTCTCTGTGAAGAGAATATGGCAACACTCTTGGGCTGGGCGCAGGCTGCTGGAGCTTTCTGTTGCTTTCCTTTGAGGAAACAGCAGTGTTTTGTGAATGGTGGGCAGAAAACGGTATGCCTGGCTCTGGGGAATGTTTTGTAAGCAGTGCATGTTTGAAACTATTCCCTGATCTCTAGCCTGGAGGAAATTAGGGTCACCCAGCAACATCTTAAAGCTTCAGGATTATGACACCAGTAAGGCACAAATGTGGGGTGTGCAGATCCACAGGCATTCCTCATCTAATCAGACATTTCTTGAGAATTGTCCTGACTTCCAGTGTGACATGGAGACGGAATTTGCATCAGGACAATATGCAGCCTCCCAGCTGTCACATGTGGTGTCTGACCAGCTGCTCTCTCCACTCCACTTGCTGGGCTCATGCCAGAGGTGGTCCTGGGGCTGGGAAACACCTGGACTTGTGTAGAGCCCTTCCAAAATGCTGCCATGGCTGCAAGAGCAGGCAAACAGCAAAAGCCCAGATCTTTCTCCGTTCTTTTTAGTTTTTAACTGAGACCTGGTGGTTTTTCCAGGCACTTTCTGTTTGTGCTCAGGAAGGTATTTTTAGGAGGGAGGAAAAAAAATTGGTTTCAAGGGCAGAGGAGAGGAGGGGGAAGGAAGCTTCTGAACTTTGGAAAGCTTTGGTTGCTCTGTTTTCCTGAGCCTGCCTTGCTAAGGTGTGCCCACCAGCTGAGCTATTTGGTCTCTGCCTCATAACTCCCTTTTAGGTGGGACTTTCCCATTTTGGTGGTTTTCCTCCCCCCACCAGCTTCTACATTGTCCCACATTGGGATTTAAGGTTCTTTTCCTTCCTTCTGTGTGTCCATTGGAGTCAGATCCCTGTGACTGCCAGATGCATACTGCAGGGAAGCTGCCAGAAGTGAGGCACAGGCCCCAAAGGCTTCTTTGAGGTGCTGTAATTGTGCAGCAGCAGTGTGCTGTGTGTGCAGCAGGTTGGTTACTTGGCTTTTTCCCCCCACTTAGGTGTCATTCTTCCTTCAGCAAGCCCTACAGTTTGCTGGTTGATGTTAGCCATGCAGCAAATGGGTGGGAATGACAGGCATTCCAGCTGAGTGAACTCTCCAGGATATTAGCAAAGCACAATTTCATCCACAGCATATAAGCAAATGTTCTTGGTTTTAATCAGAAGCACTGCTGGGCAAAAGGGCACATTGCCTTTGGCTTCCTCACATGCTGGCTCTTTCTGAGTGTTCAGCTTGGCATACAGGGTGAATGGGCTTGGTGCCTGTTCTGTGTTACTCTGGGATCCTTTGAGCTGTGGGTTATGGATTGCAAGGGGGTTTTGTGCTGCTTTGGGGCAGAGGAGAACTTTCTGGGCTTTTCTGTTGTGTTAGCTGTAGGGAAGGTTTGGTTGCCTTGCATGAACTCACAGAGCAAGCCAGAGCAGCTGCTATTGTGATGTCAGCAGAGGGCTGCCACGTCACAGCGTTGTCACCAGGAGGTTTTCCTGGTGCCCACAAGGCCTCAGCGTCCAGAGCAGCTCTTGGCGTGCTCCTTGCAGGAGGATCACCTCGTCTGAGCTGTTCTCAGATTACGGCCGGTGTTCCTTTTGTCTCTGTATTTTCTTGCACAGTCCTTGGACTGGTGCAAGTGTCCTGTTTTTACCCTTTTTACTTGCACAGTCTCAGGACTTGTGCAAGTGTCCTGTTTTACCCCTTTTTTACTTGCACAGTCTCAGGACTCGTGCAAGTGTCCTTTTTTTCCCCTTTTTACTTGCACAGTCTCAGGACTCATGCAAGTGTCCTGTTTTTCCCCTTTTTACTTGCACAGTCCCAGGACTTGTGCAAGTGGGGTTTTTTTCCATTTTTGTTTCCTGGCCTACGGACTCGAGCAGCCCTGCTCAAAGGATGGAGCGAGTCCGTAGAGCAGTCAGCAGCGCCTTTTCATTGGCGGCTTCTCGGAAAGCTTTTCTTCGTTTGGCTGGTAAATAGAAGTTTTTTTTTCCCTTTGGGGCAGCACGTTGGGACACAAATGGCATAAAGATGCCATATGTTTGGTAAAGCTCCTGTCAAGAGCTTCAGCTGGAGAAGGGGGTGTCTCTTGCCCAGCAGGGTGTAGGAACCTCCAAAATGCAGACTGGGAGAGCCTTGCATGCATCCTTCTAAAAACTGTGCAGGTCTCTGCAGAACTGAGGAAAAGCATCTTTGGATTGCATTCAATACTTAAAGGATGTGCCAGTCTAACTGGACCCCCTCTGTGTGCTCCAAGAGCCATTGGCTCTGCGCTGCAGGGCAAACTGCCGAGCACTTTGTGTGTGCTCCTGAAGCCCAGAGCTGGGCCTGTGCTGTGTCCCAACAGAACTGCAAGTGCTGAGAGGGGTTTGGTGGAAGCTTTTGTAGGGAATTGTTTACAGCAACTGTGTGGGACATGCTTCATGCAATTTACAAAACAAAAAAACAAGTCCAGGAAAGAGAGGAGAAAAAAGCTGCTTTAGCTGTAGGCTGGACAATGAGCTCCAATGTAGGCACTGCCTGCTAAGGAACAATTTGCATCTTCACGGCCAAGTTTCTAGTTCCTTAGTGGCAAAGCTGAGCAAAAGGTAGACACAGCCTAGGGTATTGGCCTGCAGTCTTGCTTGCTGTGTTAAAGAAGTGCTGCTCCTGGAGGGATGTTGTGAAAGGAGAATGCTTTCTGCTTGGGGGGACTTGTTCTGTGGGATTCCTCAGCACAAAGAGTTTTCTAACAGCACCTGGTTCATTTTCCCTTGCCCCCGGCAGCTCGCCTCAGAGGTGGAAGGAGTCCAGCGCGCGCTTCGGTGAGTGGGACGGGCACCCTTGACATTCCTGGTGTCTGAGGAGTGTGGAGAAAGCTGTGGGCTTGGCCTGTTGCAGTAGAGTGCCAGCCTGGCAAGCTGAAAGAAAGGCCACATCAGCGCCTGTATGAACACTACCAGAAGGATTCCATCCCTTTCCTCCTTTTCCACTGAAGAGGTTTTAACTAATGGAAGTCAAGCTTTGCAGGCAGGAGGCTGCATGCTGATTGTAGCCAGCCTGAAATATCTCCTGCAGAAACATGCACAATCCTGTCTAAACATTAGCCTTATCAGCCCTTTTTAATTGAGTTTTAATGCCTGAGCATCTCACTTTTACCCAAATTCATGACTTGTGCTTAGGACAGCTGGGAATAGAGCTCAGGAGAAATCAGGCTCTAAATGACAGGTTACTCCCTGTCCCTCACACTGCTGCCTGTCTGCAGAGCACCACAGCAGCAGCAGAACCTCCTCTGGCTCGCTCTCTTCCTCCAGAGGCTAAAGGGGACACAAAGGACAACAAACCTCCAGGCGTTGTCAGTCCAGGGCCTGAGCATCCTACAGCAATCAGTGGCAGCTTTGGTTGGTTGAGTGCAAAGCTTTGGGGCAGTGCAGAGCTGCAAGTTTCTGAGCAGACAGCCCTTGCCCTTTGAGGCTGAGGATGCTGTGGGCTGGAGTCCTGCCATGAGCTCGCACTTCAGCCCAGCCACTGACCCATGAGAAATGGCATCTGAAAATTGACATGCAGGCATCATTTTCCTGGCATTCTCACAGGGACTGTGAACTTCCCTTGGTGTCAGAGAAGCGGTAGCATGATGTCCTTTAGTGCTACTGGTGTGGAAGTCAGCCCCTCTGTGCACAGAGTCTGTGCAGGCTCCCTGCTGTCAGCAGAGAGAGGTCCCCAGGTGCAGTTCACAGCCTTGTGGGGTGCCGAGGAGCCGCTGTTGCCTGCAGGGACCCACCCCTCTCCACGCCCTATCTAGGTAGCTACAGGCACTGCTTCCACTGCCTCCTTAACTTTGACATGACCCAAGTGTGTTGAAAAGACTCCTGAGCAGCTCTGCATGGCAGAGACAAAATCTGTCTGTGAAGGGCTGGAATGCAGTTCCTGTTGGCTGCTCTTGAAGGCCTGAAATCCTGAGGGGAAGCCAGTTGAGCAGAGCTGAGCAGAGAAATGTTCCCTGCTTCTATTCAGACACTTCCAGAGCAACTCCAGGGTTAGTTGGGACATAAACACCACATCAATACCACATAAACAGCCCCACACAACAGCTTTTGTCTTCAGGAGGGCTGCTGCTTGCTGCTTCTAGCAGCTCTCAGGAGCCAACTTCCTTGCTCCTGATTGCTTGTTTGTGCTTTTTCCCTGCCTATTCCTTGCAGGTCCCGCGAGGAGAGGATCTTGCCAGTCAGGACTCCTGGGCCCAGACAGGAAAGGCGGAGCGGCAGGAGAGCACGGACAGAGTGCACGGTGCCCAGGAGTTCAGGTGTGTGTTGAGCTTTCTCGCTTTCTCTGAGCAGGGGTGGGCATTGCTGGGCTTTAGGAGGCCCAGTGTCAAAGAACAAATTTGGCTTTCTCATTGTTGACTTGCTCAGCACAGATGAGGGAAGGCAGCCCAGGGCAGGTCTGGCTGCTGAGCAACCTAGAGCACAGCTGCTTTCTGGGACTCACTCCTTAAACCCTGACAAAAAGCATTCCTAACTAGACCAGAGTAAAAGCAAGGGAGGGTCAGGCTGGGCTTAAGGAGAGCACAGCATTGACCTGCAAAGGCAGTCATGCAGCAGAACAAGTGTCTCAGAGAGCTTGGGCAGATTCCAGCCCTAGACATTCCAAAGCCCCAGCTGGATGGGGCCTTGAGCAGCCTGTCCAGATGCTGACCCCAAGTGCTTGGAACTGAAGACTGGGCTAGAGGCTTCCTGGGATCTCTGCCAGCCTAACCATCCTTTGATAATTGGATTGGAAAATCGTCCCCACCTCCTGCCCAAGCTATGGCTTGCAGGCTCTTTCCTTGTTTCACTAGTGAAAGCAAGAGTAATTGTGGCAGTACTCATCTAGACTTAGCAAGCATGTCTTAGCCAAAGAAGAACTTTTACAAGTCCAGTATCCACTGTAATCAGAAAGGAGTGTAAGAGCTAGCAGGCAGGAAGCTGTTACGCTGAGAGTACCTGAGCTTTCTGGAAGTGTTCTGTGGCTTCTGGAAGCTTGTTTGACTTCCTCAGCGGTGACTCCTTCACCTGCAGGAACAACAAAGAGAGATGCTGGTCTAGGGAGGGAATTGCAGCATTCTCTTGAGGTGGAAGTAGAGGGCTGTTGGAAGCCCCTGAGACTGCCTTGTGTGGGACATGGTATGCAGTCCTGGTCTTGCAAGGAGACTGTGTTGCAATTAAAGGCTTGTTTGTCTGTCTGCTTGCCGTAGGTGGAAGGAGTTGGCTGCATTTGAGAGAAAGCGCCACTCCTCACTAGAGAGGGTGTCTGAAGTGGCAGCACCGACAGCGGAGGAATGGCAGCCTCAGAGGGATCTGCTGAAGGAAGCGGTTCCTCTGGCAGTGCCAAAGGTACGCTCACCTTGTTCCTAGGCAGCACTTGTGGGAGAAGGATTTGTCCTAGCAAGACTCCCCCAAATGCTGCTTCTGGCAGTAAGCCAAGACCGAGCCTGTGTTGTTGTTGTTGTTGTTCCTCTTGAAAAATGGTGCCCCCCCACTGCCAGGTTTTCCGCTGGCAGCGGCCAGCCCACAGGGGCCTGGAGAAGCTGCTGCAGGAGTTCTCCCGCCAAGGGCACACCCTGTCCCAGGTGTGCAGAGAGAAGGCGGTGCTGGCGCAAGAGAACGCTGCTCTGGAAGCCCGACTGGCAGCCACGGAGCGGGACCTGCGAGGCCTTTCAGAGCAGCTGGCAGAGGCCAGGTAAAGGCAGGGAGGAGACCCTGGGTGGGACATTACTGAAGGTCTGTAGTTACAAAGGTGGTGAGCATTATGCCAGGATTTACTGCCTGCTGTGTGCTCTCCAGATGTTTCTTGGGCAGAGAAGCAAAGAGATACAAGCAAAAAGGGAAGGATACTGTGATGTGAATATTACTTTTCTGCCAGCTCAAGCTCTCAAAGCTTTTTTTGGGTGCCTGCTTGGGACCCCTTGCACATTCCTGTGACTAGTGCAAAGCAAGCCAACTTGGCACTCAGTTGAGGACCAGGGACACTGTGTAGATGTTTGCTGAATCCAGAAGTTTCCCTCTGGTTTTGCTTTCTCCTTCAGTGCATCTGACCATCAATCTTTTCTTGCCAAGTTGTTTGACACGGGGTTTTTGGAATTCAAGGCTCTTAGATGTGAATGATGTGAGTAGGACGCTGATACTTCAGGTGAAGCTGGAGGGTCATGCTGAAAATCTTGAGAGCCTGCAGAGCTGACTCTTGTGAAGGATGGTGCAGAACCTAGAACTACTTACAAACAGCAGCAGCAGCAGAAGGGAAAGGTCTTGTGACTTCTTGACAGTGTCTGGGGATTCTTGCTGAGCACTGATTCTTAACCACTTGTCCAGTCACCTCTGTAACCTGTCAAGGATCTTTTTGGCTGATCCTTCTTCCTTTTTAAAGAGTGCCCAGATATTTGGGCACTGCTGGCTTAGTTAGCCAAAAATAAAGGTAGCAAGTGGTCTTGTTCATCCAATTCCAGTAATTTAATTGGCCGGATATCTGTCCCTCCTCCTAGAGAGTTCTTGTGCAGATAGAAACCTACTTCTGGTTTCCTACTCATGCTGCTAGAAGCCAGAGGTTTTGCTATATGGTTTGGTGAATTCCTTTAGTCCCTTTTACTTAGAGAGTGCCTGGCCAACAAAGTACCTATACGTCCACTATGAATGGCATGAAGCATTGAGGAGTCAGCCAGGAGAGCCCTGTTCTGTCCTGCACCTGCGGAGTGACTTGGAAGTGCTGATGAGATCAGGGCTGTGAGCAGAGGCTGGGCTTTTGTCCCTTTGCAGATACTTGGTGGGCACACCCGTGTGTGATAGGTCAGGCAACAGCAATTTCAGCTTTGGTTGCTGAGACCAAACTGAGCTGGGCTAGGTCATGAGGAAAGGCTGCCCAGTCACCTGGAGGGGCCTGCTTTGCTATGTAAAGTGGCAAGATAGTCCTGCTGTATCTGAGTTTCCATGCAAGCCATTTTGTGTACTAAGGTGTAGGGATCTTAAAGCACATCTTACTGGAGAAGCTGCCCCTGTGTGCCAGGAGCAATTGCTCTTCATCTTCACGCCTTGTAGGTCAGAGAAGGAGAGCCTGCAAAGCAGCCTGCTGGAGGCTGAGCAGCACATATGGGAGCTGGAGATGGCCAGGAGCCCTGTGGAAGCCCAAGTGCACAGGGCCAGGCAGGCCAAGGAGGCGATACTGGGTGAGAGCCTGGTGCGCTTTGTTTCTGCTGGTGGCCCTGCCCAGTGCAGTGGCTGCGAAGGCAGCTCTGTGCCCAGGGCTTCTGAGCAGTGAAGCAGCTGAGGGCAGGTCCCTCCTTGCCTGAAACTGGAAGGGCTTAAGGCCAGCAGATTGCTCTGCTTGTGGAGTGTCTGACTGCTGCCGTGTGTCATGTTTGCAGAGGATGTGAGGGGCCTTCGTTGTGAGCTGCTGGCTGTAAGAGCTCTCAGCCAGCAGCAATGTGAAGACATGGCTGAACAGCTCCGCTGGGCACAAGAACAGTGCTGCAAGGCTCTGAGACTCTGGCAATCTGCCCAGGAAGAGGAAAAAAGGAACCTCATGCAAAAACTGGTAAGAAACAAGAGGCCCCTGAAGATTTCAGGCAGGTTTGGTGGGCTGGGTCAGCAGAAGAGCAGCCTGAGTATGTGACATGGCCACAAGCATCTGCTGTAGGCCAGACGTTGCTGGGCCAGGCAGCAGGGGCCTTCAAGGGCTCATACTTGAAGGCCTGTGAAGAGCCAGAGGACAATGCTGGGACAGTATATGCAGCCACAGGTTGAGGATGGGCATCAGCCAAGTTCCCCAGGAGGCTGGGTGGTCGCCACCCAAAGCATGGCAGCGAAGGGGCAGGATCTTCCCCACAGCCTTGTGCCATGCAGCAGGCAGCTGCTGACCTTGCTGCCAACTGCAGTCCCAGCAACTGGGTTCCTTGCTTTCTGTCCTCCCATGGTGGACAGATGTCTTTGGGCCTGAATCATACGCAAGAGGCCCCGTGCTGCTGGTATTTCAGCTGGTGGCCTGCCTTGTGACTGGATCATGGAGGCGCTGGCCTCATCCTCATCCTGCAGTCCATGTGCAGCTCTTCCTTGATCAAAGGGCAGGGGGAATGTGAGCACAGAGCCTCTGAGAACAGGCAGAAATGCTGAGGAGAGAGGGGCTAGAAAACAGGCAGCCATGAGAGCAGGGAAGGAAGGTGGCATCTCCTTCCTTCCACCTGCTGACACTCCCTCTACATTTTGGGTTAGAACAGCATTGCTGGAGGGCACAAAGTCATGACTCGTGCACTTTCCAGGTGGGGGGGTTGTTGGAGGGATGAAGCTTCCATTTCTCTCTATGGGGAGCATTGCTTGGACTTCATCAGGAATTGTCTGTTCCCCTGATCAGGAGAGACAACTGGAAGAGCAGCATGTGGAGGCACGGAAGCAGCTGGAGGAACGGGCAAACTTCCTGGCAGAGGTAGAGAGGGAGCAGGAGAAAAGGCTGCTTGAGATGAAGGGGGAAATTGGCATCATGCAAGCTGAAGAAGAAAAGCTACTAAGCAGAGGCAGTCAAGAGGCACAGAGTGTGGAAAGAGAGTTTGTGTGCTGTTTTGGACTCCTCTGGGCTCCCTATGGGCACTGCTTCCCTGGGCACTGTCTGTCTGGGTGGCATTGTCTCTTAGCTGGCCCCACAGAAATACGAGCATGAGAACAAAATGCTTTTGGAAAGCGAGAGCACATCAGTCTTGGTTGCCACACAAGTGGAGTGTGGGAAGTTTAAAGCCATCTTCTCTTCCTTTGTGGGCAGGTGCTGCAGGAAGAGCAGCGTCAGAAGGCTTGTGTCATCCACAAGGTGTACCAGCTGCAGAGAGAGCTGAAGCAAAGTGAGCAGCTGAGGCAGAAGCTGAATGAGCAGTGGCAGAATGAGCAGGTGAGCCTGAGTAGGCAGGCAGCAGAGGGAAGGGCAGTGATGGGGGCAGGAACTGGAGATCTGAGGAAAGGGGAGGCAAGGACTACTGCCCGCACTGGAAGCACAGAGCCTGGCAGGCTCCAGTGCTGAGCAGCAGGAAGAAGAGCTGGGATGGAAGGGTTAGAGCTGGGTAAAGAAGTAGAAAGAAGTGGCTGAATAGAAGTGCTTTTGAGACTGGAAAAGAGGAAACGTGAGTGTGATGGCAGGTGCCAGTAAGATTTCTCTTGATGGAATATCAAGGTCATGCTGCAGGCTGAGCTGCAGGAAGCTGAGAGAAAGATGAGGGCAATGGAGAAGAGGCACCAAGAGGAAATGGAAAGGATGCACAAGGTCCTGCTGCAGTACAGGCTGGCTGAAGAAAAGCAGGTGAGTGAAAGAGCAGGAGGCACTGCAGTCATGCAACAAGTGGTCTCTGCCCTTGTTGCCTTTCCCCTGCAGAGCAGCAGTGGATGGGGGCAATGTCTCTGACCGCCGTGCTCTGTGGGCTCCATAGCAGCTGGACAGAAGAACACTTCCTGGGCTGCTGAACCTCAGCTGCTGCCCTGGGCAGCAGGGCTAGTGCTTTGGCCTGTGGGCCAGCAATCCTGTGAATGTATTTCTGCTGGCCTCTTAGTGCTCCCTTTGTTTTTTGAGGGGTTTGTTCAGGTAAGCATGGTGACCCACACAGATTCTGAGCAAGTTGTCCCTGTCCATGGTGACTGCAGTCCTCAGAACGGGCTGAAGTGTAAAGTTGCTCTTTCCCTTTCACACTCTCCTCTACGGCTGGCTGTGACAAGCTGTAGTCTCTGACTGCTTGTGTGGGTTTGACTTGAGGAGGAAGAGTTGACAGCTCAGCTTGCAGCCTAACACCAGTGCTGTTCCTAAGGGCTTGCCTTTGAAATGCTCTGTCTGGGGCATCTCTGCCAAGCACCTTTCTGACACAAACAAATTTCTTGTCCCAGGTGGATGCAGGATCTGCCATCGAAGCTGCTGGTGCAGCAGCATCCTGCCAAGAAGCCTCCTCTCCACAGCCTGAAAACCAGAGCATGAGCAGCTCGGCCCGCTCAAGCCAGGAGACAGAGAAGCAGTTCCTGAAGCTGCTGAGTACGTGCTGGGGATTTCTTGTGTGACCGAGCAGTGTTTTATGGTGTGTGTGCCTCAGCATGGGCTGGAGCACATGTTCCTCCTGCCTTTGGTGTCAGACAGACATTGTGGATCTCTACAGAAGCCAGTGTTGTGCTTGGGGGCAGCCAGACAGCACTTTGAGGCATTCCTTTTGCCTTTGAGGGCAGCTGGGAGTGGGTGGGCTTTGCCTGAGCTTCCCTGTGCAGTGAAGACAAGAGCAGGGATTGTTTTGCAAGCAGCAGAAGGCTGCAACCCAGCCAATGACTCCGTGAAGGTGTGTGTGCTAGTCTGGCCAAACTGATGAGAACACTTGGCTTCCTGGATTCCCTTTAGACTCCTGACCTGTCATTGGAGACAAAATTTTGTCATTGGAGACAAAATACTTCCCAGAACTTGATTGTCTGTGGGGCTGGTTTAATGCTGGTGTTGTTTTTATAACTGTTAGTACTTCTACTGTTCCTTCTTCAGTTTGGGCTTGATAAGAATTCTACATTTTGGTTAGCCTGACCTTCTGGATGAGAACATCAGTTGATAGCACAAATAAGAGAGGAAGAGGTCTTTTCAATGTGCCCTAAAAGCTAAAATTCTTAGAACAATCCCGAGGTATCAGAGAAGAAGAGTTGTTTTCAAAGTGCCCCAAAAGATGAAAACCACCACACTTTTTTTGACAATCCCTGTTTGATATTTTAGTTGTATGCCTAGGAAGATGCATCAAAGAGACACATCCATGTGGCATTTCCAGATAGAACTGCCCTGCAGGCAATTCTCAGGAGGAAGCCTGCAGCCCCTCTGCTGCATGTTCCTCCAGTACCAGGCACTTTGTCACTGCTAATGCCCAGCTGATAAACACTCTTGGAATACTAAGCATTGGCCTCAATCCCTGCACAGATTCCTGCACTCGAGGAAAGCACACCAAGGCCTTGGTGACTCTGCAGTACAGCTGAGTTGCTTCTTACAACTAGTAAGGGCTGCCAGTGCAGTGCTGTCAGAGACTAACGGGTCAGGCACAGAGCAGAGCCCAGTTTACTCAGTGTCTGCCATCAGCTGTTGGGACAAAAGGTGGATTGATTGACTCCTCCGTGGGTCTGAAGAGAAAGACAACCATGTTCTGTCTTGAGTGGGGTCAACAGCTTGTAACAGAGCTGGGTGTGCCTCTGGCTTCTTGACAGTGGCTGTCAGTGGCCGTTCGTGCGCTTTGCCAAGCTTTTTGTCATACCTGCCCTGCCACTGACAGCTGCTGTGCCTGCAGGGGCTGGAGACTTCCTCAGCTGTGGGGTTGCAGCTGCCGCCCCGTTGCTGCAGCTTTGCCTGGGCTGGTGAGAGGATCAGCATCTCCTTTGTGCAGGTGTCTGTGTCACGGCAGCGCCTGAGGAGTGGCGCTGTCCTTGTGACCCGTCTGGGCTGTGCCCTTTGGGAAGATGGGGCACGTGGGTGCTGTTCAAGGGGCTGAGTCCAGTGCCAGTGGTTGCTGCAGCCCGGGCTGAAGACCAGCACTTGTAGTTCTTCACTGAATGAGGAACAGGCAAAGTGGTCTTCAGAACTTAGCCTGCTCCTAAATGAAAAGGGTTCTAATTCTTAGAGCCATTGTTCTTGGATGTAGCATGAGCTGCTGTTCTCTGAAAATGTCAAGGCATTCTTTAGGCAAACTGCTGAGAGGAAGGGAACATCCCCTCCTCTCCTGGAATTCACTTTGCAATATTCTTTCTGGTCTGCAAAAAGCAGATGTTGATAAAAATTCATCCCAGATCCCAGGGTGCATTGAATCTTTGGAAGTATGTAATCTTGTGCTGAATCTCCCAAGAGAGTGTTTCTTCCCAAGAAAATGAAGGCTGCTGATTTTTCAGCCCTCCTTCCCATTTGTAGATGACAGCCGCTTGCCTTGGTGCCTGTTCTCTTCTGATTTCTGTCTGCTCTGATGGTTTTTCCATGGGCTTAGTTTCCTGTCAAGGCAACCCTGCAAAGGAGTGTGGGAGAATCAGACTCTGTGCAGAGCTGCCTGTCTTGCTGGGGCTGCTGTTGTTGTTGTTGTTGTTGATGTTATCGTTAGCCAAAAGACCACAAATTGCTCAGAGCCCCAGAGAGTGGAGCTGGGTTTCAGATCTCCTGCAAGCTCAATCTCTCTGTTTTGAACTTTGCTTCTTGCATTTTGTTTCTTTCAGGGTGTGTGGTGAGTGTGGAAGATCCAGAAAAGAAGTACACTGGATGGGAACATCTTGGCAGTGGGTGAGTGCAGCCACGGGCCACAGAACCACGGGCCAGGAATTTTGGTGGTGCAATAGCATGTGGGAAGTCAGGCAAGCTGCAAGCATCTTGAGAGCCTGGCTCCAGATTGTCCCTGTCTCACTACTGAGGCAGTACAAGGCATCATCAAAGATAACTGGATGCTGACAATGTCTTGGCTGCCTCAAGGAGCAGGACCTGGAAGCCCTCCTGTCTCTCCAAGATGGGGCACCAGTTTGCCTATTTTCCCAGGAGACATGGTTTTGTATGATTCAAAGTAATATGGCCACACTCATGAAGGAAGGAAAACCTGAGAGAGCAGGTTTTGTGTGTTGTTTCCCACCAGACAGCTGTCAGATAACAGCTCTCAGTAGCATTCCTTAGTAGTATTTTTCTGGAAACAATATTCAGTGGTCAGGAAAATAAGAAAGGCTGTATGGCATTTCCTGAGTTTGGCAGGTAGGATGAAAAGAGAGCAGTGAGAAGGCCCAGCAGCACTGTGTGTTTCATTGCCTGGAAAGGCACGTCACAGGCACAGACACAAGAAGGAAAAGGCAAAGAAAACCCCCCAACATGCATAAGCTAGTGTGTCCATTGGAGATTTCTAGCAGCCCTTTTTCTTCCTGTGGGAGCCAGCTTTTCTCTTGGACACTCTGCATGGCAGAGGGCTGCTGGGCTGCTGTGCCTTGGCTGAAGAGTAGACAAAGCCCAGTGTTTTAGAGACACTGCAGGCAGCAGAGAGCTCCTGCCTGGGGTGCCTTTTGCTCCTCAGCACTGAACAACTTCTCTGTTCTTGCCACTGTTCTGATTCTAGGGGCTTTGGAGCTGTTTATAAGGCCTTCGACACTGCCACAGGACAAGCGGTGAGTGCCCATGCAGATCTTGCAGTTCTTGAGTGCTTTCCCCTGTGATGTGATCTGTGGCCAGAGCTTTGGCCTGCCTGTCTTTGCTGCAGAGGCTGTTCTGCAGAAGCAGTCTGTCTAGAGGCAGGCTGCAAAATGCATTTGGGACAGACTTTGTCCTTCCTACCTACCTGAATGAATGCAAGGATGGCCGTGGTGTCTTTCAGAGGACACGCTAGCTTGGACTTACTGGATAAATATGCATAGATTAGCTGATGGCAAGGGCCATCATTCCAGCCCAATTCCTCTTAAGCCCAGGATCAGACACAGATATTTTGTTTTCTATCACGTGATTCAGTTGGAAAATACAATGCAAGCCCTTCAGAAAGAGAGATCTTGTCTGGAGCACAGTTTTGCCTTTCAGTCCTAGGGAACCTAGTTCACATACACACACACCTACACACACACACACAGAGAGAGACACGTGCACAGATGAATGAGAAGAAGTTGATGAAGAGCCTTAAATAATACAACCTTGTGTTGATCCTGTGTTCCACTAGAGAGATGCTCTCTGTTCTGACCAGGCATGGTGGTGTCTTGGAGAGTCTTGCTGCTCTTTGGGGCTAGAAGTTCCAAGTCCTGAATTCTTCTTTTTGACTCTCAGGAAATACATTCCATCTTCCTTAATAGTAAGGAATTAAAGAAGGTAGTTCCTTATCCAGCTGCAGAGCTGTGCTCAGGAACTGCACTTGGAGGGAGGTTTCGGAGGCGTCCGAAAGCCCTGAGCCCTGTACTTAGAACCTGGGGCACATCCATAGTGTACCACAGAAAGGGGTATTCATTTTTAAACCCATTCAATAATTTCAAGTCTAAAGATTGTTCTTCAAAGTTGCAAAAGCCAAACTGAAGAAGTGAGGATGTGCTGGGATTGTAACTTTACCTTGAGTCGCTTTGCAGTTCTTTTTTGACAGCATTTTCCCCATCATGTTTGTATGTGTTTACTCTGGCACACAATTGAATTGGCAGCCATCTCTTCACAGGAGAAAAATTACTTTTGGCTTCCAAAGCGTGTGTAAATGATAATAGTAGTGCTAAACAAAGTCTGTTTGAGAAGCCTGCGAGTGCAGAGGGTGGTGTTAGCGCTTTGTGGTTGATGGTTTAGAGTCCCTTTTTTCCGAGGTGACAAGGCATCCAGGCCCATGAGTGCCAGAGAAAGAGGCTCTGGTCATGTCTGTCCCTAAGAGCTTTTGATGTCATTGTAGGTGGCTGTAAAGGAACTTTATCTCCAGCACCAGGGCTGTGAGGGAATATTAAAAGAAATCCTGCTCATGAGAGAAAATAAGAACGCCAATATTGTCAGCTACTTAGAAAGGTAAGTAGTTCTGGTGATTTTCTGGGAACGTTCATTTCCATACTTGCAAGGCAAAGATTTAAAAGCTCTTTAGCCTCTGGCAGAAAATGGATCTTTCAATGAACATCAATCCACTCCTGCACCAGGCATGGGAGGAGTTTGCATTCTGTCCCCATGAATGCTTCCTGACATAAACAGCTTGAAGATTGATCTCAGAAACGTGGCTCTCTTACTAAGCCAGCAGCCTGTATGTTCACTTGCTGCATGTGGTTTTGCTGGTTTGGGGCGTGATTTTTTCTAAGTGTTGGAGGAGAAAACATGCCAGAGATTATGTACCTTGTGCTGTTCCCACTATTTTCCATAGCCTTGCATGCCAAAAGACTAGGCTAGGAGACACATAATTTGCCAGGTCTGAAATTGTTTTCCTGTTTGTGACTGTCCTTTCTGCAAGGTTTTCCAAAGGGTGTTGGCAGTGCTGCACACCCACTTGCCTTTAGTAAAAGCTGTGAAAACTGTGTCTCCTTGCTCCTGAAAGGAATGCGGCAATTTGTGTCTGAAGATGATGAAGCAGCTGCTGGGATGTGTCCACTTCCAGATTTATCTTTTTCCTCACTAAACCTCCTTTTTCCCCTGCTTGCCACCTAAGCCGTCTCCTTTTCCATGGATGTGCCTTCCTCCTTTAGGTGGCACAGATGGCAGGCACTGGCTAGCCTAGGTGGAGTGTGTCTTCATTTGATTCCGTCTTCATTTACCAGTGACCTGGAAACAAAACTCAGCTGTAGTCTTTTCTTCCCCACAGCAATTTAGCTGTGCACATTCAGCTCCATGCTCTTGCTTTCCTCTTGCAGCTACCTTGTGGATGAGGCTGTCCTGCTGGTGTTGGAATATATGGATGGAGGCTCCTTAGCTGATGTGGTCACCGTGAGAAGGATGGCTGTAGGACACATAGCAACAGTGTGTCGGGAGGTAAGGGGTCCTGCTTGTGCTTGCGAAGGCTTGGACAAGGCTAGTCCTTTGAAAGCACTGCAAAGTGAGTGATTCCATGTTCAGAGCTTTCTTTCTGTGTTGCTCTTCTGCTTCAGAGAAGAAAGAGCATCTGGACTGAACTGCCTGCCAGTGTCCCTGCCCTTCCTGTACTCTGTTCTTCACTCTTATCCACCATCATTGAACTCTCTGTCTCTTTTTCCTTTTTATTTTCTGTTCTGCACTTTGCCTCCCCAAGCCTTTGCCCAGAGCCTTTCTGCACTGCCTTCTTTGCCTGTAAGTGCAAAGGTGCTGCTGTGAGAGTTTTAAACCAGAGGCCAAGCCAAAGAGAGACTCATCTGCCACAGGTCTCCACTCCAAAGGATGGCATGGCACCCAGCATGGTGCTTGCTGCTGAAAACTGACAAAGGAGCTACTTCCAAGTCTGCTGTCGAGGCAGCCGTAGAACCCTTGTCCTCCAGTCTCCCGCCCGACAGTGATCTCCTTGGTATCCAAGGCAGGGACGTTTTCCTCTTTTGGCAAACCATTGTTTGTCGTCCGGACGGGGAGAGCGCATCCGCTGCAGCAGCGCTCATTCTGACTGGCTTTGCAGGGGACAGTCTCGAGCAACGACTGACTGATGTTTCCCCCTCCAAAGCGAATATGCCTTCCCTTGGAAAGATCCTGCTCTCCTAGTGCTGCAGCAGCAAGCTCTTCCTCCTGCCAGCACTCACTGCTCCTTGGAGATCTGTGAATCTTCAGGAGCAGCCTCCTTTTGCATGTGATGAAATCAGATCAGGCTAACTTTTGGCCTCCTGTTTCTTTTTCCCCTGGCAGTGCCTGCAAGGCCTGGCTTTCCTTCATGCCAAGCAGGTGATCCACAGAGACATCAAAAGTGACAACATCCTTCTGGGCCGGGACGGCTCCGTCAAGCTGGGTGGGTATTCCTGCTCAGGCGCAGCGCTGCGGGGAGGCGGTGTGGGGCTGCTTTGGAGAGGTGCCGGGTGCCAGCAGTGGCTGCTGAGAGTGCAGGGAGCGCTGTGCAAGCCCAGGCCGCAGCTGGAAGGTGCTGAGTGGTCTAGAGAGCAACCAGGTATCCAGAGTAACTTTGGTTTGTGGGTGTTCCTTCCAAAGGGAGAGAGTTACAGTGTAAACGTTCAGGGCAATGAGGAAAAGCCAAGGTTTTGTAGGAGTCATAGGCGGGTTGTCACCTGCACAATTGCCCATGTCCTTGGCTGCAGCCCTGAGGAAGGAGAGCCCAGCTGCTTTTCCAGATTGATTCAGCACTGCATTCTGGGACTGAGAGTGAGGAACCCTTTTCCTTGGTTTCCTACTTGAAGCAGTGTTTGTTTTCCTCCTCAGCTGATTTTGGCCTCTGTGCTGTGCTCAGCCCTGAGCACAGGAAACGGAGGTCGATGGTCGGGACCACTTACTGGATGGCACCCGAGGTCGTGAGAAGAGAGCCTTACGGCCCCAAAGTGGACACCTGGTCCCTTGGCATTGTGGGAATAGAAATGGCCACAGGAGAGGCTCCTTATATGCAGGAGACCAGTGACAAGGTAAGGTGCAAATGTGCTCAGATAGCCGTGTCCTTCTGCTCCGAGTCCATTAGAGAAAATCCCATTCCCACAGCTTGAAGTGCTTCCAGCAAGGGCCACTTCAAAAAAGGTCTCTGGGGCTCACATCAGCTGTCAAGGCAAGACCTGGTGCAGCTTGGAATAGCTGGGGCTGCACTGGAACCTTTTTTCCTTTGGGAGAGAAGGCTCATCTCTAAGTATCTGGTAGGCAAGAAATTGCCACTGCAGACTGGAGCTTCAAAGATGGGGTCTAGGTGAGCCCTGAAGGATATGGAAGAATCACATAGAGTCTCATGTTTCCTTTTGCTTCAGGCCAGCTACCTGATAGGCAAGCAAGGGGTTCCAAATCTGCACCAGCTCAGGCTACCCCCTGGCTTGTGTGAATTTCTGGGCTGCTGCCTGCAGATGGATGTGGACAGGCGAGGCTCTGCCAAGGAACTTCTGCAGGTACAAGGCAAAGCGGCTGCAGGCCAAACAGCTGTTCCCTGCCAGGGTTTGCTCCTCGGCCAAACTCCAGGGAATCAGATGGGCCCCCCACAGAGTAATCTCTGCTTTGGGTGCTTTTCAAATGAAAGCCAAGTAGGCTCTTGATTGCTGAGGTTAGAAGGGCCCAGTGAAGGTCATCTAGCCCAGAACTCCAGCCACTGGCAAGGACATCTTCAAGTAGATCAGGTTGCTCAGAGTCCCATCCAACCGGAGCTTGAATGTTGCTGGGCTTGGGGCTCCTCCCAGCTCTCTGGGCAGCCTGTGCCAGTGTTCCAGCACTCTCCTCACAAACAGTTTCTTCCTCAGAGCCAATCTGAATTGAGTGTCTTTTAGCTTAAAGCCATTCCCCCTTGTCCTCTTGCAATTGGCCCTGCTAAAAGATATGTCCCCAGCTTTCTTAGGAGCCCCTACAACTATTGAAAAGTCTCCTTGGGGCTTGCTCTTCTCCAGGCTAAACAAGCACAAGTCTCTCAGCCCTTCCTCAGAGGAGAGCTCGCACCTTCTGGTCATTTCTGTGTCCCTCTTTTGCTCTCAGGTGCTGTATTCAGGTTTGCCTGGTAGCAAAGGAACTGAAGTATTGCAATGCTGGGGACGGGGGCTTGAGGAACACAATGAAAGCAGTCCCTGCCAAGCGGTTTTAGATTGGTCTGTGGGAAGGTGGGGGCTGGGGTGGAGCTCACTCTGAGCATCCGAGGGCAGCCAGCTTGTCCCTCCTGGCCCACCCTTGGAGGTTTCTGCCAGCCAAACAGGCACAGCTGTGCAGGATTTGTGCCAGCCCCATGTGCTGCCTGGCCCCATCAAGTAGCTGAGAATGGCTGTGGCTTTGCTGCCAGGTTTGGTGGCAGACAAGGAGCTGGTGACCGGGCCACTTCCTTGGCTGTGCCTGCTGTGAAGGAAGATGCCAGCCAGCACAGGAGGGAGTGGGGTGTGCTGAGGCAGACACTGCTCTTCCTGCAAGCCAGAGCTGAGCACATCTGCACCCTGCTGCTTGTGTCCTTGCTCCTGGCTTGCTGCTGAAAACCTGCATGTCCAGCTTTCCTGAGATCAACACGTGGGATCAACATTTTTCAGAGCTCTTGGGAGTCTCTTGAGGAGTGCCTTTTGCCATATATCTCTCTTGGACACTCAAAGAGCCCATGTCTGTAGAAAAAAGGAGCTTAAATAAGTCTGCTGACTTTCCTGAAAGGAATAAATCCTTAGGACAGCAAGCAGCAATCCCACAGTTATAGGAGGACAAAAATCCCAGCAAGTGACAACACCATGAGGAATGGACTAGTGCAGTTCTGGGCTGTGTTTGCCTGTGACAGCAGCATGCTGGACATGAAGGCAGATGTGCTGCTGGTGCCCTCAGCCCCATGTCTGTGTATTTCTGGGTGCTGGAGGAATCCAGCTCGACCCTGTTAGGAACTCAGTTTGGAAAAGAATGGTTCCTTTTTCCTTTGTCTCTTTTAATTTGGTTTGTTTTGTTTCTTTTTCCCTTTGGGCAGCATCCATTTCTGCAATCAGCAGAGCCTCTCTTAAGCCTCTTCTGACAGCCTGATTGCTGCCATCCCTGCAGCAAGGGAATGCAGGAAGCAAAGGAAATGAGAAGGACCACGTCAGCACTGGAGAACAGAGCCTCTGAGAGCACGTAGGAATCCAGAGAAGAGAGGGGCTAGGAAAGAGGGAGCCATCAGAGCAGGAAAGGAAGGTGCCATCTCCTTTTCTCCCACCTGCTGAATTTCTGCTTAGGACAGCATTTCTGGAGGGCACAGAGTCACTACTGATGTGCATTTTTCTGGTGGGGGGTGGTGTGAGGCAAGAAGCTTCCACTGATTATTTGGGGAGCTTGTCTGGGACTACATTGAAAGTGTCTTCCTCCCCTCACCAGGAGCTGGAAGGGCAGCGTTTGGAGGCACAGTAGCTGCTGGCACCATGGGCAAACTTCCTGGCAGAGGTAGAGAAGGAGCAGGAGAAAAGGCTGCTTGAGATGAAGCAGGAAGTTGCCACCATGCAAGTGACCAAGAAGAGGTACGAAGCTGAGGCAGTCAAAAGGCAAAGGGTGTGAAAAGAGAGCTTGTGTGTTGTTTTGGACTGCTCTGCACTCCTTATGGGCACTGTTTCTCTGGGCTCTGTCAGTCTGGGTGGCTTTGTCTCCCTGCTGGCCCTTGGTAAACAGTGCTGGAGAGACCTTTGTGCCATGAGGGAAAGGAGCGGTCAGGTGAGAGACTACCAGAATGCAGGTTTGAGGAAGGCAGGAATGGCACTGCAGGCCCAAAGATAATGGGAAAGGCAGAGCTGTGTCTCAGAAGGAGGGAGGTCCCCCAGAATGCTCCCTGCAGAGCCAGGCTGGAGCTGTGGGAGCAGGCTGGCTGTCAGGCTGCTGAGGAGGTGCCTGAAGCTGCTGAGTACGTCCTGAGTGTTCTCTGTCTGATGGACCAGTGCATGGTGTGTGTGCCTCAGCATGGCCTGGAGCACATGTTCCTCCTGCCTTTGGTGTCAGACAGACATTGTGGATCTCTACAGAAGCCACTGTTGTGCTCAGGGGCAGCCACGCAGCACTTTGGGGCATTCCTTTTGCCTTTGAGGGCAGCTGGGAGTGGGTGGGCTTTGCCTGAGCTTCCCTGTGCAGTGAAGACAAAAGCAGGGATTGTTTTGCAAGCAGCAGAAGGCTGCAACCCAGCCAATGCCTCCGTGAAGGTGTGTGTGCTAGTCTGGCCAAACTGATGAGAACACTTGGCTTCCTAGATTCCCTTTAGACTCTGACTTGTCACCAGCCATTGAAGACAAAATACTTCCAAGAAATTGATTGGCTGTGTGGCTGGTTTAATGCTGGTGTTGTTTTTATGACTGTTAGTACTTCTACTGTTCCTTCTACAGTTTGGGTTTGATAAGAACTCTACATTTTGGTTAGCCTGACCTCCTGGAGGAGCATATCAGTTGACAGCACAAATAAGAGAGGAAGAGTTGTTTTCAAAGTGCCCCAAAAGAAGAAAACGACCACACTTTTTTTTTTTTTTTTTTAAATCCCTGTTGGATATTTTAGTTGTAGATGCATCAAAGAGACACATCCATATGGCATTTCCAGATAGAACTGCCCTGCAGGCAATTCTCAGGAGGAAGCCTGCAGCCCCTCTGCTGCATGTTCCTCCAGTACCAGGCACTTTGTCACTGCTAATGCCCAGTTGGTAAACACTCTTGGAATACTAAGCATTGGCCTTAATCCCTGCACAGATTCCTGCACTCGAGGAAAGCACACCAAGGCCTTGGTGACTCTGCAGTAGAGCTGAGTTGCTTCAAATAGTAGGAGCTGCAGAGAGGCAGAGAGGACTTTTATAAGGTCACTTCCAGTGAGGTTTATTTGAGCGCCCCAAAGGGGAACCAGAGACAAATATGAGCCATGTCCTCTGCACAAGGTTTAAGCGGGGGTGGGTACAGGGTCCGTAGCAAGGGGCAGGGCAAAGGGAATTGGCTCTCAGGGAAGAAGGGGCCATCCACCTCTTCCTGACCCCCTCTCTTTACATATTGTGACTAAACCACTAAATGTGTTTTTTTCAATGGAAGTCTTGCTGGATATGAATGGAGATACTTGGTTGTTTCCAATTGGTGAAACATTAATATGGCTTAAAACTCATGCGGCAAGGGAATAATTCAGCTCTGTGCAAAAAGACATTGTTCAGCTCTAATTGCGTGCTCACACCCAATTCAGGAACAATCATATTTCTCTAGTGTGCATGCAGCAACCATAATGAAGATTTGTTTTCTGAAATGTCTGCCCATAGGTAGCCAAGTGGAATCCAAAGGAGAATTCCTTCAGTCTGAAGGAACATCTATTTCAAACCCTTCAGACTGATTGGCCTGGCTACACTGACACAGACAGACAGAATTTGAAGTTAATATTCAGTCGTTCAGAGAACGGGAAAAAAAAAGCCCTGGAAATGAAGCCTAGATTCTTAGAATATGCTGAGGTAGCAGGGACCTGCCAGGATCCTGGTCCTGCACAGACACCACGAGAATCACACCCTGTGCCCAAAGAGTTGTCCAAACGCTTTTTGAGCTCTTTCTGCAGTGACCACTGGCTTGGGGAGCCTGTTGCAATGCTCGAGCACCCTCTGGGCCATGAATGTTTTCATGATATCCTGATTAAGCTCCCTCAATTCAGCTTCATGCTGTTTCCTTGAGTCCTGACACTCAAGGTCTGTTTTCCTTGCATGGAAAGAACTATGACAGTTGATATTCAGGCTTTTTAACATGAACTATTGGATCATCCATACAGAAAATCAGCTCCATCTCAGAACCCCACCAACACCAGTCAAGTGACATCTCTGGGACCTTCTGAGAGAGACGCTCCAGCAAGACCTGCTCAGGTATTTTGTGCATTTTTAACCTTCTGGACTGTATGGTAAATTTTAGCAGACTTGCTGGTGGTGTAAAAGCTGTGATGTCAATGTGCAGGACCTTCCCTTTTCGGGAAGTTTTGATGGAGCTCCTGAATGGGAATGTCTTTCTCTCAAAGCATTTTAGCTCCAGACTTGAAGTAGGACTTGCTAAGTGCTAGGATGAGAAAGGAGGGATGAGATAGAGCCTGTATTTACCTGCAGTTTACTTGCTAGTTTGAATGCTCTTTTTAGTTAAGAAAGATGTGTTTTCAACCTTGGCCAGTTCAGAAATGCTGCCTTTTCAGAATGGGAGCAAAAGCTGACCCTGCTCCTAGGTTGATGAACAAATTATGTTGTCATTGTTGCAGAAACGGCCTCTGGCTTCTGAATTTATCAGTCCTGTGATGAGGAAGAAGAGGACAATTGGTCACTGGCCCAGTCATGTCCAGGCAGCAGCTGGTGGCCACTTTTCTTCCTTCTTTCTGCCTTCCACATCCCTTTGCTTTTTGGACATGCTTCCAAGTTTTGGCTCCATTTCCCCCTGCACTCATGTGGTGCAAAAACGAGAGAAATTTCAGAGTTCCATCATCCCAGCACCTGCCAGAGTGCAGAGGAGATCCCCAATTCAAACAGGAAGAAAAATGAATTGGGAAGACTGAAGCAGTTGCATCCCTTGGATTTCGATGAAGGTATTAATGTGCTGGTTTCCCTGACTCCTGTTTTCATAACTGTGGTGTAAAGATTTGGTTATTAAGGTGCAATTAAGGTGCAAGCGCACCTCTTTCCACAGTCAAGAGTAAAAATGTTATTGAACAGGAAATGCAAAGTAGGGAGATAGAAAGAAATAAGAGAAGAGAGGCAGGGTGAGGGGAAGAGAGAGACATTCAGTAGGAAGATATCATCCCCACATGGGCCCTCTGTCATCCAGCTGGTCCTTCCTCACCCTTGGTCTTCTCGGTGGTGGGGGTTCCCAAGTCTCTCTGGGGGTACCACCTTTATACTGACCAAGATTGGGGGATCCACAGGGTGGTCACAGCTGTCCCCACGTCTTGGGCTAGAAGCCATGGAAGCAGTGATTCTCCTTACCCACACTCTCTACAGTGGAGTTTCTGTCTGGTGTCCTAATTCCAAACCTTCATCTCTGCTAGGCCAAGGCTTAGTGCTTTTCTTCCTGCCATCTGTGCTTCTCTCATATTCCTCTTCTGGTGGTTCATTATATGGAAACATCCTTCTTTGACAGTGTTTGGAAATAGTTAATTGTGCTCTTGCACCTTGTGACAAGGGAGCTTTGAAAGCTGGCTCTGGATACACAAAGGCACTGCTCTACATCACTGCTCTACCATTACCCCTGATGTATGGTCATGAAAAATCAAGAATTTTTTTTTTTTTCCTGCCATTAGATTAGATTGTATCTCTTGCTTTAAAAGACAACAACAGCAAAGCCCAGAACCTGTGCTGCTGGAACCTTGTCTAAAATGACATTAAGTTTTAGAAATTCTCCCTCTAAGTAGTGCAAAAACCAGTTGAGGACAAAGAAATGTGAAATTGCTTGCTGTTGGGAGAAGCTGATTAAAATGAAGAACCAGGCATTATAAAACCACAGGGAATGGGTTATTTCTTTCCATTTGATTTCTAGTAAACTGACCGTTGACTGAGACACCGCTTTTTCCATCAGCAGATTTCCAAGACTGCATGCTGAATGCACAAACCTGTCACACATTGATTTCAGACTAGTTTACTGAAACAGTCAAATCTCTGTGATTGCATGGTTTTTCACTGAACTCAGCCTTTTCATGGAAACTCCAAAGGCTCAAAACCTGGGGTGTGGTTTCCTGGAGATCTGGATTTGAATGGGGCTGTGAGTTCCTCTCCATCCCAGCTGCAGAATTTCCTTCTTCAAAAGCTGTGGAAGTAGTACAGACTGAAAACAGTGTTGAAAAGCTAAACATAAAGGCATAAAGAACACTTGATTTCTGATGACAGGGACACAGGCAGTAGGGCAGAGTTCAGTTGCTTTGTTAAATCTGTGGCTTGTCTCTTTTGGAGGTTGACCTTGCAGATTCCAAGTTGGGTTTGGCGTGGAGGCAGGTTTAGAGTGTGCAGATGCCTCTTGCAAGTGCTGGTGTGCTTGTAGAGACAGGTGCTTTGAGATGGTCTTCCCACATTTCTTCTGGACATGCACACGGCACCTGCAAACCTTGGGAGCCTTTGGAAGGATTTCTGCTTGAATCCATAAACACATGAGCAGCTTTTATCAGGAGGCAGTAACAAAATTCTGCCCAGATGGTGAAGGAAAAATCTGTTCTGTGTTTCAAATTGGGGCTCAGGCTGAAGCTTTTGTGTGGACTGAGCCATGAGAGCAACTGCACTTTTGGAAATTAAATGCTCACAGCAAAGGCAAGTTGTATTGAACATGCTCTGACTATTGGTATTTCTGTCCAGCTTTATTACTATATTTACACTTCTTTTTATACTTCTGCTATACCATGTAATAGTTTGAACACTGAAATCAACAAAAGCAAATGGAATATCACATGACAGCTCTTTCCTCAAAAATTAAAGCTCAGGTGGCCTAAAGATTGGCAAGAATGGCTGAGTTTGAACAAGATTACTTTGTGTAAATAAGGGCAATGGAAGCTCACAAGGAACATAAAGGATCCTGTGGGTCTTTGATGCTTGGCACAAAACCTCAAGTGGAAAGCAGAGATTACCAAGATCCTGAGTGTTCCTTCCTGTTTCTGCTGACTTTTCCTTATGGCAGCTCTTTTTATTATCATCGTAGCTCTTCAACATTTCTTTGGAAAGAGGGCTTTGAGGTTATGTGTGCAATGCTTCCCAAATGCCTTTGGAAAGAGCCAAAGGGCAATTCACAAGTGCAGAGCTGTTTCCAACCCCATCCTGCCATGTTAATCTGTTTTGGCTGCAGGTCATTGGAGCCTTAGTGCCAGTAAGCCAAATAGAATGGAACTGGCTTTCCTGCTGACAAGAGTGCAGGCACTCCTCCAAACTTTGGGCCCTGGAACTGGCAGGGAATTGGGGATAAAACATGGTGTGAGAAGAACTCAGCTTCCTTCTTCATTTCTTGTTAGAACCTCAATGTTGGTCTCTCTCAAGCTGTTGTCTTTTGTGAAGCTGCATCTGTTGCTGCAATAATTGAATGGCTCTGCAGATGACACCTCATGCTTTATATATGACAAATTATATAGCTGGGGCTAACACTGTGGGAATGCACAACCTGTAGGATAAAGTGGCCATTCCCTCTTTCTAAACCCCAGGACAGGCTACTGTGGAGAGGGTTGTGTGTGCCCCATTAATAAATGTTACTGCTTCTTCTAAATAATTTATTGTGAAAAGAAAGCACTGAAGGACTTTTCTCAAGAATGTCCAATGGGGATCCTTTGGCCTTTTAACGATCTCCTGACGAAGAGTGTCAAAATTCTGCTTTTCTGCAGGAACAAGAAAAGATCCTTCCATTGCCTCCACATGCTCTGCAACAAGCAACCAAGCAGACTACTTGAGGTGAGCCAAATAGCAATTCACTCTTGCCACTCTCAGTGGGGTGCAGTGTCCATCTCTTTGCTGTGCTGAAAGGATGAGTTTGAGCAGGTTTTGTTGGGCCTCCAAGGCTCAGAGCAGAGATGAACACCGAGGTGGGTTAGGCCCAGACGGGCCCTCCCTTCCTGCAGTGCAGCTGCACAGGCTCAGCTGCAGCAGTGCTGCTGCATCCCCTCATGGCATTTGCAGGAGAGGAGGGAGAAGTGTGTGTGTGGTATAAAGCCCTGGAAACTGCTCGCAGCTTGTGTCAGGGCAGTGGTGTTGGCAGGGGCAGCCAGGCCTCCTGCAGCTCTGGGGCTCTGGGGCATCTGCGGCCTTTGGAGCAGGCGCGGCAGGGCCCCGGCTCACATTGCTCCGGGACCGCCCAAAATGGGGAAAGGCATCTGTGGTTTTCTTTTCAAAATTATCCTGCTAGTCAGGTGTATCAGGCCTGGCATGCATCCTTGGCACAAGTTGTTGTCTGTCCTACTACTGAATTTCAACTTGTTAGCAATTTACTGCTTGTCAAAATTAATCTCAGGGTGGTTTGAAGGAATTGATTCCAACGTGGAGGGAGTTTTTATCATCCAATAAGAACCAGACCTTAAGGCCCAGAGGAGCAGAAGCATTGGTGTGAGAGTGTTGGCAAGTGACATCTATTATTCTCATTGCCACTTCATCTTGGATTTGTATCATGAGCTTGATAAACCTCACACCTGCTGATTTGAGGGAGAAGGAAATGAAGAAGGTTTGACTCCCATCAGTGGCTTTGAGCATTAATGAGTTTTTCCCTCCTTAGGAGCTGATGTGCTTTGGGTATTCTTCTTGTAGTTTCTGACTTGTCTAGAGTTTGCTTTTGTGGCTTTGTTTCCTTTTGTGTATTAGAAATGCCTCAGTTCCCAGGTCAGTGATGTAACTTGCTCTCCACTAGAAGAATCAAATATTATCATTGACTCTGCTTTACCATTAGCAGAAAAGAATGTAGCTCAAAAATTCACTCATCTCCATAAATACATTCCTTTACAAAAATATTTTGCAGATGAATTTTTGCAGTCATATGTAACTCAATTAAGTTTTTCCTACAGAGGAAGAGATTATAATTTAGTTATGTCTTCTCTTCCTGAAGCTGCTGTGTTTGTTTTTCCTTTGACATTTGAAATGAGGGCACATAATTTCTAAATGTGCTCCACCTGCTCATGAAGGAAACCTCTACAATGTCAGCGATTTTGAACTAGAAATGGGCCATATAGAAATGTGGCAGATTCCCAGAGTTACCTGACTACATTCTCTTGATGCACATGAGCTTGAAAGCAAAAACTGTCAGGCCCAGAGCCACTGACTCAAAGCTTGGTTGTCTGTGTTTGAGATTTCACTGTGCTTGGTGTCAAATTATATGTGTGTTTTATGGATTAGAAACACACTCAAATGTTCTCTTAGAGTTCACTCAGAGAAAAATGGTCTCATTTTTTCCTTTAGAAAATACAGAGCAATTGTCTCCTTGGAGCAACGCCAGCACTACAAGGACGACTTCAATGCAGAATATGAGGAATATTGGAATTTATATTTTAAGATTGACAAGATCATCAAGAAATTCAGACAATTTCAGGAGCAATGGAAGTCTCTGACTCCAGGCTCCAAAGCTTATCAGGTAAAGAAGGATAAAACCACGAAGACTGTGCTTCATCACAGCAGTGTTTTGGATTCCCTGGAGCTGCTCAGTGAGACAGAGGGAAACTGTGGAACTGGCAAATATGCTCAGACACTGCTTGGGCTGAGTCTGATTTTTGCAAGACCCTGCCCAAAAGCCCCTGTTTGAGCTGTCTATGAAGAAACAGTTGTCTATGAGAGATGTCCCAAGCAGAGTCTTAGAGCATGGACTCCTTCTGTTGCCTATTGAGAGGCTTAATTACAGATCTTGGGTGATGCTGGGAGATGGAGATTTATTTTGCAGAGCTCCCAGAAGAGTGGTGGCTCACAGAGAAGAAAATCTCTATAGAGTCAGACTGAATGTACTTTTAGTGTTTTACCAAAGCGTGCATTTTATGGTGCCAGTGAAACATTCTTCGTGATTTGTTATTTTTGTTTCTTTGTTTTTCCTGCAGATGCTGCATTATCGAATCCTAGCAGATTATCAGCAGTTACAACAGGTACGTGTGACACCAGACCTGCAGGGCCATGGCAACTGCTAAGTTTGCCTCAAGGCATTTTTAAAGCAAAGGACATCAGATTCTAAGCTCTGCAGAAGTGTTTGCGTGCCCTGATTTTCTTTTGCTTTCTCCTTCACAGGGTAGCCCCAGCTACTCTGAAATGAAGAGTGGGTGCCAGTACCTCCACAAGAAGCTGGCCCATATTCAGAGCCGCATTTCTGAATTTGACCAGCAGTGAGTGGAGTACTGGCACCAGACATCAGCTTCAGCATGGAAGATCTCTGAAATCAGGATTTTTCATTTCAACTAGAAGATTAGATTTTTTAGGATTCTTTAAATTAGTACAGAAGAGTAGGTTATCTTAGCACTGAGCAGTAGGTGATTTCTTATAAATGTAGGATTAGTTCAAAGAAGTTTAGTAAGTTTAAGTCAAAGTTGAAAGATGATAGTATTGAAATTTAACAATAAAGAAATCTCACTATTGGTAATTCCTTCTCTCCTTGTTGATTGTATCATTTGCATTGGGTTTCTTCTGGTCACTTGTTTTCTTCAAGTCCTAAGTTTGTCCACTGAAATAAATTGATCAGTAGAGGGTGGAAGCCCACTACCTCTACTATGAAGTTGAGCTCATTTTAAGAAAAGATGGTAGTGGATGGAAATTCTTTATGATAAGTGTAGGGGTGGTTTTTGACCTTTCTTGTTAAATTCAAACTCTTTGCCAAAGTTGTCAAAGGCTTAGAAGTTGGACAAACCTGTCCCCAAATGACCTTGTTTTGGAGGGTTGCAGAGGAGTGCACATGGGCTGCTCTAAGCTGTCAGCTGAAGCAGCTCTCAGGACTGCTTGGAGATCATGGCCTCCCCTTGTCAGTGAGCCAGGAAAGATCCAGATCTCTGTAAGAGTTTTCTAAAACACTTGGAGTAATGTTGGAGGCAAGGTACTTCAATGGATTTTAAATGGAAATTCAGTTCAAGTGTCCCTATGGAAATGCTGTCAATTTCTTAGCATTTTTAAGACTAATCTGTCTCAAGCAGCCTTTCTAGAGAGACACAGATCTTGATTCCAGCACAAACCTATGGGGACTTTGATGTTTGAGACTTTTCCTAAGTTTCCTCCATGTATTCATTCAGCTGACATGGTAGAGCTGTTGCCAGCAAGGCTGTAAGCATCTTTAGGGAAAGGATATGAAATTGATTGAGGGAGGATAATATTTGGGAACACTCAAAGGTGGCTATGAATGCCCCTTTCTTCCTTGCAGAGCATTCCACAAATTCCTCCATTGTCTCCAAGCCAATGATGTTGAGTCCCTGTACCTGAGAGCCCTTGGGGTGTTTTGTGATTGAACACCTGAGCCATTGTTGCCCTTCTGCTCTCCTTCAAGCCAAGTTCAAGAAAATGTCACCTCCTAAACCCTGAGACTTGGGTCCATTTTTGCCTTGCTCAGGGGTGCTCCTCCAGCTCTGCAGTGCAGCAGCCCCAGGGACGCTGCCGTGGGGGGCATGGGGTGAATTGTGCTGGGCTGCCTCCCCTGGGCTTGCTGGCTGCTGCTGCTTGACAGAGCGTGCCAGAGTGCTGCTGCCCAGGCTGGGCTGAGACTGAGGACTTTTCATGGTTACCCCTTCATGATATATCTTTCCCTTGATGGGATTTCTTCTAACTCACTCTAGACTGCATTAGAAAGTTTTATTTCCATGCTTAACAAATTGAGGCTTCAAATTCTCATCTATATTTTCCCCTCCAGTCCCTTATGTGTTGGGGCTGGCTTCCCTTGGGGACAGGTGTATCAATGTACTGATCCCATCCCCTTTTATTGCTGCAGGAGTGCTTAGGAACACTTCAAATGGTCCTTTCCACTTTTCTTTAGGTGGCTTGTTGCTGTGCTTTCTGACATAAGACACAGTCCCCAGGCTGATGAGGATGTACCTGAGTATCCAAAGTCACCAGGGTTGGTCACAGCAGAGACTTGTGGAAAAATGAGAGCACTTTCCAAGAAGATGATAAGGGACTGAAATTATCATTTCCTATCATATGATTTTCTCTAGAAAGCATTGGAACTTTATAGTGCCTTCCATAGAGCATTTCCTATGGGCTCATTTTTTCTTTAGAAGCCACTGGAATTCTGCACCTCAAGAGAGCAAGGGGAAGCACTGGTGGCCACTTCAGTGAGTTTTCCTGGCCACTTTTATTCATTTCTGGTTTTAGACTCTGATTTGTTCTCTCAGTCTTGCTGCTGGGAATGACCTCCATGGGCTGAGTAGGTCCCATTTAACTGGGAGTGTTTTAGATAACTTTTGTACAGTTTCAGCTCTGAAATGAGAATCTCTATGGATGACATTCCAAAAGGAATAAATGAATCCTAATCTTAGTAGTTTTTCTTTTATTACTACTTGAGGTAATTCTTTGAGTTGGTTTGTTTTTTGGTTTTTTGATTTTTATTTTTTTTACCTTTTTGTTTTGTTTTGGTTTTTTGGGTTTTTGTTTGTTTGTTTGTTTGTTTGGGTTTTTTGCTATTGTTGCTATTGTTGATTTTGGGTGGTGGTTTTGTTTTGGGTCTTTTGTTTGTTTGTTTGTTTGTTTGTTTGTTTGTTTGGTTTGGTTTTGTATTTGAAAGTTTGTGGGGTTTTTTTGTTTTTCTGTTGGGGTTTTTTTGTGGCAAGGAAAAGCCTCTGGCCATACAGAAAATGGGTCCACAAACTGTAGAAGGGTTCCTGGCTGAACAAGGCCATGGCATTCTCCTGTGAGAATTGGAAAATCTGGTCTGCAGTTTACACAGTTACTCTGAAGACCATGTACTGTCCCCAGAACGAGACAGACCATGTACTGTCCTCCAACAGATACATCAAGGAAGAAGGAGCATTGTGCCCAGATGAAACCAAATGCCAAGCACACACAAGTGGGAACTGCTAATTTGGCACACCTTAGCTAAAGATGCTTATGGTGTGACAGCCAATCAGTAATTAACATGCATGTGTGAATGCAGCTACTGAACCAAGGAGCATTAAGCATTAGTGGCCTGAGACAGTGTCTAGAGAAGGATAAATGTGCCAAAGTTGCTTAAAAAAGGGGAGCAGCATGTAGCCACATGGGCTGTGAGTGTCGTTCCTCGGCCAACTCTCCGTGGGACCCTCTTCCCTTTGGTGCCTGTGAACAGGGACTCTCTTTGCTGAAATGCAGTTCGCTGAAATGCAGTTCCCCTAAACGCGGAAGACTCCGAGCATCAGGTTCCCAGGCATAGCAGGAATCTATGGATGCACTAATGGAGCACTAACATTCTCACCCTGCTCTACTTACTTTACATTTGAATACAGGCTGGTAGAAGGAGAGATCTGGCTTTGATTTCTCCCCAAGTTACCTGTTGCACTTTCAGGTTAGGAGTACATGTAAAATGCAGCTAATCACTCTCTCTACCCATGAATATTCCACCAGTGGACTGACTTACAGAAACATCCTTTTTCTCTTTGTACCTTCCTAAGTGGTGCCATAATGAACAGAAGATTTGCAGAAATCACACAGAAAACCACCAAAACTGCTGAAATTAACACTCAATTCCATGAGAAAGGCTTCTGAGAAAATGCTTGACAGGATCACTGAACAAACTCAAGCTTAGAAGAGAAATATTCATTTTAGCACTGATCAAGGGGAAAGAAAAAGAAATGCTGTAAAAATTCCAAGTGGAAGATAAGGAGAAAGACAGGAAGCTGAGGAAGAGCAAGGCCCTGTCAGATGAGCTGTGGAAGGTAACTTTGTGCCCCAGCGCTGTCAGAGGACGTTCCCTGTCATTGGTGCAAGCAGCTGGAGACAGAAATACTGCTTGATTTGGGGGCCACAGTCTAGGTAAGTGCAGAGGTGGTTCAATAACGTGACATGAGGGAGTTCCCCCAGGGCAACTGGGATGCCTGAAAGAAGTGAACAGCTCAGCACAGCCTGGCCTGCTCGGCTGCTTTTCCTTCTGATCCTCCTGGGGAGGCTCTGACATTTCCTCTTCCCTGATGGAAGTGCAGCTGCTGCCAAGGGAAACGTCCCCATACTGACTCAGTGTTCCCTTTGCTTCCCACATGTCCCATCTGCTGTCCCTGTCCAGGAGAGCTGCTCTGCACGGGAGGAGGAGACCGAGGGAGAGCCTGGGAACATGGGGGGCTGCAATCCCTGCTGATCTGGTTCTGTTTATGGATGGGTAGAGTTAGACTTGGATAGTTACAAGTGTAGGGATATTTACATACATTGACTGATATTTGTGTAGGTATCTGTGTATGTATATTGTTATATTGATGCATGGATATTGATGGGTTTACACCTGTAGTTATATTTACATACTTGTACATTTTTGTAGCTGTGTAGTTCTATTGCTGGGGTTGTATGGATTTTTTTATTGATCCATTGATATTTGTATATTTATAGATATGTTTGTTATGTGTGTATTATAAGTCATATATGGAATGAAATACGTAATACATATTTACATCTATATATTCTTATGGATATATATGTATTTACTTCTACTTAAATATATATGGAGTTGCATAGTTCTAAAATTGTATTTATTTCATTCTGGATCTGAGATTCTTTAGAGAGGGATATTGATATTCCTGTGCTGGGGTCGGCTGTTGCTTGTCTCTGCCCCAGCACGGGAAAAAGTGGTTCTGGGTAGGCCGCGCTCTTGAAGAAGGAGTCTGGACTCTTGCTTTTAGGTCTTCAATCGAGTTTATTATTTCTTATCTACAAAGATTTTCTGTCTGTCCAGCCGAGGTCAGATCAGCAAGACAGCCAAAGGCACTCTCTCTCGCCCACGAGGCGGTTGTCTCTTTTATAATGAAAATTACGTATTCGATATTTACCTTTACTTCCCAATACTTTTTGCCCTTGTTGGCAAGTGTACTCTTTCTATGAACCAATCCACACATGCCAACATCATCTTGAACATGGATGCCAAGGAGAAGAAAGAAGAAGGACAGGGCACGCCCAAATTCCTCCATCTTGGGACTCCTGATCCATGTACAGAATTCTAGACCCCCCTGTACAATACATAAAACCCCCCTGTACAGTGCATTCTAACTTAAGTTCTAACAAGTGAATAACATCCCCTCACCATTCAGACATGAAATTCTCTCATCTCCTCACCTTCAGGTGTCATTTCTTTAAAAGGATCAAAGTCAAGCCACCAGGTACTTTTGGCAACATTCCAGGGCCTCCGAGCCCCCCAAGGGTTGTCTCGGTAGCTCTGGACATCCGGAGTGATGTACTGAGTTCCCACATTCCTGTATTTGTATATGGGCTGTACAGTTGTAGTAATATGTAAAAAATTTAATTGTTAAACTTCAATTCATATTTGTGTATAGTGAGTTGTAGAGTTGCAATAAACTAATTTTTTAAACTGAAGTTGATATTTGTATATATTTACAAAGCACAATTATCTCAAAAAGAATTAGATTTAAACTTAAATTGATATTTGCATGTTTATACATTGGCAGCACAAGTGTAGCAATTTAAAACAAATTTCATTTTTAAACTAAAGGGTTTTTTGCATATTTGTACATTACTAGTGCAGGTGTAGCTATCTGCAATAAATGTAATGATTCAATTGAAGGAACTGTAGATTTGTGCTACCCAAAGCCAGGAGCAGATGGAAATGCTGCAGGATTTGGGCCATGGAAATCCCCGGCCATGCCCAGCACAGGCCCCACCTGCACTCAGGCTGGGCAAGGGCAGCGCAGATTTGGGATGGCAGCAGAGCCACACGTTGGCTCAGAACTCGCTGCCAAGGTCTGCTGAGAAAACTCCGGGGCTACACTGAGAGCAGAACTCCAAGCAGGAGCCACCTGGGGAGGACAAATCCACCCCCCATCCCACGGGCAGCTCTTCAGGAAGAGCTCCAAGTGTCCCCCTGAAGCTCATCCCAGAGCCCAGAAGCCAACAGGGATCCTGAGCCAGCTCCGCTGCCTTTGGCAGCACTTGGGCAAATGAGCTGCAGCAAGGGGGAGGCAGCAGTGACTGTGACTGCTGCAGGCTGGGGATGAAGGAAGGGCCATGGACACAAGTGCTGAGATGCTCCAAAATCCAGAAAGAGGCTGGAGAACCGGGAAGGAACAAGTTCTGACAAGCACTGAAATGATGGAAGCCCTTTGTGTGAAGTTCCCTGAAGGAACTACCAGGGATATGGATGCTATAATAAGTAGTACCAGAAGACACAAATGCAGTAACACCAGGAGATGGTCTGTATGACCCACAGGCAATGGCTGAGAAAAAGACCAAGTCTATATTTTATATTTTCTGTTTATTATAGTATCTATATTAAAATATATAGTATGTAGTCTACAGATGACAAATTACATATATAATAAATTCATATGTGTTGTGTGATACATTTTGGTATATTTTGATAAATGTTTTTATTTTGTACAGATTTGATATATTCCTCCAACTTGGGAGAGTGAAGATGTACAGCAGTCCAAAACCTTCTGCCCACACAGCAATCAGCCCCGGCTGTGTGCATGCACACCCACCCACTGTCCTTGCTCTCCTCAGCACCTCGGGGCTGCTGTTTGCACAGAATTGGGATGAATTTAACTCAACAGAGCCACGAGTGGGGTGTCCAGCTTGTCATGAACACTCATGTGGCAAGGAACAACAGAGCTCTCAAATCACATCATCACAGGTCCTTTCATTCCTGCTGGGCACTGAGGAACTCCTAAAAGCACAAAGACACAGAGAAGAGGTGGAAAAAATTGGCATCATGCTACTGCTGGTATCCTCATGGAGGAAAATCTGCTGGGTTTCTTAAGGTCAAAGCTTTCCAAAAACTAGGAAAACTGCTCAGCACCATGAGCCCAATTGTGAGAGGTTTCCTTGACTTGGCAAAGCTGGGATGTTAACAGTGGACTCTGTCCTTGGCTCAAATCACCTGCCCTCACCTGCAGACAAAAGCACCACCACCAGCAGTAGCTACATCAGTCCATTTTATCAAAAAGCTGTGTTAAATACGGGAGACAAAAGGAAAACATATCAGACACTGTGGATTAATGTAAGGACTCTGTGAAACAGTTGCAAAGCAAAGGGCAGCAGCTTCTCTCTGGGACACTCCCTGTGCTCCAGGGCAGCCGGGCTGTCCAGCTGCCCAGGACCCGGCGCTGCGCGAGCTCTGCAGAGCTGCACAGCGGGGAGGCAGCTTCGGGCACCTCAGCCCCTGGCCAGGAGTGGCTTCGTGCTCTGGAGGGCTCCCTGTGGGCAAATGCAGGCTGCTGGCCTTCTGCTCTTGGCCCTAGCCTGGCCTTGCAGGGCTAATCCTCTTCCCTGTCTCAAATGTGCTAAAGACAGACTTGTTTGTTTCCAGCTCTGCACAGCAATGATTTGCACCACAAAATACTGAAGGACTGAAGCCTGAACTTCAGACCCTGCCTGAAGCCTCAACAACAGGACCTGAGCCAAAGCTGCCCTCTAGGTGACCCTTCCAACCAAATGTTCTGTGTATCTGCTCCTTAACCAAGTATTGCTATCAAAAGGATCAATGCATCCATTCACTGGGGAAACACGTCTGCACCTTTCTGCATTAGGAAAATGGACAAGGCCACACCTGGCCCTGGCTCCTCCTTGAGCCCTGGGCAGGCTCGGGCAGAAAACCAAGAGGAGAATGAAATCAGATGTCCCCCAGAAGAAGCTCTGTCACGTTGCCTGTCCAGCACTGTCACAGCCGGGCTGCTCTCACAGCGCACTCGGAAGCCTCGTGGCCAGCAAAGGTGGAGGCTCTGCAGGATTTCCCAGTTCCCGGCCGTGGCTCTCCAGGGCTTGGCTGGGACAGCTTCCCCCAGCTGATGTGCCGCTCTGGATGAAGGGGAAAGCATTGGGGTATCTGCTGATGTATCTTTCTTAACCACTAGAGGCAACCTTTTGTAATAATGCTGGGGTGCATTGCTTGGCTTCTCCTTTTCTGACTCTTTCTTGCACTTTTGCATTGCAGTAAATGACACTATTCCTCCAGCTGGTGTCTGTGTCTGCATCTCCGACCCTCCCCACTATCAAAACAAACACACAGCCACTTTAGCACCAGACCTGCCTCTCTGCCAGCCCTTCTCTTGGAAAAATCCCTGATGGCCATCTCTGCAAAGGAAATTCTCACTTGGCAACTTCCTTTTCTGCAGGCAGCTGAGAAAAGGAGCCACTCCCAGCTCTGGACACCTCTGGAAACCAGCTGCTTTCAGCAGTCACAGCCCTGAAATATCAACCTCCTTCCTTAACCTGCCACTGGGAGCTCCCACCAAGAGGCCTTTTGTCCAAGGATGCCCACAGAAGAGCTCGAGGAGGGAGCAATTTGGAACACAACTCCTCCAGAGTTTAAACCTGCCTTTATCTAATGAGCACACACCGACCTGTCCCAAAGAGAAAGCAGGCAGGAAAGAGAAGCTGCTCTCCCACAACAGCAAACTCTCTGCTTTCTTCTGTTCCAGCTGGAGAGTGGAAAACATGGCCTACACCTCAGTGTGGGAAGGAACCTGGGAATTGGCCTCATCTGGGAGCCTAGCAGAGAGAAGTTTCCTAAAGACATGGAAAAGATTCTCTGGAAGCAAAAGATTATGGCAATAATTCTGCAAGGAAAAAAACCCAAAAAACCAAACCAAACCAAAACAAAAAAACCCACCAAACAAACAACAACAACAACAAAAAAAACCCTAAAAAAACCACCAAACAAAAACAGAGTAATTGAAGCATTTCAAGAAGTTCCCAGACTGAAATTTGTGCCCCAACATGACAGCCTCAAAGTCTCTGTGGCGAGTCAGGAAGCTCAGGAATGAATCTGCAGGGCTTGGATAAACATCATTGGTGTGCGTCCCCCAGAGCACAAGCAGCTCCTCAACAAGACTTCAAGGCTGAGGGACAAAGCTTCCCCCTTCAGCCCTCCACTGTGGAGGATTTTGTGAACAGCTGGCTAGCTGACAAAGGTCACACTGATATAATACCGTTAGTTAAGGATGAAGGAGATGGGTATAGGAGCCAGCAGTCAGTGTCCAAACCTGGCAAGGGCACTGTGCCCTTGGTGCAACATCAGGATGGGGGAGAGGATGGTTAGTTAGAAATATGAAGAAAAGATGTGGACAGCTGCAACATAGTAGCCACAAGAATGCTAAGGTAGGTGTAGTTACCTGATAAGTAACTAACCAATGATGAGCTCGCCTTTTGCAATATGTATTGGCCTCATTAGCACCAATATAAATGTATGTGCCTATCAATAAAGTTTTGAGATTTGCTGATCACTCATATTGAGTGCCGCATTTCTTCCACCGATTACCACAAATGGTGACCCTGGACGTGAAACCGGTAACGGCAACCACGGTGGATCGGTGAACGAGTTCGGGTCCTACAGCAGCAAGGACGGCGAATAAGCATTGCTGAAAAAGGGAAAGGTGCCGTGCCCTGGGTGACCTTATAGAAGAGCCCGGCCAATATGTGCTGCCGAGACCTTGAAGGGCTGCAAAAACGTTGATGTTCTCAAAAATGGAAATGGAAAGGCAAGCAGAATATGATTTATTTACTTGCTTTTTAAAAAAGCATCAGGTTAAGGACATAGATTTGCAGAACGAGCTCCCACAGTTGTTAGCTTACGGGTATGCACAAGGAGTTTCTCAAAATCCTTATACAGTACATGAATTAACAGAGTGGCATAAGTTCGGGACCAGGAGTGCGACAGGGGCCGCGGGAGAGCCCGGGGCAGACGCGGCGGCGAGAACGCGTGTGGCAGTGGTGGCATGCTCGGTGCCGGCGGCACTTACGCGCACCGCGGGTCCAGTGACGCGCACGGTGACAAAAACTCACACGGCAGCTGTCCGTGGAGAAAGCGCACAGATCGCGAGGGAAGTGCCAGCCAGGGCCGGGCCAGCCAAGGTGAGACGCGGGGGCCGAATACACGGCAGCGACAAGCGCAGTGCCAGTGATAGCGGCGCGGACGTGCACCAGTAACACGAAACCCGAAAGCTGGAGCTGGGAGGGCTTTTTCACTTTTTGCAAGCGCACAAGAGCACCAGCGGTGTGGGACATTCTCCTGCTGGCTGTGGGTGTTGGCGCAGAGCCAGGGGGAACCAGCCCGAGCGGAGATCCAGGCAGAGCGGAGCCCAAAGGAGACGGGGCTGCGCGGGTCCGGGCGAGGGCGTTCCTCTCCACACCCCCGAGGTGGCACAGGCTGAGGCTGTGCTGGAGCAGGTGGAGACGGGGCGGGAGCTGACATTCCTCAAGGCACCGCCCTGTCACAGCTGCCTGGCAACCACAGCAGCCAGCCCATCGCAGCAATTCAAACAAGTGTCTGAGAAAAAACAGGTCAGGAATTTTCTTCAAGATCAGGATGGAAAACTTCTGAAAATTCACACAGTGCTTTATCCAGCTTTTCATAAAAAAAAAAAAAAAAAAGGGCAACTCCACAGAAAATGCAGCAGATGTTTCACGGGGCACTTCACCCAACTGTTCCACAGGCTTTACAGTTAGTTTACCGTTTTGTGGTTTTTTTGTAAATGTGTTTGCTTTTTTAAAAGTGGTAGAGTATTTGGGTTTGATGGCTTAAAGTTTGATGACTTCATTGCCTTTCCCTTACCTGAGGCAGGAACAACCTTTTAAGGGAACAGAATCTAAATAAACTTCCTAGTTTCTGTTTGGACTACATGTGAGAAGATTTAAACTGTAATATTTCTGTATACTATGGTCTTTATGGTCTTTGCTCTCTTCTATTCATTAAGAGATGGCATTAGATAAATGGATGTAAATGTGCGAATTGTTTTTGTACTGTCCTTATTTTAAGTGAAATTATTTGTGTTTGAAATTATCTGTCATCTTTCTCAGTTTTGTTTTAAAATATCTCTGCGAACTGTCCAGCTTTACCAGCCTGTTATCCTTCAGTTAATGATTGTTGTCAATCAGTAAGAAATCTCAGTGTAACAAAATGCCACCTGGATTCATCAAAAAAACAAAAAAAAACAACAAAAAGCAACAAAACAAAATTAAAAAAAAAAAGGGGGAACTGCTTTTATTATAAAAAATTATTCCCTGGGAAACAAAATGTCGTGTAAAGATGAAAGTATTAGTAAAGATTTAATTACTCAAGGTGTCTTGGAAGACAAAGCATTTGGGAAAGGTGAATCAGATCCTGTTGTGGGGTCATCAGTCGATTCCCCAATGATTCAAAGTTTTAAGAATTATTTATATTAAGTTTATAACCTTTGTTATTTTCGGTTTTTGTAAGTAATGCTGATAGATAGCGATTGTTGTTAATACTAGATGAATACTTTGGGAAGGTTGTCTTAACCCCTTCAAGCACTTCTTGTTAGGGAGTTTTCAGATTTTTGTGATGAGAGTTGTTGTTGGTGTGTTGTTGTGGTGTTTGCAGCCGGCTTTCATGTGTTTTTCTATTTTTTTTGTGTGATCACCTGCAAGACACGTGTCTCTTCAAGATCCTGTCTTTTTATTTCCTAACTATTTAGATGTTTCTGAGGGTTTTTATCCAAATTGCCAGTTTTGTGGTTCTTTTATTATTATTACAGAAATACTCCAGCAGAGAATTCAAGAAGTGTGCTGTGTTTAGAAAATCTCTGTCTTGACAGAAACTTCAGAAGGATTCAATTATTTGCTGGTTTGATTGGTTTGTAACCCTAAGGTTTCTTGTTTATAACAGCTGTTTTTAAAAGTCCTGTTTAAAAAATGTGTTAAGTGATACTCACCAATTAGAGTTCGGGCTCTGGCCAAGCTCTGAATCTATTTGGATAGAGTGACTGACAATCGACCCAGATGTTTTCTGCATCAAATAGTATTCAAGTCCTTTTGACTTGGCGATTTGACCATCTATGATGGCTGAGCCATTTTCAGAGGTAATTTGGAGAACCATGAATCCGGACATGATTTCCCCAATTCTCTGTCATTTTAAGGTTTATCAGCTGTCACAGACTCTGGGATAAGAGTTCAGTGTTGTAGTGTTTGGTAATTTTCTGATCTTGTATGTGTTGTTGATGGTGTGTATTATCTGAATTTATTCCTAATTACTCTTATCTTAACATTTCTCTATGTAACATTGCAAAATGAAACCAGGACCCATTCTTCACCTCTAGGATTTTGAGAAAATTCTTCAGTCCTGCGGGGACATGGGATTTGTTTGTGTTTTAACAGGTGCAAAGTCCAGATGGATTTCAATGAAGAATGTGAAACTCTATCAAGAGCAAGAGAAATGTTGACCATTCAACAAGCAAAGAAGACAGACAGATATTGGACTGTGTGACACAGGGCAGTGTCCGGAGACGAGACCTTAACCTCCCTATACAGCTGACAGTTTGGTGTGGAACTAAATACTTACTAGGTGCACTTACTCAGCAAAACAGAAAAACGGGGGAGGCGTGGGCCTTGGAATGGATATCTCCTCCACTTCAACAGCATAAAACCCTCTTTCAAAAAATCGAAATTTTGGCTGATTTCATCAAGGAGGGTTGTGAACGGACACTACAGATCATGGGAAAGGAGCCTGCTCAGATACGGGTACCAATGAAGAAAGATACATTGACCTGGTACCTGATAAACAGTATGGAATTACAAGAGGCACTGTTGGGAGCTGGAAGTGTGATTGCCACTGATGATATCCCCAATATACCGTTGAATTGGGTAGGGCAATGGGGTTGGACTCAATGCCCAAAAAGGTCACAGAAACCCCTGGCGGATGCCATAACAGCCTACACAGATGCAGGAAGAAAATCCAGAATTGCTGCAGTGACCTGGCAGGAAAAGGGACAATGGCACCATCAGATTCTCCAGGCCTCCGAATTGGATACTTTACAAACCATGGAGTTATTGGCTGTTGTTTGGGCCATGATGCATTTTTCTGGGCCCCTCAATATAGTGACAGATTCTTTGTACGTTGCTGGAGTATGCAAGCGAATAGAAGATGCCTCTATAAAAGAGGTTCAAAACAGGAGGTTACATGAGCTGTTTATACAGTTACAGAGGGCAATTAAGCTGAGGAAGTATCCTTTCTCTGTCATTCATATCAGAAGTCATAAGTGGGATATTGGTCTAGGAAAGGGTAATGCCTGAGCAGATAAGCTAGTCTCAATCACACATGTGACTCCAATTCCCAGGCAGACTGTGGCCAGAGAAGCACACTCCATGTTTCACCAAAATGCAAAAGGCCTCCATAGAGAATTTCAGATATCTATGGAAGAGGCACGGGCAATAGTCAAAGCCTGTCCCATATGTAGTCATCATAACGGGGGCTGCGGGTTAGGTCTAGGAGTTAACCCCAGAGGGCTGAATACAAATGAGACCTGGCAAATGGATGTCACACATGTTGCTGAGTTTGGAAGGATAAAGTATGTGCATGTTACTATAGACACCTGTAGTCATTTTATATGGGCCACAGCACAGACTGGTGAGAAAGCAGGGCATGTAGAGAGGCATCTCAGTAGCTGCTTTGCAGTAATGGGAGTGCCACGGCGTATTAAGACAGACAATGGGCCTGCCTACTGCAGCAAAAGAATAAAGCAGTTCATGCAAATGTGGGGGATAGAACACGTGACAGGCATCCCTAATTCCCCGACAGGACAAGTGATGGTAGAAAGAGCTAATGGTACCCTGAAAAGATATCTAGGTAAATACAAAGATATTAGAGAGCCGCAAGAAAGGTTGCTAAAGTGTCTATTTGTCTTAAAGCACCTGTGTGTTTTTGGGGAAAGCAAAGTTCCTGCTGTAATTCATCATTATGTAACAGAGAAAGATAGTGTGAGGCAGGATGTATGGGTAAAATACAGAGATCCCAAGACAGGACAATGGCAAGGTCCTGCTAAGGTATTATACTGGTGCCGTGGATATCTTTGTGTTTCTACCCCTACAGGATCCTTGTGGGTAGCTGCTAAATGGACCCCAGCAGCCGTGTTAGACGGAACCAGACCCCAGAAAACTGAGCGAAGAGGACCGTCGGCGAGTGGAGGCAAAGCTGCTGATCACTATTCGACCGATACTTCTCAAGCTGAAAGGACACTGTAGCTTTGCCATTGACCGAGCGATTGATCGGTGTCAATCTCTAGACAATATACTAAGCCTGCTTCCATCGCTTCATACGTTTTATCGTAGAAGGCCTAAGAGATTAGCTTGTATTAAGTGTCAAAATACTCAGTGTGCTGCATGGATATTGCCTTTTTGCGGGGCTTGTCAGCAAACTAAGTGGGTGCTTCAGTCCCAGTTACCTGAGCTGTGGTGCAGAAGCTGTACATTTTATTGGCAGTGGGATTCCTGGCAAGCAGAACTCCAGGCCTTTACAGGGTTACCTGGCTGCCAAGGGTTACAGCTGTATGAGTCCCCAGAACAGAAAATTCTCGCATGGTTTAGGTGGGAAACACAGCACTTTGCCAAGCACGCTTTACAGCAATCTCAATTGTGTATCTTACTGTCTAAGTGTGGTTGGGGTATTCCCCTCTCCCAGTTAGATGTAGTAAGTCCGATTCTGGGGGATCAAGATCCCAACCAAGCGTAGGACGATTGTTTAAGGGTTCTAAAAAGATTAAGTCTGGGCAGCTCGAGAAAGAAAAAGGGGAAAGGAAAGAAGAGACTTTCTTAACAGTTTGTGAGCAACCTGTTAATTTCCCAAATGTCTGGATGGTTCAAAACAGCGCCCGGGAAAATCAGGGTGATGTGGCAGACTTATGCTGCTGTTTTACTCATATTTACCCTCTTAATAGACAGCCCAGACATTGCCAAAGGAGTGAGAACCCATCAAGCATGGGCCCCACCTCAGCCCAAGACTAATATTTGGATCACCATGGCAAATTTAACTAACCAGGAGGCTATTTGCTTGTCATTATCTTCTCCCGGCAATCCATTTACCGTTTGATTGGACTACCGGCAGATCCCTGGCCATGCCCATCAAAAATACCCACCTGCAAAACCAATGACGCCAGGGTCAGTGTAGATAACTGGGACCAATGGATTTCTCATTTTCCTATAGCACCGCAGGAACCCCAAGATTTGGAACTGTTAGGCTCAGTGATAGTGGATGCATGCCTTAGGTTTAAGCATAAAAGTCAGCTGCCAGCCAAGAACTATTCTACTATTGTAACTTCTAGCATGGCCATTTACCGTAATGCAACAACTTGGTGCAATTATACCACAAAGAGTGTGTCAATCTCATCAAATGACCCTATTCAATTACCAGCAGGTTTCTTTTTAATATGTGGGGACCGTGCTTGGCCCAGTGTCCCATCGATGCTGAACGGGGGGCCATGTACAATTGCACGGTTGTCTCTACTCACACCCAATACATCCATGATCCTGAATATGAGCCACCGCTATCATAGAATTAAAAGAATGGCCCCTGCATTTACTGCTGACTGCAAAGATGATGTAAAACTTTGGTCCCCAGGGGCCATAGTGGCAGCATCCTTTTTGGCTCCAGGGGTATCAGCAGCAGGTGCCCATGCCATTTTAAACAAGCTACGATGCTGGCTTGCTAAACAAACTAATGCCACTTCTTTGGCACTTTCTAGCTTTTTGCTTGATGTTGATTCTATTCTCCATGCAACGCTTCAGAATAGAGCTGCAATTGACTTCCTTTTACTGGCACAAGGCCATGGTTGTGAGGAATTTGAGGGCATGCATTGCATGAACCTCTCTGATCATTCCCAGTCCATCCACTCCCAGCTCTCTGAGTTGCGAAGGTTAATTGGAAACTTACAGGTAGAATTGGGCTCTGGTATTGATGAATGGCTCAAATCTTTAGGCTTGGGATCATGGTTGCACTCTATTCTTAGAGTCATCATTATAGTAGGCATTATAGCTTTGTTAGTAGTGTTAGTTTTGCCTTGTTTTTTGCATGTGCTTACACAACATGGTTCAAAGAATGATACTTGCTGCATCTAATCAGACTATGCTTGTGCAACAGAAAAACAGGGGAAGTGTGGAGGATTTTGTGAACAGCTAGCCAGTTGACAAAGGTCACACTGATATAATACCCTTAATTAAGCAAGAAGGAGATGAGGATAGGAGTCAGCAGTCAGTATCCAAACCTGGCAAGGGCACTGTGCCCTTGGTGCAACATCAGGATGGGGGAGAGGATGGTTAGTTAGAAATATGAAGAAAAGATGTGGACAGCTGCAACATAGTAGCCACAAGAATGCTAAGGTAGGCGTGGTTAGCTGATAAGTAACTAACCAATAATGAGCTCGCCTTTTGCAATATGTATTGGCCTCATTAGCACCAATATAAATGTATGTGCCTATCAATAAAGTTTTGAGATTTGCTGATCACTCATACTGAGTGCCGCATTTCTTCCACCGATTACCACAGGCCTCAACCCACTACTTTTATCCCAGCAAGTACAGTGAGACAAGAGCACTCCTTTAGATCCAGTGCATTGAATTCAGCAAAGCCTCCCCAGCCACTCCCAGCTGAGATGTTCAGGAATCAAAGGAGGAAGCTCCACCATGATTTCATTGGCAGTAATGGGCACACGCCTCTGGAAGTGCTGCCAGCTGAGCCAGGGGCTGGGCCTGGGGGGGACTCCTGTGCCCCCATTGCCCTCTCAGGGCAAATGCCGTGCCTGCAACACCAAGGAAATGTAATGAACACTGCCTTGGGGATTTCATAGAGACAGAAAGGCAAAATGGAGCAAACTTTGGTTTAATGATAAAAACAGATTGTGTCTCAACAAAGACAAAATGTGAAAAGTTGAAGCATAGAAACACCAAACCTGTTACATTTATTGCTAAATCTAACACTACTGATACATCTTGAATAATACTTATATATCTTAGCTAATAAACAGAGAGATTACTATCATGTAAACTAATAGAAGAATAAACAATCCTAAAAACTTGAAAAACAATCTTATTTCTATCTATCCTCTTGACGCCTAACTCTTGCTAGCCTGGGGCAAATGCAGGGCTAATTTGGCCTTTTCTTCTTGGGGAGAGGCTGTGCATCCTTGCGTGGGCGATGTCTTCTTCTGTGCTTGTTCCTCTCCTTGATTGTTTCAAACTCCCTGGAAGACAGGAAACAAACCATCCGTTGTTAACTTCATACACACCATTAAGCCAAGCGCCGAGATCTCCCTTTTTGGATGAATTTCCATCTTTTCAGGCTGTGACACATTTGTAAAGTGATCAGCACCATGAGTCTCATCTTTCTGGTTTCAACTCTTTGAAATGTCTTCCTCCTTTTGCTTCATCGTAGGTTTAATTGGATCAGCAGCATCAAAGCAAGCTTTGATGCATGTGTTCCTGCTTGTACGAACTGTGTCTTGTTGGGGCATGGCAAGGTTTCACTGGGATGCTGGGTTTGAACGAAGCTGTTTGGGTTTCAAGTGGGCTGTAAGCTTGAGCAGGGCTGCCAGGGGCGATCCTGCAAGTGGCCTCAGCTTGCCCTGTGGTGCCTTTGGAAAGGGTCAGCGTGCTTTAGGCCAAAGGGGCAGCTGGGAGCAGAAGGAGGAGGAGCTTGCGCACCGTTGGCACTGCCCGCACGGAAAGGGGCCTCCCGCCGGCTGGGGCGGCTGGCGCGGTTGGCAGCAGGGACACTCCGCGCTGCCAGCCCGCTTGCGGCTTCTCTTCCCTGTCTCCCCAGTCTCCTTTCTGGGAGGGCTTTTCCTCCTCTTCCGTTTGCCCGCAGTCTGGGAATCAAAGAATCCTTATCAGTGCTTCCTTCCTCTCAGAAAGCTGGAATTCACAGCATCCACCCCAAAAATCTATTGGCCTAAGCAAATTCTTCCAAACCCCGAAGAGCTGAGAAAAGGGCTGGATATGGCAGGGGGCTGCGGCAGGCTGCCAACCATGGAGGTTGGAGGAAAATACTCCCCTTTACCACAGTTCTAAGGGGGTGGGATAAATACGTGGCTATCCATAGTTCTACATGTCTGATTTCTACCTCTCTGCCTAACATCTATTTATCTCTGGTTTTCCTCCCCACATGTCTAGGGCATGGCTTTTACATTCAATCACACTAGTGAAGACACATGATTACCTATATTCAGCTACCCAAAATGATCTCTCTCTCTCCCTCTCTCTGTCTCTCTCTGTGAAGCAAATTGTTCTTTGCTGGTAAGGAAAGTATTAAAGGTGCCATGGCACCGGCAGCTCCTTCTTGGGGATACGCTGGGGTGCTACAAAAGATCTCTAAAATTTGGCAGCATCTCCATGAAGGCAGCCCAGATGGCTGATGTTAGCAAGCAGTGGGGAATGAAAGGTCTGATTGGAATCTGAGGGTGCCAGCCCTTGAGAAACTGATTTGTAGAGAGTCAAAGCCCATTTTGGTGGTGGTGCTGCTGCTTTGTTGGGTCAAAGTTGTGCTCCAGAATTCCGTATTTTAGGGTAGCAGCACAAGAAAGCCCCGGGCAGCACCTGCTGCGCCTCTCCCAGTGCGTGGGACCAAGGGAGCCAGGCAAAGCGGTGTCTGGCGTGGCTTGCCAGCAGGGCTTGTGCCCTTCTGCCCGTTTCTTGACCCTGCTGGCATGTCTGGATTTTCTTCCCACTCACCTGAGCAAGAGTGCTGCTGGCAAGTTTCTGCTCTTTTTTCCAGCAGTAGTAGTATTCCACACACTGTGCCACGGTCTTACTCGGGATCTGTTGTGAAGAGAAAAAGAAGGAATCTGAAACAGCCGTCCTGTAGGGTGCATTGGAGAACAACGAGATTACAGAGTAAAGTAGGAATTAAAGTCACGGAGAAAATTGAGGAGGGTGTAAAATGAAATCAATATGCAGGAGTCAGAGAGGCATTATGCAATGTAATAAACTGAGTTTTATGCTACGTGGTAACACATATAATGCACAGATCAACACCAAGTCCCTCTAGCAGAGTTCTTCTTTGCCCCGTTCACTGCAGTTATCCCAGCACAAGGTGTTGTGGAAGCAGCAGCACACCTGGGAGACAAGTTTAACAGAACAGAGCTTTGTCTTCCAAAACAGCCTGGAGAGAAGGGCTGCAGAGGCCGGATCACCATTTTCACGCAGGCCTTCCATGTCCTGTTCTGTGACTGCTTTAACAGTTTTGGTACTTGAGAAAAGAGGGACATAGGTGCAGTATTTGGTACCACAATAGTCAACTTGTCCTTCTGATGATCTGCCAAGGTGAGGAATGTCCTGTGGCTTTACCTGCTTCTGGATGAGATGGAAATCCTTGCCGTAGGTGTGGAAAGCCTTTTGGAAGGCCTCCTTCTCCTCAGGTGTCCATCTATCAGAGCCTGGCAAGAAAAAGCAGCAGCTGAATTGATCCCTCTAGCCACTTGAAGCAGATCCCACTGGCTGCCGAAAGCAAGCTGGCTCCAGCCGTCATTCACGTGTGTGCATGTCTGCTCCCTCAGAAGGTGATGAAGACGAGAGCAGGCATTCCCCAGGGAAAAAAGCATGGAAAACGAGTCAAGCTGAAGGAGTCGATGCTGGTGCTTTCCCTGCCCCCAGAGAAGGCGAGATCGTGTGCTGGTTTAAAGCACAACTAATTGAAGCAGAAATGCTTGACACGGCCATTAAGGGCACGGCAGCATGTGTCAGTGAAGGAAGAAGCTGGGCTTAGGTTACCTGCGTAATGATAATCAGCCAAGGGATGGCCTTGAGCTGTTGAAGGCCCCCCCGAGAGCAACATCTCCAGAGCCTCCTGCAAGATGCAAAGGAAAAAGGCTTGAGCTGCCCCACAACACAAAAAAGGAGCCAAACCCCACCCATGCTGCCCTTCAGCCGCTTTGCGTCTTCAGCTGAGGATTCAGGCCACTGGATCTCATATGGGTCAAAGATTGTGCTTTGCTCCCAGTCCCTCATTTTTGCTGCCCGGCCCTTGGCTCCTGCTCCCAAGGGTAGCATTTTCCTTTCCAACTCCATGATTTTGCTCCTCCTGCACCCTGAATTGCCTCAGCTGACTGCGGCTTCTGGGAATTGCCCCTCAAAATGTCTTAGAGAACACAGATCTCCAGGAGGTTTTCAAGGCAGCAGGCTGCAGGACCCTGCGGCGCTGCCTCCAGGAGAGATCTTGTCCCTGCTGGAGCCATTTGGGCTCAGCCCTGCCGCAGCTGGACGAGACACAGCAGGCAGCGAGTGCTCTGCTGCTTGTGAACTCCCTTCTTCAAGGAGCAGCCAGGAAAGGCTGTCCCGCTGCCCGGGCCTTATCAATTCCCTGCCCACTCTTGCCCGCGCCCAAACAGCCGCTTCCTACCGGAACGCTGCCGCGAGCCTGGTGCAGGCAGTGCAGGGCGAGCTCCAGCTGAGCTGCTGCCCCGGGAAGGCCACGGGAGCTGGCCATGTCCAACAGTTCTCTGACTGCAAGCACAACAAAAACCCACCCAAAGTCAGCCTTGAGCCAACAAAGGGGAAGGCTTGCCATACAAGGCAGAAGGAAAGCACAAGAGCTAAAGCCTGCAGCTTGGAGAGCACGAAAAGGAGAGCAAAGCAAGGGGCAGCTGAAGCAAGGGCCCACCTAGTGCTGCCTCTCCCTTCCATGCAGCTTTTGGCATAAGGAGTGGGGGCCAATCTCCCCTCTTCCAGTGGCAGATGCCCCTGACCCATTTGGAGAGCAGCACAGTTGCTCTTTTTCCTGCTCTGCTGCAAAAGCAGAGCATTCTCCTTGCCCCTACCACTTCCACAAGGGAAGATGGGCATGACAAGGAGAGAAGCAGAGCCTGCCAAAAGCTGCCATTTTACCCAAAAACCAGCATTTTACATGCCTGACTATCTCAGGAGTGGAAGGAAAGCTAGACAGCTACCTCTGTCCGGTTTATCCAGGTCAGGGTCGTCTTCCTCCAAGGGCTTCCAGACCAGGGTTGCAGGCTCTTCAGCCTCACTTGGCGGCCCGGTCTGCAGCTCGGGGAGCTCGGCCTGAAAGTCACTGCCAACATTGATGTGTCTAGAGGAAGAAGGAGTAGGACGTAAGAAAGGCAAGTGGTCAAGAGACACCTGGCGTGCAGCCACGGCCTTGGACCAATCCCACCCTGACTCTGAAAGAGCAGCTGTCCTGCTCGCTGTCCCTCAAGTTTGCTGTCCTTTAACCCTAGGCCAAAACTCACGGCTCAGTGTGGGCTCTCACTTTCCTTTTCATTGTGCCTCTCCTTTCCACCTGAAAGAGATCAAAACAACGCTCCAGATAAAACTCATTCTGCCAAGATGTGTCGGTAGCCTGCTTCTCATCCTCACCACTGAAAACCCCAAGCTCCTCTGTCCCAGCTCCCCTCCATTAGGTGTCATTGCTGTGTTTTTCACTTGGAATTTCTGAGGCAGGTCCCTCTAGCAGTCTGCAGCTTCCTGAAGAAGGAAAGCTGAAGGGCAGGCACTAGAGTGCCTTGAGTCTTGGGGCCAGTGAGAAGAGCCAAGAGGATGCATGGAAGATGCACTACTGCAGGCTTGGGTTGGATGGAAGGAAAAGGTTCTTCAGCCAGAGGGGGCTTGGGCACTGGAACTGCCTCCCCAGGGAAGGGCTTCCAGCACCAAGGCTGAGAGAGCTCCAAAAGTCTTTGGACACTGCTCTTGGGCACAGGCTGGGTTTCTTAAGGCTGTCCTGAGCAGACCCAGGTGCTGGGCTCCATGATCTTTGGGAGTCCCTTCCAGCCCAGAAAATGCTGTGATACTGTGATTGTGTTCCTGAGAAGCACCAATCAAGAGGACATTTCACAGCTGCCTCTGACCGTGAGGCAGAGCCAGCCCTACACACATTGAACAACACAGACAAATCTATAGCAATATCTCTCTGGAAAAGAGATGCAAGGCAGGTGGAAAAAAATCAAAAAAGCTATGAAAATAGAATATTGTTCCAGTGTCTGTAAGTGATGTAAGTATGTGAGTACATAAGAATTGCTACAACCAGATCATTTCTGAGGATGAAAGCCAGTACTGCAGACAAGCCCAGCAAACTGCTTCCATGCTCTGATGGGCAGGCATCCCAGAGGAGAAGTCCCATCCTTCTGGTTTTTGAAGCTTTGCAGGAGGTGTGACCAGAGTGAGGGTGTAACAGGATTAGTGGACACTGAACCCCTGACCTCCCCCGGAATGACCAATTGGCTTTGGGGTTACCACAACGTAAATGGGTGCTAAGAACTTCTAATCAGGTGATCAGTGGACGAGAATCTACAAGTGCACTGTGACAGCTCCCTACATCCTCTATGGAAAGGTCTGTATTTCCCCTGGAGGCAGCATTATTCCTGGAGAAGTTGCAGCCTGCTTTCATGTGCAACCTCGTCTGGGGAAAGTGACCACACACCATGTCTGTGGTGGTTGGTGGCAGAGCCAGCTGGAGCCTCCTGCCGTTCTGTGAGTGCTTTGGGGGCCCACGGGGATTTTCTTACCTTGCACAGTGCCAAAGTGCTGTGGGGATGCCTGGCGGCAGACGAGGAGATGAGGATGTCGCTGCAGAGGCCAGCTATGGCGCTGAGTGCAGAAGGTGGCTGCTGAGGGACAGCCAGGAGCAGATGCTGCAGCTGCTGCTCCAGTGCTGCTCCACCAGTGTTCCACCAACGGCCGCAGGAGCAGCAGACAAGGGCAGTTGCTATGGGCACAGCCCAACATTCCATGCAGAACCCCAGGGGAACCATGGGACAGAAACAGGGATAGGCCACCTTTGCCCCTTCTACTTCTTCTGCTGAGAGTTTGCTCTGAGGAGCTCCCCATTGGGGCTTTTCTCCTCAGCCCTCTGGACGGGGAAAAGCAGAGCAGGGACAGCTCTGGCTCTCCTCTGTGCTTCTCTGTAAGGTGCCTGCAGCTGAACAGGCAGAGGAGGCTGGCTCTGTCCAAGGGCCCATTCCACATTTCCTGCACTGCAGAACCACAAGGACTCCTGCCGCTGCCTCTCCTCTGGCTCTGAGAGGAGCTAGAGCTTGCAAATCGTTCCATGCAGAACCAAGTGCAGAGCTTTCTCTCCAAGTGGCGGCATTCATCCTGCCCCCTTTCTCAATTGTCTGGTGCCCAATAATGTCACTTGATGTTTTCCCTCCTTTGGCCTGCTGAGCTGGTCTCTCACCTCAACACCACATCCCAGAAACTTGGAGAATCGGGATGTTTCTCAGGGGAGCTGATGGGGACACACACACTGGGGCAGTGCACCAGCATTGCTGTAGTCAACAGGTCATGCAGAATTTCTAGGTCTCTCTTCCAGCTCCCTTGAAGAAGGGAGAATGTTCATCTCTACTACTCTGGCATTCCTCTAAGGAAGGAACACCAAGAGAATTTCTTTTCCACACTAATGACCTTCAGCTTTGTTTGAATACTTAGGTGCCAGATATGGCAAAACCCAGCCACTTGTACTGCTTCCCTGCCTAAGGTTTAAGCAAAAGCAAATCTTGCTTCCTTCCCAGCCTGCATGTTACACCTACGCCAGCCACCAGCTGGGAAAACACCTGGAACAAGGCCCACTGCAAGGCAGATACTTTGTAGGCTCCAGACCCGCCTGCACTGGCTCCAGCAGGCAAGGGCAAGCTTTGGTCACTTCCCAGAAGCAGCCTGGCCTTTCCCCCCTGCCTCGCCCCCCGCCATCCTCCACAGCCCCTGCTGCCAAAGCCTTGCTAGGCAGAGCCATTTGCTGGGATCGGTAAAAGAGTGACTTGGATTCTTCTTTGGCGCAAATACCAAAGCTGTGAGAAGGGAGAGGATCAGGTTCACAGCTGCTCTGCTTTAGCTGAGGACATTACTGGAGGCTCAGAGCCTGGTCCTTTAAAGAGAAACTGATCTGAACTCCCTGGTGTCTTTGTGGTGCATGTGGATGTTTCTTTTCTAGAATCAGAGAGGTTAGAAAAGTCCTCCAAGGTGCTCAAGTCCATCTGTCCCCCAAAACGAAACAAAGTTATGTTGCTGGGCAACCAAAAGGCCTCAACCCACTACTTTTATCCCAGCAAGTACAGTGAGACAAGAGCACTCCTTTAGATCCAGTGCATTGAATTCAGCAAAGCCTCCCCAGCCACTCCCAGCTGAGATGTTCAGGAATCAAAGGAGGAAGCTCCACCATGATTTCATTGGCAGTAATGGGGACACGCCTCTGGAAGTGCTGCCAGCTGAGCCAGGGGCTGGGCCTGGGGGGGACTCATGTGCCCACATTGCCCTCTCAGGGCAAATGTCGTGTTTCCAACACCAAGGAAATGTAACGAACACTGCCTCAGGGATTTCATACAGACAAAAAGGCAAAATGGAACAAACTTTGGTTTAATGATAAAGACAGATCATGTCTCAACAAAGACAAAATGAGAAAGGATGGAGCATAGTGAACACGTAACCTCTTACATGTAATGATAAATAACATACTATTAATCTACTAGTAATTTAACACAACTTATCATCTAATAGTACTAATACATCTTTTATATTATTAATGTATCTGAACTAATTAATTGAGAAGTTCCTACCACGTAAATTTAATGGACGAATAAAGAATCCTAAAATCTTAAAAAGCTATCTTATTTCTTTCTAATCCTCTTGAGCCTAACTCTTGCTAGTCCTGGACAAGTGCAGGGCTAATTTGGCCTTTTCTTCTTGGGGAGAGGCTGTGCATCCTTGCGTGGGTGATGTCTTCTCCCACGCAAGGATGCTTGTTCCTCTCCTTGATGGTTTCAAACTCCCTGGAAGACAGGAAACAAACCATCCATTGTTAACTTCATACACACCATGAAGCCAGGCGCCGAGATCTCACTTTTTGGATGAATTTCCGTCTTTTCAGGCTGTGACATCTTTGTAAAGTGATCAGCACTGTGAGTCTGATCTTTCTGGTTGCAATTGCTTGAAATGTCTTCCTCCTTTTGCTTCATCGTAGGTTTAATTGGATCAGCAGCACCAAAGCAAGCTTTGATGCATGTGTTCCTGCTTGTACGAACTGTGTCTTGTTGGGGCATGGCAAGGTTTCACTGGGAATGCTGGGTTTGAACGAAGCTGTTTGGGTTTCAAGTGGGCTGTAAGCTTGAGCAGGGCTGCCAGGGGCGATCCTGCAAGTGGCCTCAGCTTGCCCTGTGGTGCCTTTGGAAAGGGTCAGCGTGCTTTAGGCCAAAGGGGCAGCTGGGAGCAGAAGGAGGAGGAGCTTGCGCACCGTTGGCACTGCCCGCACGGAAAGGGGCCTCCCGCCGGCTGGGGCGGCTGGCGCGGTTGGCAGCAGGGACACTCCGCGCTGCCAGCCCGCTTGCGGCTTCTCTTCCCTGTCTCCCCAGTCTCCTTTCTGGGAGGGCTTTTCCTCCTCTTCCGTTTGCCCGCAGTCTGGGAATCAAAGAATCCTTATCAGTGCTTCCTTCCTCTCAGAAAGCTGGAATTCGCAGTGTCCACCCCAAATGTCTATTGGCCTAAGCAAATTCTTCCAAACCCCGAAGAGCTGAGAAAAGGGCTGGATATGGCAGGGGGCTGCAGCAGGCTGCCAACGATGGAGGTTGGAGGAAAATACTCCCCTTTACCACAGCTCTAAGGGGGTGGGATAAATACGTGGCTATCTCTAGTTCCTCATGTCTTATTTCTACCTCTCTGCCTAACATCTATTTATCTCTGGTTTTCCTCCCCACATGTCTAGGGCATGGCTTTGACATTCAGTCAAACTAGTGAAGACACATGATTACCCATTTTCTGCTACCCAAAATAATCTCTCTCTCTCTGTCTCTCTCTGTGAAGCAAATTGCTCTTTGCTGGTAAGGAAAGTATTAAAGGTGCCATAGCACCGGCAGCTCCTTCTTGGGATACGCTGTGGTGCTACAAAAGATCTCTAAAATTTGGCAGCATCTCCATGAAGGCGGCCCAGATGGCTGATGTTAGCAAGCAGTGGGGAATGAAAGGTCTGATTGGAATCTGAGGGTGCCAGCCCTTGAGAAACTGATTTGTAGAGAGTCAAAGCCCATTTTGGTGGTGGTGCTGCTGCTTTGTTGGGTCAACGTTCTGCTCCAGAATTCCATATTTTAGGCTAGCAGCATAACGAAGCCTTGGGCAGCATCTGCTGCACCTTTCCCAGTACATGGGACTGTGATTGGTGTTACCAGTCACAGCTAGAAGATCTGCCTTCTGATTCCCCAGTGGGAGACAAGCCAAACCAACTTGCAGAGCAAGCCAAATAATTGTTGATTAGACACTTCTTTTAGCATGGAGTGTTCTGCCCTTTTAGCTGTCCTGGTTATATAGGCCAAATCAGTTACTAGATTAAAAGGTTGTTGTAATTTTTTAAATGCTCTGACATCAGCAGCCAACTCAGGAATTTGGGGGGTTCCTTCAATGACTTGAACATCCTACTCCCACTTCTGAGTGTTTGGATCCTTCCAAGTGATAACCGATTTGTGTGATTTTCCAGAGCGATCTGTAAAAACTGTGAGGGCTTTAAGAGGAACCTTACCTTTTAGAGAATTTGGGACTAGATGGAATGTTTCTTTTAGTAGCTTGTGTTTTGGATAATGAATAGAGACTTGTCCGGGATAGCTGTCTAAATCAAACTGAAGGTATCCATTTGTCTGTAATAGCGATTCTAATTTGTGTAGTTGAAATGCTGGATAAATGTATGTTGGGTCACACGCTGCAGGGGTTCGGAGGTGGTTCCTGTCTTTAATGATTAACTGAGCTAAAAGCTCTTGAGGGATTGTAATAGTTTTTTTGGTGTGGCAAAAATACCCATTCTACAATTAACAATTTTTCTGTAGAAGACGGGTCCCACTGAAAAAGCAGTGCCTGGAAATGTGGGGATTTACCAAGACTAGCAAACTGGGAGGTTAGAGAGCAGTCAGCGCGGTGTGCTTTTCGAGATGAGATAGCAGGTGCTACCTTTCGCAGCGCGTCGTGGGCATCTGGAGTTAAGATGCGCTGGGAAGTCAGGTCATGGCTCCCCTTCAGTAGGCTGAACAAAGGGCACAGCTCTTCTCTCGTGAGTCCAAGCAGTGGTCGGATCCAGGTGATGGAGCCACACAACTGTTGTATGTCCCTTAGCATTTGAGCCTTATCTTTGATGGAGATATTTTGGGGAATAATGGCTCACCCGCTGATAAGGAATCCAAGGTACTTCCACAGGGAGGTCTACTGGGTTTTTCAGGAGCAATATCAAAACCTGCATCTTCAACTGCTGTCACAGTCTTTCTGATCACTGGGTTAAGGTAAGTCTTTTCTTGGGAGCAAATTAAAATGTCGTCCATATAATGCCGAAATATAGCTTCAGGGAAGGCTTTCCTGATTGGAGATAGAATCCCAGCCACAAACATTTGACATAAAACAGGGGAAGTTTTCATTCCCTGTGGCAATGTGACCTAATGATATCTTTTAAAGGGTTCTTGACAGTTGATTGGTATCGAAAATGCGAATTTGGGAGTGCGGGACAGAGAGGGATGTTGAATAAACAGTCTTTGATATCAAGGATTGTGAGCTGCCAGTCCCTGGGAAGTACAGAAGGTGAGGGGAGCCCTGGTTGCAAGGAGCCCATGTCTTCTAAAACATAATTTACTTTCCAAAAGTCTTGTAATAACCTCCATCTGTCTTTGCCAGGTTTTTTATAAAAAGACATGGGTCAGGAGCTAGTTGATGGTACAATGTGTCCTTTTAATAATTGTTCCTGTACTGGGGCATGGAGCACTTCTAATTTGTCATTTGGAAGGCCCAATGATCCACCCACACAGGATCATACCCACAGGGAGGGATCATACCTTTTCCCACAGATGGACAACAGCCATATTGAGTGGTTTAGTTTTCATTTCTTTTTAATTCCCAAAGTTTCATTTTTTTCAACATTGTAATACAGCATCTCTATTCAAATCATTATACTCACCTTGGTTAATTAAATATTTATTAATTTATTTTGCCCCCATAATATCAGACAAAAGCATAGGACAAAAGCATAGGAAGAACAACAAGCAATTACAGAAATACAGTATCTTCCCTGAAAATCCCTTGGAAACCATGTTAAAACAATGGGAAGAACATCAACTTACTAAAGATAAAGACCCACAGCTCAAGATTGTGCATTGCATGTTAGAATGGCCAAAGAAGAAATTAAAACAAGGTCTTCGCTGGCTGAAGCATGGGTCTACCAGGATGTGGATTTGCGAAGTACTTTACAATTACGCCCAAAATAAATTAAATGCAGACTGGAATTGCAGTATGTGGAGGTCTGGTTTAAATATTGGAACAGCGAAAAGGAAGTAGAAACAGATAAACCAAATTCTCTCTGTAATGATCAATGATAAAGACACAACGAGGAAAACCAATCAACCAAGGTGGGACTCATTAAATTTCCTCCCCCCTACTGCACCTCCCAACGAACCAGCTGCAACTGCAGCTGAGTCATTGGAGGCTTCAATGAGTCATGTAACTGAGAGGGCTGAAGAAATTGAAAGTAGCAGTGGGACATCAGAAGAAACGTATATTCTATCATTCTCCTCCAGGCAAATTACAAATTCAGCCATGCAGGAAGTTCCATCCAATCAAGAAGGTCCAGCCTTCTTCACTTGAAGGAGAACCCTGGTAGTACAAAAGTGTTCCTCCTGCTCCAGCAGTAAAGATAAAACAAAGGTGGCATCCCTCAGAGAGGTCCCAATGGAGGGTGCACAAGGTGGAATAGGATATGTAAATGCACCCCTCACCTCTTCAGAAGTGAGGCATTTTAAAAAGGAAATGGAGATATTATTCAGTGACCCAGTAGGTATGTCAGAAAAAGTTTACCAGTTCTTAGGCTCTAGGATTTACCCTAGGGGAAAATGAAATTCAATAATGCAAACCCTTTTCTCTCCAGAGAAGAGAAAAGTTATTTAGACTGCAGGGATCAATATATTGGACAGAGAACATAATTTAGGAACAACTGGAGAGAAGAAATTACCATTAACAGATCCAGAATGGAACCCTAACTCAGATGAGGGAAGAAAAAGTATAGCAGAATACAGAACCCGAATTGTAAGGGGAATAAAAGAGGCAGTCCCCAGAGTTAATAACATGAAGAAAGCCTTTGGTAGCAAACAATAAAAACATGAGAGCCCAACTGACTGTATAACTCGCTTAAATAATAACATCCAATTATATTTAGAAAGAGATTTAGGTAGTGAAGGAGGAAAGACAATGTTCTAGGTCCACTTTGGGTTACATTCTTGGCCTGACATAAAACAGAAATTAGAGAAATTAGATGGATGGCCAGAAAGAAGTTTAGATGAGTTATTAGCTGAAGCACAGTAAGTTTATGCCAGGTGAAATGAAGAGAAAATGAAGACTAAAGCTAAGATGATGGCTGCTGTCCAAATTCCTAAACCAATTAGGCAGGATGGGGAGAATATTCAATTGAAGAAACCTATTTGCTTTTATTGTAAGAAAGAAGACCATATGCAATCCTGCTGTTTTAAGACATTGAGGGACTTAAGAGATTCTCCAAGTGGAGAATCAACCCTCAGAGAACTGAGGGGGTCAGGGGCTCTTCTTCTTGGGGCACAAAAACCATCTTCAAGAGCCCTTGATAAAATCAAGGATAGGACCCCTAGAACAATTAATGGAATTTTTAGTAGACACAGGAGCAGAGACAACTTGTTTAACTGAAAAACCAAATGCATGTGCCATAAGCAAAGACACTTTCAATATTTGTGCTGCTAAAGGGGAATCCTTCCCCATTCCCATCATTAAGAATGTCACTATAAAGGGTAATGGACTAACCAGAAAGGGAGATTTGTTTTTCTACCTCCAGCAGGTAACAACTTACTTGGCCAGGATCTCCAGATACCTTTGAAAGTTGGAGTAGTTCCACAAGAAGGAAGGATGAAGGTCATTTTGTTTACTTTATCCACACAAGATGAAAACTGATTAATCCTACAGTGTAAGCCCAACCAGGTAACTGGGATAAAATGAACATTACACCCATTGTAATTAATCTCCTTCCAGATATTAAACCAGCAAAAGTACCCTGGCACCCCCTTACAAAGACCAAAAGGTATTGGCTAAAACCCATAATAACTGAACTGTGACATTATAATATACTAGAGCCATGTACTTCCCCATACAACACCCCATTCTTGCTATTAAAAAGCCTGACAATAGCTACAGGCTAGTTCAAGACCTACGTGAAGTACATAAAAGAGTGCAAGCTGTGTGCTCATTAGTACAAAACCCTTACACCTTGTTAAGTTACCACCTACACACTCTTGGTTCTCAGTAACCGACCTGAAGGATGCATTTTGGTCATGCCCTGTAGATTCTCCTTCTAGACACCTGTTTGCTTCCACCTGGGAAGATCCAGACACTGGAAGGAAACAGCAGCTCACCTGGACCTGGTGACTGCAAGGGTACATGGAGTCTCCCACACTCTTCGGTCAAGCCTTGGAGAGCCTGTTCATTCCCTTTTCTCCACCCTCAGGAATACAAGTAACACAGTATGTAGATGACATACTACTCTCCAGAGAGCAAGAATCCACTGTAAAATTAGGCACCATTCAGTTACTGAACCTTCTAGGAGAGAATGGACTAATAGTATCTAAATCCAAATTACAATTTGTTAAACCAAAGTAAAATATTTCGGACATGTAATTGGTCATGGTACCAGAAAATTGAGTACTGAAAGGATAGAAGGGATTTTAAATTTACAACCTCCCCAAACAAAGAGCGAGGTTAGACAATTATTAGGCTTAATGAGGTACTGTAGAATATGGATTGATGAATACACACAAAGTGTCACAATTTTATATGAAAAATTAACTACATCAGAACCTATTAATTGGACCCAAGAGGATAATAAAAACTTAGAAAATTTAAAGCAAAAGATGATTCAGACCCCAGTTCTCTTTCTTCCTTCACTAGAAGAAGATTTTCACCACTATATTAACATAGAGAAAGGAATTCCTTATGAGGTCTTGGCCCAAGAGTGGTCAGGAATCCATAAACCTGTAGCCTACTTGTCCATATTGTTGGTCCCTGTGTCCCAAGGATGGCAAACATGCATCCAACCAATCACTGCAGCAGCCATCCTAGTAACAGCCAGCCAAAAACTTACATTTGAGAGAAATCTGACAGAATACATACCACACTCCACCCAAACCATTCTTAAACAACGAGCAGCCGAATGGCTAACAGACTCTCATATTATACAATATGGGAGCACCCTCATCCATTCCACAACTGTAACCCTGAAAACAACCACCCACACCAATCCTGCACAGTTCCTATGTGGAATTCCCCAAAAACAAGATCTCGTGCACAACTGCAGAGTTTTTATAAACCTGCAAACAAAAATTCAAGAAGACCTCCTAGAGAGCCCATTAGATGAAGGAGAAATCCTGTTCATCGACGGATCATCTAGAGTAGTAAATGGAAAGAGGTGCTCTGGATACTCCATCAGAGATGGAAAAGAACTGTACAGGTTAGAAAAGGAAAACTACCACCTTCCTGGTCTACCCAGGTATGTGAATTAGATGCTTTGGAAAAAGCATTGCACAGACTAGACAGAGCTATTGGAACCATTTATACGGACTCTAAATATGCATATGGAGTAGTCCACACGTTTGGGAAAAGCTGGGCTGAAAGAGGGTTTCCCACATCTAAGGCCAAAGACATTTTACACAAAGAACTTATATTAAAAATTTTAGAGGCACTTAAGTTACCGAAAGAAATTGCAATGGTACGTGTTCCAGGTCATCAAAAGGGAACTCTGGAGAAACCAGAGGAAACATCCTAGCAGACCATGCTGCAAAGGAGGCTGCTTTTGAGGGGGAATTAAAGGTATACAGATTTTATCCAAAAGACACACCCGAGAGTACACCAGACAACACCCTTCCTATCCCTATTTTTAAAGACAATGAAAAACAGAAACTCATATCACTAGCTGGAAAGGAAGATTCTGAGGGATGGTGGCATCTTCCTGATGGCCATTAAATGTTAAATAAAGAGCTCACTCGAGAAATTTTACAGAACCTCCACCAATCCACACACTGGGGATCTAAAGCTTTAGCAGATCACTTTCTTCAGAATTTTGGATGTCGGGGAATTGATTAATTAGCTAATCAAATTACCATAGGTTGTATAATTTGCCAAAAAGTCAATAGAAAATTAACGAGGAGAACGAGACCTGGAAGAATTGAAATTGCAATTAGACCCTTCCAAAGTATTCAAATTGATTTCACAGAAATGCCCCATGCCCAAAGATGGAAGTATTTCTTACTGATTGTAGATCACCTTACCAATGGGGTTGAAGCATTTCCACTGTTAATGCCACTGCTCAAACAGTAAGTAAGGTAATCCTAGAAGAGATAGTCCCAAGATATGGAATTATAAATAACATTGATTCAGACCAAGGTACCCATTTTACATCATTAGTATTGCAGCAGTTGGCTCAACAATTAGGAATAACTTGGAAATTACATACCCCTGGCACCCTCAAAGTTTGGGAGGGGTAGAACGCATGAATCAGACTATTAGAACAACCTGGACCAAACTGATGTTAGAAATGAAGTGGACTTGGATAAAATGCCTACCCCTTGCCCTTCTCAGAATCCAGAGCTAACCCAGAGCTGACTTAGGTTGTTCCCCATATGAAATGTTATACAGGCTTCCCTATTTAGCCACCCCGCATCAAGTAACTGCCAAAGAGTGAGGAAATATAAATGTGCAAAGGGATATTCAAATGATTGCCCAGAATCTAAAAGACTTAAAGCAGAGAGGTCTTGTACCCCAGAACATTCCTTTAGACTTCTATTTACATAAGATATGCCCCAGAGAGTAGGTACTTATTAAATGCTGGAAGGAACAATCCCTGACTCCATCAGGGGAAGGTCCTTTTCAAGTTCAACTGACCACAGAGACAGCCATCCGAGCACAGGAAAAAGGGTGCACTTCCGTCAGCCGAGTAAAAGGTCCAGTAACACCACCGCAAGATAACGAGAAACCTCCATGAACTACTCTCTACAACAGTCCTCCCCGGTGTTATTCCTGAAATTATTATATCAATTGTTATTCTCTCACTGTTTTACAGTAGAGAATCTAATGGTTATTGTACTTACTATTTAACAAGTTATTATGAATTTTCAATTCCATTTCTCCACCAGTGAAGAGTATCATTTCCCTGAGAAATGACCTTTCCTCTCCAATAACTATGTCTTTTTTTTTTTTTTTTTTTTTTTAAATTTCCTTAGGAGAAACAACATGAATAGAACCAAGGCCAGTTCCAGGTAGGACTTTCCTGCATTTAGGTCCCTTCCTGCATCCAGGTACACTCCCATGAAAACCAAGGGGTCTGAACCCAGTAGGAAAACCAGAGAGGTTGAATGGTCTGCACCACCTATCAAAGAGTACCACAGCACTTCAATCTTCCCATTGACCCCTGAGCGAGGGAAGGGAAGGTGCGCCCTACTCCTCATACTCTCCCTCTGGATCCTGTAGATCCCCCTTGTCAGAGCCTGCATCTGCTGCCACCAATGCTAACATACAGTGTACCTGACCAAAGGAAACTCCTACCTCATAAAACACTCATTCCAGGCACATTCTTATGTAAATCCCTTTTGTTATAATATGATGACACTGAGTAGATACTGACAATCGGACAAAAACCAATGGATTGGTAGAAATATTGGAAATGCAAACCAGAAAAGGAATGGAGAGTGTCCTGATCAAGAGATTTGGCTATATGTCAAATTTAATTATATAACGAAAAAGAAGGATTTGTTAAAAAGGAAAACTTATGATGTTGATTTGATTCGAGAAATTGTAATAACTGAAAGGGGGAAACAAAAGGGGGACAATCCATTAGCTACCGATAAAAACTTATTTACTGTTTTAGCAGAACAAATTAGTAAAAATCAAAATATAACCAATTGTTGGGTTTGTGGAGGCACCTTCAAATCAGAAGCCTGGCCTCAGCAAGGAGTCAGTATTGGACCCCTCAAATGACTTAAACTAAATTATTTCCCCTCCCAAACTCCAAGAGATCAAGACAATTGGCTATTGAGGGACACAGTTCTTGGAGAAGAATATATCTGGAGAAAAGGAAAAAGATACACTGAGGAAGTTGGAGAAACTACCTGTAAAAGATATTTACTAACTGAGGATCACAAGACGTGGTGGATACTGAACGAACCAGATACCTTTTGGTCAAAGAAGAAAATCAGAAACAAGAACTGCATATTACATCCCAATGAACAACTTTATCAGTGCTGGGACCCTAAAAGTCAGCCTTTATTCAGTATTACCCCAAGTTTCTAAGTATTGGACCTCCACTTTTATCACGCTTTCACATTTTTGGGAGGCCCCCCAAGGTTTATACTGGAATTGTGGGCAAAGAGCATATTCTAAACTCCCTTCTCACTGGTGTGGCAATTGTACCTTAGGAGCAATACGACCTAGCCCCTTTCTACTATCAGAAGCAGCTGGAAACCAGCTCGGAGTTCCCCTAGATGATAAATTAAAGAGACAAAAAAGATGTGAAATAGGGGGAATGTAACAATGGGGTGAGGAAGAGTGGCCACCAGAGAGAATTTTAGAAACTTACGGACCTGCCACTTGGGCTCAGGATGGGAGCTGGGGCTATCAAACTCCCATTTACATGCTAAATCACATTACTGGACTACAAGCCCTGATTCACGTCATATCTAATCAGGCCAAGAGTGCAATTGATTTTTTCAACGCCCAACAGAAGCAAATGAAAACAGCTGTATATCAAAACTCTTTAGCCCTAGATTATTTATTAGCCAAAGAGCGTGGAATATGCGGCAATTTCAACACATCAGACTATTGTCTGCATATTGATGACCATGGTGAAACTATTACTAAAATTACCCAAAACATCAGAAAGCTTACACATGTTCCAGTCCAGTTTTCACCTGATTAGTGGAAAAATATGTTCTCTAGGGAGTGGTAGAAGAAAGCCTTAATTATTTTTCGAGTTTCCTTAGTTAGCCTTCTCTTTCTCCCATGCTTAATCCCATGTTTCATTCATCTAATTACCTCAGTAGTACAAAGCATGTTCGCTAGTCAAAATCTTCAAACGAGCCAACATTCTATGCCTACTGTCAAGAAAATCATAAATCTCAATCCAATCAAAACAGATAGGAAAACGGGTAAAAAGGCCCAGCAAGTTTAGATTAATTTTAAACAATTAAACACTATCAACAAAGAACTTTTACATTTATGTAAATGCAAAAGCCAATTACTAACATAAGAGAAAGAGGGAGGAACTGTCATTTATAAAATCCCTTACATGGCTTTTGCATTTGTGACTGGTTTATATTTGTAACTGTTAATTAGCTTTTGCATTTATAACTGTTTAAAGTTACTAGTTTGATCAAGTAAAAGTGTTCAAATTAATGAAGTAAATAATATAAAATCATTATCAAGTTATACTAGCTATTCAGTAGATCCCAACTGAATGTTTAACAGTCCTGTTAAAATAGGTAGCAAAATAAGAACTATATTATTTTTATAATCCTTTGTTCTTAACCTAATTACATTATTTGTAAATTTAATTATCTCTTTTTAGTAGCCTTATACTTTCAAAGTTCCCAGTGCAGTTTCCTCTCACTAACAGCATGCAGCATTTTACAGACAATTTCTAGCCCACTCCAGGTTGAACTGGTAACTTGATGCCATAGCAATGGTGCATACTAATGAGAGAGCTTCCCATCAAAAACCTCAGAGATATCATCCCACCCCAGTGACAGCACACTCTGGGAAAGAAGATCTTACCCCATCATCTACTAGCACCAATCACCTGAGACTATGGGGGCAGGACTGCAAGTACAGACTGAGGGGACCGAGAACATCAAAGGGGCAGCCTGGCCTGAAGAGCTGTCTTTGCTGTCTTTTACTGTTCCTGGGACTGTGACTTAGCTACAGCAGGGGACCCCACACTGCAGATTTCAGTCAATATCTCTTTTTAGAGACCTTATTCCAGATTTGAGGGCAGACTAAGTGCATTCACTGCAATGCCCTCGGGTTCTTGCCTTGGGGCCAGACGCCAGTTCAGCTAGAGGTTTCCTCAATCCTTGGGCCTGGGACTTTATCCTTTTTTCTTTCTTTCCTTTCTTCTTTTTCCTTACCTCCCTTTTTGTTTTTCCCCTTTAAATAAACACCCTATTTTTGTTCAAATCGCCAAAGCTGTATCTTTTTACCACATTCAGTAAATTTTCAGACTTCATGCCAGCTCCTCGGAGCAAAGCATGAAGATTACTCCACCAAGGCAAGTATGTGTAGTACTCCCTTGTGTTGGCATCAGTTCCCATGGCAGAACATGCCTTCCCACTGGACACTCACCTGCACCTGAGCCTGTGGAGAAGCCCGGCTCCCTCCCCCTCTGCCCACAGCAACACAGACACTCCCAACCTTTCCCAAGAGCTGCAACACAACCACAGGCACAGCAGCATCCCCAGCAGTGACACCACTGCTCTGCTCCATTCTGCCCTGCTCTGCTCCTCTAGTCACAGCTGCAAGCCTGTATCTCCACAAGAGGCTGTGGCCTGGAGGCGAGGAAGGAAAAAGATCTTTGCTCACAAACAAACTGTGCCACAAACCCCATCCATGGGTCTTCCCACATAGCAGAAACACTTGACCATTCAGAAGCAAATTTAGAGCTTATTCACAGGGTGAGAACAAAAGGAAGCTTCCAACACAAAGGGTTTATTTATTTATTACAGTATTTATTCTGACTATCACTCATAACAAACTACAAACTACAAGCTATAAACTACAAACTACAAACTTCAAACAACAAACAACAACAAAGGCCTCCTCCAGGGCTAGTATCTCCTGTCGGCCATGAACTCCTGCGTGGCCATGATCAGAGGCGTCAGGGAGGAGGCTGGCTTGGCTGATCTTACAAATGGATGCTGCCCAAAGAGAAAAAGAAGCAATGAGCTTCTACTTTCCCCACAGCCTGAAGCAGGCTTTCTCTGGCTAGCAGAAAGATACAGAAAGGAGGGCATTCTGTGCACCTCTCTCTCCACATCCAGGACCTGCAGCCGCTTTGCCTGTTACCTGCAGAAGTTCCTGGGCAGACCAGCGCCTGTCCTCGTCCCTCTCCAGGCAGCAGTGCAGAAAGTCTCGCAGCCACGCCGACTGCTGCCTGGGCTTCTGCAGCTTCGGGGGGGCCCCGGTGCTTATCAGCTGTTGAACCTAGAGAAGAAGGAAATGCCACACTCTACCTGTCTCCTTCGCACCCCAAACTGCTCACACAGAGCCCATTGGACAAGCTCCACTCTGCAGTGGCACTTTACTCCCTGCCACAGGGTGGCAGATACCTTTCCTAGCCCTACTAAAACAACCCAAAGCCAGAGGCAGCCATAGCCAGTCCAGTAGGCAAAGGCTCTTGCCTTGACCACTCATTTCACTGGATGATGGAATCAGCAGCAGCTCCATCAGCTAAAGCACACTTTGCTTCTCTGAGCACTGACACAGCCTCTACAAGTGACATGGAAGACTGACTTTCATCTAACTCTTCTATTTCCAAGGATTATTCCATAAAATGCAGCTCAGCACTGCTCACTGCTCCCTTAGGCAAAGCTTCTGCCAAGCAAAAGGCATCCTGATTTTTAGGTCCTGTTCATGCACAAAAATGGCAAGGGGATGATCTGGCCAAGAAGCACGAGAGACTGTGCAGCCTGGAACCTATCATTTTCAGGTGTTGGCAAGCTTCCCAGGCAGAAGAATGGAAGCAGATTTTGTTGGGGTGACAGCAGTGTCTGAGAGCAGCTGCAGCGTACCGTGCGGGAGGTTTTCATCAGGTACGGAGGCGCTCCGTCCACCATCTCGATCCCCACGATGCCAAAGGACCAGATGTCCACTTTGGGGCCATAGGGCTTCCTGGTGAAAATTTCTGGCGCCATCCAGTAAGTTGTTCCAACAGCTGATCTCCGTTTGTTCTGCTCGGTGGTGAGCTGAGCAGCAAGGCCAAAATCAGCTGAGGAGGAAAAACCACTCTGATCAAGCCAGCGTGAATTAGGAAAGCAAACAAAAGAAATCCCCATTGTACCAATGTCCAAGAAGGCAGTGTGGAACCCAGCTGTAAAGGGGCCATACCTCAGGCCTGCAGCCAAGGAAATACGGAATTGGCCACTTAGCAAAACCCCCCAGTTTCAGGCAGTGGATTTTAGTCCCCTGAAGCTATTAGACTGTAACTGCCTTGCTTGGGAAGGGACACACACAACCCAAAGCCACCCCTGAGCCCTTCTTCCCAGCAACACTTCCCTGCACCTTGTGGCTGTGCTCTGTGCTTGCAGCAGGGCAGCCTGCACTGCCACAGGCACCACTGCAGGGAACTGGAGCCACCCAAAGGCAGCCCCACACCGCAGCCTGCCACGGCTGAGCCTGGCCAGCAACACCCACCCAACTTGACTGATCCATCCAAGCCCAGGAGAATGTTGTGGCTTTTGATATCTCGGTGGATCACTTGCTTGGAGTGCAGGAAATCCAGGCCTTGCAGGCACTGAGAGAGGAAAAAGAAACACGAGCCTAAGTGGACTTCATCCCACAGGCAGAAAAGTGGCACATCTGCAACACTGACTTCCTGGGGGATGGTGAGCCATGGCAGGACAGGCTGCTGGCAAGGGCAGGAGCCTGCTGCTCCACCACGAGAACAGCAGTGCCTTTCTAAGTGAGGATATGTTTGCTTCTGAAAGAGAAAGGGCAATTGTTCCTCTGGCCAGTGCCCTGCAAACACAGGCTGAAGGAGCCCTGCTGCAGTGGCTGTGCTCTCTGCAGCCAGACAGCAGTGGATGCTTTTGCAAACACCACTTTGGGTGCAAGGCTCTCCTTTGAGGCTGAGCTCTGGGAAAGTCCTGTGAGTATCTCTTCATCTTTGCCCCTTGCTTCACTTTGCACCACCAGCGCCTTTGCCCTTACAGGGAAGGAATGCAGCACACACAGGCTCCAGGCAAGTGTTTAGAGAGGCAAAGACAAACACACCAGAAGAAGGGCAGGGACACTGGCAGGCACTTCAGATGCTCTTGCTACTGCCAAGGACATAAGAGAAAGGCTTGGAAGATGAAATCTCTCCTCTCCTTATCACCCATTTGGAAGGACCATCCCAACCAAGCCATGGGAAGCACAAGTGCCATCCCTTACCTCCCGAGAGACAGTTGCTATCTCTCCTTCTGCCATGCGAGTCTCCCTGATGACATCATGTAAAGAACCTCCGTCCATGTATTCCATCACCAGCCAGAGTTCCTCATCCACCAGGTAGCTGAAAGGAGCAAACAGCCTGGAGATGAACGCACGCACTTACACAACCTGATGGATTCTTGTTTCTGTGTCTCTCTCAGAGGAACACAGGAGGAAGTGAGTAGTCATTCCCGACGCTCTGCAGGGCTTGAACTCTGAGCAGTCTAAAAGACAGCTCGGTATCCACACCAATGCAACAGGCCAAGGGAAATACAATAGACAGTGCTTTGTCAGCACTTCAGACACATGGAAAAAATCAAATCCCAAACCCAACAAAAAAAATGTGGAGAGAGGACAGGAACTTGGAGGCTGTTGGCTCAGTAAGACAGGGCCCAGTCCTGTCTTTGAAAGTGCCCTTCACACTAGGTATGCCAGGAAAGATGAATGCAGGCCCAATGCAATCTCCTCCCAAGACGCTGTAGATCAGCCCAAGAACAGGAATTAACAGCTCCATCCTCTTTTGCCAGCGACCAAAGGAGTGGTTGCACCTCTGGCTTGCAGGATGAGAATGACCTTTCATGGCAGGACAGCAGAACCACTCACCTGTCTACATAGTTCACAAGGTTGGCATTCTTACTGCCATGCATGACCTGGATTTCATTCAGGCACAGCTCGCTGCTGCTCTCTTGCAGGAGACTAATTTTCTTGATGGCCACCTAAAACAACATGGAAAGCCATGAACCAAAGAAGTCTGTGGCACAGGAGCACAAAGGGAACATGAAGACAGTGATTATGGGATGACAGTAGCCCCAGCTGGGCTGGGCCAAACTGCCTTGTGACTGGACATCAGACCCCATGCTTGGGCACCTCCCAGGACAGAGAGACAGATATCCTTTGCCTTGTAAACCTGGGAGAAACATGGTCTAAGCTCTCCACCTCAAAGCTCTAACAACACTCACTGTGCCCACTGTCTTACCCAGGACCTTCCTTTATCATCCCCATTGTCATTGACACACCTCTTGCAAGCAGGAATCGATTCTGTGCCAGTAGAAATGGAACAAAACTGCTGGGAAACCTTGGGCACTTCTAGGGGGCTTGATCATTACTCCAGCAACCACTGGCATTCTCCATTGCACAACTACAAAGCAAACTCTTACAGACATGACTGATAAAATGCTGTTTGTCCTAAAATCATCCTCAGGGTTATTCCCCATAAGAAACACAACCCTACATATTTCACGGAAAAAATGCTGTGATGATGAAAACATCATTAAGGACACCTCCAAAAAAGACAATCCAAGCACTTCCTCACTTCAGGAATTTGCATTTCGTTCCACTAAAATACTTTAATTCACACCACTGATATTTGCAATTACTGCCTGACTGTAAAAAGAAATAACCCATGCCTTGATCCTCTAGGGATGCACACCAGGCTCTGAGCAGGACTCAGGCCCTTGAGACACTCCTTGCAGACCTTGCTCTCTCTAAGCACAGATCCCAAGGGCAGCACTGCAGGTGGCTGCAGAACTGCCAGCATGATTTCCATGTATTGGCTAACAGCCAGAAACGAGAATTCAGGAACGCTGCAGCCCCAAAGAGCAGTGCCATGCTCTGAGACACCACCTGGGCACGTAGACCCAGCCCTGTGTCCTCCTCTGAACGATGCCGCTTGGCCTCCTTGCATCCCCTGGGGCAGCTGAGAAGGACAAAATCTGTCCCCACTGTATTTGGCAGGCAGACACTGCTCTGCACTCCATTTGCCTTTGCAGCAAAGCTCCACTGGCGAGCCAAAGCTCAGCCACAGCTCACAGCAGAGGGGAGGGTACTCGAGAGCTGCAGAAGCTGCGGCGCTGCTTGAGGCTTACCTCTTCTCCTGTGGCAGTCTCCACTGCCATGCACACAGTGCCGAAACCCCTAGAAACAAAACAGCAGCAGAGAAAGAACAAGTCCTTTAGTCCCTGCTAGTGCAAAACACTGCAGTCCAACAGGAACAAAGTCCTGGAGCAAAGAGTAAATGGAACATGACAGATTCTTCTCTGGGTCTTTTCTCCCTTTTCTCTTTCTCTAGCTGTGCATGTGTCGGATTTTTCCAGGAATATGCCCGTTGGGTCTTCTTACACCTCTCCTTGGAGTCTGTCTGCCAAACTCAAGCACTACCACTCAGGCTTTTCTGAGAAGCCTGAAGCCATGTAACAGCCATTGGAGGAAAGCCTCTAGACACAGATCCCTTCTCCAGCTTGCAAGGAAAGTAGTGTCCAGCCACAGCCATAGCAGGCAAAGGCTTCCATTGCTGCACACAAATGGAGAAATCCTCAAAACACAGGGTCCTTAGGCAGCTATGTTCTGGGTCCAGAGCCATTGGCAGCTGCTTCTCTTCGATGCAACAGACACTGGAAGGACTCCACTTTTCTGGCGACTTCTTGTACATTTGGCTTCTGTTCTGGGGTGACGTTATGATGCTTGTTTCCCCAGTCATTTGTTCTGTTTATGCTGGATGTTATATTCTGTGCCTCCAAGACGGGATCAGACAGTAGGGGCCAGGAGAAGAGGGAGCACAGAGTTTTGTTATCAGCTGCACTCTCCCCCGCAGTCTGCTGGAACACAGAACTCCAGTGTTGTGGTCTGGGCACAGATGGGGCCACACACCACACTCCTTTTGCTTTTTAGTTAGTTTAGCTAGCTAAGGTAGTCTGAGTTTCGCCTTTAGTGTTTTTCTTTCCCTTTTCTTGGAGCCATTCGAACCTGCTCCAGACTGGGACCCAGCAAAACACCGAGAGCTCACACTTTGTAGCCCACCAGGGCCTACTCTGCAGCCTTTCCCAGCACTGGAGAATGACAACCCCCAGGAGAGACTTTCTGAACTTGCCATCTCTTCAGAGCAGCAAATGAGTTTTGTCATCCGGTATTGTTCATTTTGTGTGCTGGGGAGTGATTTCCCTGTTAAATAAACAATTTCTTTCCACTTCTGTCTGAGGAAATTATTCCCAAACTGGCTGGGGGCAGTGGCCATGTGGGTTTGCTTTTAGGAGGGGCCCTTTCTGGAGGTTTCCTCCAAAATTCGCCCTAAACCAGAACACCTGGTACAGAGAAAATGTTGCAAATCAATCCCATCTACAGTCAGCAGAGCTGGCTTTCAAAGGGAATAGCTTGGTGGATTCTTTGCAGCAAACGCCTAAACCCCACAGGATCCACGAGGAGTCTGCCATCAGGCAGATGATGCCTTTTCCTCTAGAGTGCATTGCCACTGGGCATGCCCCTGAAACTTTGTCTTTTGCCACCGCAGCCACAAAAGAGAGCTGCTTCTTTCATTGCTGCTTTTGGCTTCTAGACTAGGTGGTGGTCATCCTGACTACTGAATTTTATTTGCAGCAAAATATTGGAAAGAAATGTTACTGAGAGCTGTTCCCTGACAGCTGTCAGCTGCTAGCTTGACCTTTGAGACAATGAAGTTTCTCCTCCTTTCATTCCCACGTATTCTGTATTCTTTTGAGACACTCAAAAATTATTTCTCCTATGAAAAGCGGCAAACAGGTGCAAACACACTTGAGGGACAGGAGAGCTGCCAGGTGCCGCTCTTTGCCGCAGACAAGACATTGCCAGCATCCAGGTGTCTTGGCTGTGCTTTCACAACACAGCTATAAATGCTGGCCAGCATTGAGAGATCACCTGGCATCATCTTAACGCAGTGTCTGAACAGCTTTGGAACTTGCCTGATGTCACTCTGGGGAGATGGGACACGAGCAAAACACACTGCCCCTCTCTTTGAAGAAGGAACTGTGGCTGCACTCACCCTTTGCCAAGAATTTCCAGTTCTGTGTATTTAGCCTCAGGATCTCCCTCGCTCACCAGCATCTCTGTAAAAATCCCAAGGACAGATGCTCACTTCAAAAGAGATCCCACCCTTCATCAGATCACAAAGGCAGCCCCACTCTCCGGGACACTGGGCCCTCTCAACTCAGTCAGTCGGGAAACAACAACACCACTGCACCAGCACCACCTCAAAAACAGCAGCAGCAAGACAAGCAGCCCTGCAGCACAGATGGCCAGCACTAAACTAAAAGCCTAAAGTAAAATCTAAGCACACAGAGAAACAGTCAGAGGAGACAGGGATCAGAAAACTCTAACCAAGAGAAGTGATTGTTGTCTATAAACATTAAGGGCAGCAGGAAAAACAAAACCTTCCTGTTCTTGGCAATGAACACTCTGCGACATTCAACACAAGCTTTCATCCTTGCAAACATCAAAGGCATCTTGGGTTCTGGAATCAATTTTTGTCATCAGCTGCCCTCTCCAGAACAGGAAGAATATTGCAAAGTGCTTCCAGCAGAGCCCAGATCTCCAGCTTTAAGCAGGACTTTGCCTAAACAATGCCCTTCAGCCTTTCAGGAGCAGCAGCTCATGTTATAAGCTACTGTGATGGCCTTAGGAATGAGGTCCCTCAGCCTTTAGGACAGGCTGAGTGCTGAAGATGACCTTGGCCGTGCCCACAGCAGCTGGGCCCCGCAGGAGCTCCTTGAGGCCTACTCATTCGCGAGGTCACAGCCTCCTGCTCAGCCAGAAACAATCTCTGCTTGGCCTTTTGCCTACAGGGAAGCTCAGGCAAAGCCAAACCAGGCCGAGCTGCTCTCAGAGGCAGGAGCAACACCCCGCTGATCCCTCACCACCTCAGAGCACAACAACAGATCCTGTGTGGAGGAGGCCTCAGGACCTGGCACTCAGCTGAGCAGGAGGTGGGACAGCTCATGCCGGCACACGCGCACACAAGGCACTGCTCCGGCACACAAGGATCACAAAGGACCTACTCAGCATGGCCAGGCACTTGTCCTCTGTCCTCTCTCGCTGCTGCTCTCTGCTGCCAGACGAGCTGGTCGTGCTCCAGGTGCACGAGCTGCTCGTGCTTGAGCTTCCAGCCTGGGCACTGGAGCCTTCTCCCGAGCCTTCAGCTGCAGCTCGTGCAGGTGCCAGGACAGAGGAGATGGAGCTCTGGGACAAGAAATGAATTTGGGTCACAAATGAGCCTGGCAGAGATGCCCCCATTCCATTTCAAATGCAAGCCCCTAGGAAGATGCTGCTGGCCACACCCAGGGCTCTTCACCTCTCAGCTTGTGCAGCCCGCTTCAACAGCTCAAGGCACAAAATCCAAAGGCTGCTTTTACATGACGGACAAAATGACACCAAAGACGCTGCTACCCAAAGCGGGCACTTACTGGTGTTGTTTGCTCCGGCCGTGGGCTGACCGCAGGGCCAGGTTCATCGGCACCTTCATCCTCTTCAGCCTCTTCCTCAGGTACAGAGGCAGCCAGAGCAGGTGCTGACGCTGCCCTTGTGCTCTGTGGACAGACAGCAGCATGAGGGATAGGAAAGAACCTGTCATTCACCACCTTACCTATATTCAGCTACAGGCCCTGCTGCAGCTCAGCTCTTCCTTTAGCTACTGACTTTAGCTGCTCTGTGGGGAGGGCCAGGTCCCTGCTGGGGACAGTGCCTCCTCGTATCCTGCAAGCTTGTGAACTGCATCTTTGCACTGCTCTCCTCACAGGGGACAGGGAGCCTGCACAGCCACTGGCCACCAAGGGCCTCACCTGTACCCCAGGAGCATCCAAAGACATCCTAATGCTACCTCTTGTCTCTTACTAAGACAAATTCACAGCCCCTTTCAGAACAGTAGGAAGCTGCTGCATAAACAATCCAAGTTCCACTCTGCTTTTCCAAGCTCCACTGACTGGGGGAAGGGCCGGAAAGATTCCGGCCTCCAGCATCTTCAGCCAGGCACAGGAGGTGCTGTCTGATCAGAAACTTGCAGCTATGCTTTGCTCCAGCCACAGCACGACCCAGAGATGCTACTTACTGATGCTGGATGCTCAGGCCCTGCAGTGGCAGCAGGCGCAGTTTGGGGAGCATCTTCCTCCCCTCTGGCCTCTTCTGCAGGAAGACACGCAGCCAGAGGATCCTCCGAGGTTGGTGTTGGGCTCTGCAGACAGACAGCAGCGTGAGGGACAAGTGACCTTTTCTATGTTCAGCTCTAGACCCAGATGCACTAAGGAGAAATCATCTGCAGAGAAATGGGATTCTAAGTTGTTCCCACTGAAGTAAAATGGGACAATTAGAGGGGACTGCACTCTCTTGTGCAGGGGAAATTCCGTCATGGCTTAAAGCACCAAGCAACCCCACTTCCAGCTGCTTAAAAGCTCTGAAAAGGAATTGGAGAAAACAGCCTGGGCTCCTCCTGCTGCTGCTGCTCTTGCTGCAAAGGGTCTGGACTGTAGTTTCATTCATCCAACCAGGCTGGCACTGGACTGCAACACGCCCAGCTCACAGCTTGCTCCACAATTGTCAAATGCTACCAAGGCCAGAGACTTCTTTCCCACTCACCCAAAGACTGGATTCTCTCCAGGCACGGGTGATGTGACCTGCAACACACAAGGGAAAAACAACCAGATGCTGTAAGAAAACTGCCTGTGCTGGGCAAGCCCACAAAAAGTCAACCCAAAGACAGAGCATTCTGCTTTCACTACATCACTCCAGCTGCAACCCCTGTGTCACACAGCAAGCAAGTCAACAGCACAAAATATTGCCTGGTGTCTACCTTCTGTCCTCTGTGGCCACTCAACCCACAGAAACTTGAGACTCAGAAAGGCCCAGTGGTTCTGTAACAATGACTGCTTCTGCCCCACCCCACCCAGCAGGAGCTACAGCTCCTCCCTTTCCTGTGCTTCAGTTTTCTCAAGAGATTGCATGCAGCAATTGCCATGAGCTCACTGAAAACCTTTCCCCGGAAAAGCTTCACCCAAGTGCCCCTTAGCCAGGGTGGCAATTCTATCGTGACACAGCACGGGAACAGCTCCAGGGTTCGGGAGCATACAAGAACTCCTCTGAAATGTCTATCTCAGAGGCCTTTTCCAAGCTGATTCTGTGACTTCATCACAGAACAAATGGCTCTTTTAGTGTGCAGGAAATGTCAAGGTCCACAGGCACATGCTGGGATGAGGGAATGCAGACAAGAAGACTTGAACTGAGGGACATTCCCTCAGTCCTGGAGAGCAGTGCACAGCTTTTACAAGGACTCCTGACAAGCTCTCCCACTCTTCCTATCTTGGAAGTTGTCTTCCTTGAGCCAGTAAACTGAGGAGACTAAACTCCATAGCCACAGGCTGTGCCACAGGAGGAGTGAAGCCCCTGCAGGCCACATTACAAATGCTGCCCACTCCCCACTGGCTAGAGACACCCCCTTCTTGGCTGGAGCTGTTGACAGCGGCTTTACCCAACCAAAGGCCTCTTTGTGGCATTTTGGTTTCCATATGCTGCAACATCTACTTACGTGCCAGGTGGGTGAGAAAGTACCCAGAATAAGCCACGGAAAAAGCTGCGCAAACTGCAGCACACACTCCCTCCATGGCTTGAGCAGCGCTGCTCAAGTCTGTACCAGACAACGCCTGTGGGAAAAACCAAAAATATTCCGAGTCCTGCTGGCAGAGACCTCGTCGATCAGCAGGTTCTGCCTGCAGTGAGCGTGCCACAGAGCTGCTCTGCACACTGAGCCCTTCCGGGCCTCAGCACAGCAACTTTGCCTTGACAACGCCGGGATGCGGCTGCTGACATCACAATAGCAGCCGCCCTAGGCTGGATTGTGAATTCATGCATAGAACCAGACCTGCTCTACACCTAATGCCAAAAAAATCCTGCAAAGTTTTCCTCTGCTACAAAGCAACACAAAAAGCCCTCCTAGTCCATCACCTGTTGCTCAAGGCATGTAAGAGTAGAAACACACTTAGCCCCTAGAGCCCACACTGAGAAGCTGAGCACTGAGAAGTGAGCAGGATGTGAGGAGCCGCAGTAGTGGTCTTTGACCACTATTTCTGCTGAGCAAAAACCAGAAAGCTTATTCCTTTGTTCTAGAAATCAGAAAACAAGGAGAAGCACTGCTTTAATTACATTTAGAGGTTTTTCCTAGGTACAGAGACATGGCCATGGATCTTTCTGTACATATATATTTTATTTATATATACACATATATATATATATCTATATATATGTATGTGTATTATATTATTGAATACTATATATTCAAAACATTTTACATCATAGCCATGGGAAATGGCATTCCCACAGCAGGGAAATGCCATGACAGAAAATGCAAGGAGGATCGTTCTGTATGACTCACTCTAGCAGGGAGGCCTTGGGACCAAAGCACCACCACCATTTTTTCCCCCATTTTTCTCCTTCCACAGTATTAGTCAGGAGGCGGGGCTGAGATGGGGGGCACGGAAGTGACAGCTTTGACACACAGCTGAAACCATCAGGGCCAGTGTGGCATGTGGGACTGTTTTTCCACTGCAGCAGAACCAGGCAAGCCAGAGTGGTGACACTGATCCCAAGTGAGTCCAGCCAAGCCAAGTGGAGCCCAGCAGGGTGGTAGGAAGAGGCAGCAAAGCGGCAGATCTCATTCCCACACACATGCCCAGCATGGCAGACTGATGGCAGTGGCAGTGCCAAACAGAGCTCTGCAGGGACAGAGAGACACCCATCACCATCGCCACTGCCACCATCCCTGCTGCAGAGAGGGAGCAGGAGACTGCCACTGCAGGTGCACAGCTCCTCCAGGCAGCACCAGCAGCCCCCATCTACCATCAGAACCATTCTGTAAACCCTCGCCATCCTGTCTTTGTTCCAGGGGCCCCATGTAACACTTCACCTTTGTTGCTTAAGCCATTACTCCTTTTGCACTATTTTCTTCTTATTGTTGTGCACTGCTTTTTATTTCCTCACTACATTATAACTCTAATAGTTTTAACCTCTCATTTATTGTTTTCTCCATTGACCCTTTCCATTGTCATGGAGAAGGAGAGAGAGGAGAGGCTTTACAAGGACTACCTCAAGAAGAGGACATAGAATGGAGGGAAGGCCTTAGAAAGAATAAACAACCCTCATGCTGCTGCTTTTGCAAGGAATAAATATCCAAGTTTCTTAATATCCAGCCACAAATCTGTGGAGTCTTGACAGCCAAGAAGCACAGGAACCTGGACACCTTCTTGTGAGAGACTAGAGGAGATTGCTGGCTCAACACTTTTCACGGGCTTGTATGTGGGGAAGGGGCAGATCAAGCCTTGCTCTGGTGAGGCCATGCCCCACTCAGCACGCCCCACACCCCCAGGCCTGTATCCCAGCCCAGCAGTGGCCACTGATCCCTGGCACACCAGAGGCAATGCTCCACACCTGTGTCTGGAGCCCCTAACCCAGCTCCTAAATGGCCAGGTGAGTGGGAGCCCCATGTGGGGGAAGGCCCCAGGAGAGCCAAAGGCTATTTACCTTGGGATATGTGGCCACCACATGTCTTGACCCTACCTCTTCTTGGAATTTCTATCAGCTGAACACCACTGGAACCTGGAGTGATAGCTATGTTGGTTCTTTTCTGTCATTCTCTTTTTCTCTTTCTTCTCCCTTTTCCCTCCTCTCAGATTTTTGAAAATAACTTAAAATGTAACAGGTTTAGTAATCTAAATGTAAATTAACTTACAGAGATTATAAGTTGAATGGGCTAAATTAATGCTTCATAGAATATTTTATGTTGATTGAATCCTGCTCTAAATTATTTTTGGCTTTAAAGTTCTCTTATTTTCAAATGTTGCCAGTGAAGGGTTTTGATGTTGTTCCGAACTCTTGAGAACATCTCGTCAGTATTTCTCCTGCTTTTCTAACTTAGAGTACATGAACAAGTTTAAATCCTTTTAAAGTATCTCATAGAGCAATGTTTTTGGAGGCTTGCATTTTAATTGGCACAGCAAGCAGGGTACTCTTGAGGTGAGATGGGCCTTTTATACAGCATTAACTGTTCATGACATAATAAAGGAGAAATAAATTGTCAGTCAAAGCTGCTCTTTTCTGGCAGAAAAGTAATAGAATCCCACGCAGAAACTGATCTGAACTGCTCTCCACTGACACACTTGCTAAAAGCTTATATAGAAAGCTTGTCCAGCCCTAAAGAGAGATGGGGATGGAGAGAAACTAGCACCATCCACAGTTACTTGTGGAGAAACATGAAATTTGGTAGAAGAAAATTAAAAATTCCCAGTAAAGGACCATGCCTGGTATGCATATGCATGGAGGTTTGACTCAGAGCTGTATGGTGCCCATCATCTGGAAAAGGAGCTGCATCAGCTGCAAATTGCTGAGCCTGAAACAATAGCCAGCCTCAGGCCAGAGCAGGAATTGAATGCCAGGATGAAGCCAGCCCCCAAACCATGAGAAACCAGTGAAACACGCTCTTCCAAAGCCAAAGAGCTTTAGAGTTGCAATTCAACACTGCTGGGGAAGGCCTGGAAGCAGTGTTTTCCGTAGTCCAGGAACAGCCAGGCCTTCCTGACTGCAAGGTCAGCCCCACAGCCCTTGGGAGGGCTTTAGTGCCTCAAAGTCCAACCCCGCCCCTCACCCTAAACTCTCCCCACCCCTATAAAATACAGAGGCAGGATGCCCCGAAAATGATGTCACCTTCCTCTGCTCCCTGGAGGAGAGGTTCGGCTCTGCAAAGCCAATCTTCTTCCCTCCTCATCCCAAGCCCTGCTCACTGATAAAGAAGGAATTCACTTACCAGGATGCAGTGTCTGCAGTGATACCTCATTCTGCAACAGAAGTGGTTGAACTACACGGGAAAATAAGCAATGATCGCAAAGAAAGGGAAATGGAGAATGTTTTGCGAATTTGGATTTGGGGGAATGAAATAGAACTTTTGGAGAAGGAAGCACATGGTGAAAAGCGCTGGTCTTTTGCTCAGGGAACAACTTGTGGTATGAAAAGTTTGGACCCCTTGCAGAGGGGGGAACCCCATACAATGCATGAGAAACAGCTAATGCCTGTTGACCTTCTTCTGTGTTATTGTAAGTTATTTCAACATTCAAGGATCAAAACTGAGAAAACAAAATCTTGGCACCACCTCCAAAAAGTTATGGTTGTTGATAGAAGGTGGTGGATTGAAATATCCCTAGAGGCTCTCTGGAAAGAAAATGGGGATTAAATGGGGACTCAGTTTCCCCAGATTCTTAATGAAGCTTTGCAAACTGCTCCTGCCCTGCCTCCTTCTGGCAGCCCTGGCTATTGAGCCTTGTCTGCCACCAAAGGCTGGAAGCCGAAATGCTGCTGCTAGAGCATAACCCTTAGGAGAAAATGCTTTTATCATCGTGCAAGTTTGTTGTTTTGGTCTCACTAACAAGCCTGAATGTTCAAGAATGTCCTCACTAGTCAGGAGACTGGGTGTGCATCCAGACCCGGAAAGGAGAGCCACTTAACCAGAAGTGGAAAGGACTTTTGATCCCATGGCTGTGAGATTTACAGCTGGACACTCCTAAATTATGTGATTAAAGTTAGCTCTGGACACATGGAATTGTATTGGACAGTCCAGTAAATGTAACTCTGCTGCAGATAAAGCTGCAATGGAACATTTCTAAAGTGAAAAACATTAAATGTTTTCTCTGTCTGCCCATTTCCAGAGCAGTGTCCCTGGTATGGCAGCAAGGCTGTTTGTTCCTGAATTAGTCAACCATCCTAGCAGGACCATGTACCTAATGACTACAATAGCAAGTATGGCTTTGAGTGCCAGAGGGGTAAGAGACCAAGAAAGAAAAGAGAGCCATGTCTGTAGGAGTGTGCACCCTAATGGCAGAGTGGCAAAACTAGCCTTTGTCCCCCAGAAAAGAAAAGAAGGCCAGAAGTTTCTCTCAAGGATTAGGTGAAAAGCCACCTCATGGGACCTCAGGGACTTCACCAAATACTTGAGGACATCTAATTGGATAGAAGCCAAAAAGTCCCGCTTGATCCATCAGGGAGAAAAAGAAGAGAAGAAAAGAGCTAAGTGCTTTTGTGAAGTGTTTTTACCAGGAGCAGACCTCTGCACCTGGCTCGAGTTTTTCTCTTTGTTATTATGCCTTTTATTAAACCTTTTTGTTTCTAACACTGCAGCAGAAGTCATCCTGTTTATTTTATGCCCCCAAAGTAATAGATAAGCTGTCCTTGGGTGTATTATATTTCTTTTGAGGGCTTATGAGACCTGGCTAAGAAAAAGAAACATAATAGAGCAGAGCTGGGCAGCAGCTGGGGGTACTACAGTGCACTCACAGCCACCTGCCAACGCAGCTAGCCAAAACTAAAACAAGCAAACAGAAGCAAAACCAAACAGACCAACCCTCAAATAATTTTAAAAAATAAAATTAAAAAAAAAAAGAAAAAAAAAAAAGAACAACCAAAAACCCAAACACTACAGGTGCTTGGCCTAATAGCCTGGTTACTAATAACCTAAGAAAACAACTATTAAAGATGACACCTGGGACACCAGCTGGCCAGAGCCAATTCCCAGCTATCCCATAACTTGCCTTTCTGTGCAAACACAGAGGTTTCAGTTGCCCACCTTTCAGAGAGAGGAGCCTGCCAGACCAGGTTGAACATTCAGCAATGTCTACTTGAATGATCTCAAGCTTCCAGTCCAGAAGCCCAAGCTTATGAAGTGTGATTCTTCCTTTAATTTCCTAGATTCAAAACTGATTCTTCAGATCTACACATGAGACAGTTCTCCACATCTATTGAGGACATGAATGATTTGGAAAGCAAACTAAGGAACAAGGCAAACCCCCAAATTTTATAGGGCCAGGGAGAAAATGCTAAGAGGAAAAAGGGCAATTGTGTTTTTATTCCATCCTTATTAGCTATAACTTGCAATTGCTGTGGGGTAGTTATGAGTTTATTCAGGTTGACAACTTGAGTCAAAAGTTTATTTCATTCCTGAAGCTGCAGACTTGAAATGCTTCAAGTTCTTACATCCCAGGGGAATCCTGTATGCAAAATACTTGAAAACACATTTTTTATCAGAAAGAAAAAGAGATTTAAGCATCGTTGCAAGTGTTTTATATATTCATAGAAATCTCAAACTACTAGGTTAATTCCTGAGACTATTTTTATCTTTTGCTCTTGTGCTTATTGTTGTCTTATTCCATATTCTCTTACTACTTGTAACCCACACTAATCCTATCTCACTGCATGCAATAACAAAGCAAAGAATTACCTAAGGGATGAAAAGAAGGCATTCCTCACTATCTTGCATAAGGATGAAAACGGAACATTTCAGGGACTTCAACAACTCATTTCTCTGAATAGGAGCAAAGAAATAAAAGGCAGCAAGCTTTAACCACTCCACAAATTCCAGCTCAAGTAAGAAGCTCACAGAGGGCACTAAGGCAGGGAGACATGTGGACATGTGCACACCATCACCTCATCTGACAAAAATGAACCTGTTTCACAGCACCAGGCAGTTCATAGAGCCAAACTCCTTCCCCAGCCCCATGGGAAAGCAGTGTCAAGGCACAGGAACCGGGAAGTGTCCCAGGGTGCAGAGATAATGCTGGCAGCATTTGAGCCAGCAGCACTGGCTCAGACACACTGAAGTTCACCTGTGAAGAAACTGTACAGCAGCTTCTTCACACTGCTAAGTTTCATGGGGCTGGCTGTATTTTTCACAACAGCCACTTCAGTACAGGACAGGTGTAGTGAAAAGTTCTGGAGTTCTGTTTCCTCTCTTGTAAATTCCTATTTCTCTTCTTCTTTAGGACACCCACAACTTGAGAGACCTCAGGAGGCAACATTGTATTGCAAGCAGTTCCCAAAGTGAGCTTGTAAAATATGCTACATGGGGATTTCAAAACTCTGTATTTCCAAAAACTGTTATTTTTCTGGTTAAAAATGCCTGTCAATTAAAAAGCTTAAACTTGGCCTGTTTTAACTATAGAGGAGAATACTCTCTGTCCCAGACCATCACCCAAACACACCCTTGCTTGGATACAGCTCTCGGACCTTTTGGGTAGCTTGACAACAGAATTCAAACATCCAAGAACAGGGGTACAAATACAAATCCTTATGTAAACATCTGGAAGCAACTAGGAAGTTGCTGGGTTGTTCTCATTCTGTAGGAAGAATTAACACAGCAGTAATAGAAATCACCTTTCTCCAGAAGCAGCTCTCACAGCTAGCACACTTCAGACTGCACCACAAGCAGTTCCTAGGTGTGGAATCTAGTTGTTACATGCCACCAATAGCATGTGAAACTGCTGCAGGAAAACACCACAGACACTTTTTCTTCTCTTTTTCTTTCAGTTCCAAAGGGAGTCATAAAACCTGGCTGGCTGCCTGGGTAGCTGTGTTAACACTGAAAACACTGACCAGCAGAAATGAATGCAATCACACCACTACAATCTTCCACGGAGGAGGGCAATCCTACAGATCAGTATATGGTCAAATTTGCCCCGAATTCTCATCATGTCCATCTACTCTGAATACCCTTACTTGGGATTTTTGTTTCTCAGCCATCACAGAACTGACAGCTGAGAAAGAGAGAAAGAAACATGAACAGTCCTTGGGTAAGGGCAATACTGGATTGTCAGGAACTAAAAATAGTTGATAGCATCTGTATCAGGCATTGTTTTTTTACTCTCTACCAGTGTCCATTTCAGGTATCCTGATAGTATGATTTAGGATTTTGAAGCTAAATACAATGGCTGCAATTTGAGAGGCCTACAAAAAATAAAACCTTATCAGACTGGTTTTTCCCCTAGGGACAGGTGCAAATTAGAAAATGAAAGGGCCTAGAGATAATTTTAGAAAAATATAGTATTTGCATCAGATTCTAAGGGGATAGAGATATTTGAGCAGCAAGGAAATGTTCCCAGAAATGTTTGTCTAGCCTGAAGAGACCAGCTAGCCAGAGGAACGTGAGAGAGCCACTTCTTTTAAAATGTGTACATTACTGAATGCAAGATCCATTGGCCATTTCAGCTTCTATTTGCAACAAAAAGTAAGATATTAACTTGTGTTTATGACGACTATAATTGGACTTCAATGTTGTTGAGACACTCCCAGAGCAAAATACAAAGAAACTGCATTCCATGTTAGTAAACGCAGCATTTACAGTAGCAACTAAATAGTCCTATCTCAGAGTTAAATGTTCAGTTCTTCATAAATGCAGTACCTAAACCAGTTAACTCCCACCTACACCCCAGACATCCACCTATACCTGCTTGTGTAAATTGTATTTTCCACTCCACTCCCTGGCCCTTCTCTCAGCACAGTCCTCAAGCCCTCAACCAGGCACAAGCCAACTTCTCACCAAGCAGCTGTTGGTAATTACCTGAGCACCTGTCCCACCCACAGCAGCTGTGCAGGTCCCTGACTGCTGGGAGAACAGGCTTGAAATGCAGACCCCACCCCCCATCACCACGAGAGAAAAAAAAAAATTATTACAACCTTTCTGAACAATTTCAAACTAGTAAAAGATTAGGACATAGAGAGACTTGTCTATTCCCTTCAAGAAAAAGTTTATATCCTTCTCTGTGAAGGGAAGACAGGGCTTTTTGTTGAAGCAGAAGCATGTTTTATGAGCCCACTTTCCTTCCTCGTTTGTCCCTGCTCCCCACGAGGCCACTCACTAGGCATATATAGAAATACCTGTGTCTGAAAACACATCTACATGAGTGCATGACTTGCACTGCAGCAGTTGAAGGCATTGTTTTTATTGCACAAAGATCACAAACCTCTTCTAGAAGAAGTGCAGAGTTCTTACTAAGGAGCTGTAAGAACCCTGCCAGCACATCTGCTGCTAAAGCAACAATTCCAGCTTTGCAGTGGCTTAAGCGGGCTGAGACAGAAGTGTTGCTCCATCAATGCATAAACCACAACAATGCAGTGGGGACAAGCCTTTGTTCCAAGTTTGACTGAAGCTTCGGGAAGCAGGTTTGCCTGCAGAGGGCACACAGAAGCATGACACCTTTGCCTCCTGTGCACCTACAATTTCTACACCATCATTATCACTGCTCGGGTGACTGAGCAAGCTGACAGTGTGTGTCAGATTGTCTGTCGTGTACAGAAAGTCACAGAAAGAAGAAGGGAGGGAGAAAACAGGGAAGATGACAATGCAAAAGATGTTGAAGGAGTGTGGCAAGGATTGAGGATTAAGAGACAGAAATAAGAGGAGACCATACCCCTAAACTGTCAAGTGCTGAGGGGAAACTGCAAGTACTTGCATATTTGAGCTCACCACCTGGACTTGCATGCCTTGTCCACATTACCATAATTTCAATAATTTTGATTCCTGGACAAGCTGCCTGGTCCCCAGTACCAGTCCTACCTCCCTTCCAGCAGTCTCTCTCTGGGCAGAGTCAAAAATAGATCAGGGATTACCTTTTACTCCATAAGCATTCAAGACAGCCAGAGAGCTTCCAGAAAAAAGGCCATAGTGAGTGCCCAGGACAAAGAAATTATAAGCAAGTGGAAGAAGGAGTTATTGATTGAAGATCACAGTTATGTTGAGGTTTAACCTTTCAAAGGTTTGTTTCTTTTGAAAGAGAGATTTTTGGAGCTCCCTTGAGTTTAGCAATATGAATTAAGCATTTAAATTTTAGCTTGCAGAATTATGTGTTGAATTTTAACCTTTTACCTAAGAAACCTCTGTCATAGTACAAAAAGAATAGAAAAATGCAAATATCAGAAGCTTCTTGCATAGAGAACAATACTGGGAGAAGACCAAGGATGCAGAAACCCAGATAAAGGGGCTCCTCTCTCTCCAAGCTCATGAAGACCGACGGACGTACTCAGATAAGCACCAAGGGACCAAAGCACACGCGCAAAGAAGAAAAGTTGAAAAGTTCAGCCATAAGGATGACCACAATCTTTGGCCTCAGAGACCACCAAAGACTCCCATGTGACCCCCACCATGAACAAGGCATGTTCAGAAGGGCATGGATCTAATTATCATGCCAGGCGAGGACAAGCAGGGCCAGGGGTTGAATATGCATGAAAAGGTTGAGCAATGTCATCTATATGGAGCACCTTTGTGAGTAAAACATGGGGCTCAGACCAGGGCTCAGGGCACAAGTTTTCAGGAGAGCTGTCTTGCTTGTGCCGGGTGCTGACAATACAGACCCACTTCATAACTACATCAGGTTGTGGAGTCTATTTATTCCACCTATGGCTTCACTTTTCTACTGAAAACTGCAGGTGAGAAAGCCAGGCAGAAAAGGGAAGGAGAAGCCACGTAAACAAACCCATAGCTCTATACAAGGACAGAAGCAGATTTCATCTTCACCAGGCTGAAGAGACTTCAATTTGCTCTGGCATTCTTCACATTCATTCTCCTGTGGAAGAGCGCGGGGCTCCCATTAGCTGAGAGGAAATGTGCTCTGATCCTGGCTCAGGCACGGGCTGTACAACCTGCGGCCAGTCCCGTGCTGGTGTGGCTGGAACAGCTGCGCTGTGCTGTGAGCTCAGGAGAATGGAGCTGTGGCTGCTGCCACCCTTGGCTGTGTTTGGGAAGCAGAAGGTAGGAACATCAGTCATCTGCTGTTGTTTGACTTTATTGTTATTTAAGATTGTAGTAAATACTGAGCATGAACTGGGGTGCAGATTGTAATTGCACCTACCTCACTGGGGGCTCCTGGGGAAGCAGTTTCCTTGAGAATCAAGCTCCTCTCCTCCAAAGGCACTTCCCCAAATGTCTGCATTTCCCAGGGAACACCAACACACGTCAGAAACCCTGGAAGGCTGAATTCCTTCTGCTCCTTGCACCACAGGCACTCCAGCTCGAGCTCATCTTCCTTCCCCCGGCTCTGTGTCACTTCCTTCCCCACGCCCACGTGTCGCTTTGGGCGCGCAGCCCCGGGCTGTTGAGAGCTTTGTAACAAGCTGGCTCCGAGCTAAAGCTCACAGTGAGATTAATTTGACCAAGATAGAAAATGAGGGAGTTGCCATTCCAATTAAACTGTGTGTCCTTGGCCCACGGATGAAGTAATGCACCGAGCAGGTGGTGGAGAAAAATAACCTGGGAAAGTGGGATAGTTATACCAAAAACAGCACGTAATTAGCTGATAGCTAGTTAGCCAATGGTGAGCTGGGATTTTGCACTATGCATGAGCTAATTAAAAGGTGTATAATAATCAGTGATTCGGGAATAAAGACGAGACTTGTCGATCATCATATGGTGAGCGAGTCTTCCTTCTCCATCAAATGGCTGACCCCGACGTCGACCCGTAAGACGACTACGGACGGACACGGCTGCCACGGATGGGGAAGTAGAAGCGGGTCCTTCTGAAGCAAGGTGGGGGACGGCAAACGACCACTGTGAGGTCGCGGCCCTGGGAGCTGTATAGACAGTCTCAGCCTACGTGCTGCTGAAGTCTGTAAGCCTTGCAACAGCGCTGATTAGAAATGGAAAGGCAAGCAGCATATGATTTATTTATTTGCTTTTTAAAAAAGCGGCAGATTAAGGACATAGACTTGCAGAAAGAGCTCCCACAGTTGTTGGCTTCCGGTTGTGCACAAGGAGTTTCTCAAGATCCTTGTACAGTACGTGAGTTAACAGAGTGGCGTAAGTTCGGGACCATGAGGGAAACGCGTATGGTGGCGGTGGTGCCAGTGGTGCGGCGGCGCAGCGGACCGAGTGCTGCGGCGGCAGCATGCTCGGTAGCGGCGGCGGTTACGCGCACCGCGGGTCCAGTGACACGCACGGTGACAAAAACTCGCACAGCAGCTGTCCGTGGGGAAAGCGCACAGATCGCGAGGGGGGTGCCGGCCAGGGCCAAGCCGGCCAAAGCGAGACGCGGCAGCCGAATAGGTGCTAGCGGCGGCGGACGCACACCAGTAACGCAAAACCCGAAAGCTGGAGCTGGGAGGGTTTTTTCACTTTTTGCAAGCACACAAAAGCACCAGCAGTGTGGGACATGCTCCCGCTGGCTGTGGGTGTTGGCACAGAGCCAGGGGGAACCAGCCCGAGCAGAAATCCAGGCAGAGCGGAGCCCAAAGGAGACCGGGGCTGCGCGGGTCCGGGCGAGGGCGTTCCTTTCCGCACCCCCGGGATAGCGCAGACTGAGGCTCTGCCAGAGCAGGCAGGAGACGGGCGCGGGCAGACATTCCTGAAAGCACCGCCCTGTCACAGCTGTCTAGCAACCACAGCAGACAGCCCATTGCAACAATTCAAACAAGTGTCTGAGAAAAAACAGGTCAGGAATTTCCTTCAAGATCAGGATAGAAAACTTCTGAAAATTCACACAGTGCTTCATCCAGATGTTATACAGGGCATTTCACCCAACTGTTCCACAGACTTTACAGTTTGTTTACCAGGTTTTTTTTGTAAATGTGTTTGCCTTTTTAAAAGTGATTGAGTATTTGGGTTTGATGGCTTTAAGTGTGATGACTTCATTGCCTTTCCCTTACCTGAGGCAGGAACAACCTTTTAGGGGGGCAGAGTCTAAGTAAACTTCCTAGTTTCTGTTTAGACTACATATGAGAAGATTTAAACTCTAAGATTTCTGTATACTATGGGCTTTATAGTCTTTGCTTTCTTCTATTCATTAAGAGATGGCATTAGATAAATTGATGTAAATGTGCTAATTATTTTGTAAATGTGCTAATTATTTTGTACTATCCTTATTTTAAGTGAAATTATTTGTGTTTAAAATTATCTGTCATCTTTTTCAGTTTTGTTTTAAAATATCTATCCAAGATTCAAAGTTTTAAGAATGATTGATATTAAGTTTATAATCTTTGTTATTTCCAGTTTTTGTAAGTAATGCTGATAGATAGTGATTGTTGTTAATACTAGATGAATATTTTGGGAAAGTTGTTTTAACCCCTTCAAGCACTTTTGTTAAGAAGTTTTCAGATTTTTGTGATAAGAATTATTATTAAGGTATTGTTGTAGTATTTACAGCCAGCTTTCATGTGTTTTTCTATTTTTTTGTGTGATCACCTGCAAGACACGTGTCTCTTCAGGATCCTGTCTTTTTATTTCCTAACTATTTAGATGTTTCTGAAGGGTTTTAGCCAAATTACCAGTTTTGTGGTTCTTTTAATTATTATTACAGGAATACTCCAGTAGAGAATTCAAGAAGTTTGCTGTGCTTGGAAAATCTCTGTCTTGACAGAAACTTCAGAAGGATTCAATTATTTGCTGGTTTGATTGGTTTGTAACCCTAAGGTTTCTTGTTTATAACAGTTGTTTTTAAAAATCCTGTTTAGAAAATGTGTTAAGTGACACTCACCAATTAGAGTTCGAACTCTAGCCAAGTTCTAACTCTATTTGGATGGAGTGACTGACAATCAACCCAGATGTTTTCTGCATCAAAAAGTATTCAAGTCCTTTTGACTTGGCAATTTGACCATCTATGACAGCTGAGCCATTTTCAGAGGTGATTTGGAGAACCATGAATCCGGACAGGATTTCTCCAATTCTCTGTCATTTTAAGGTTTATCAGCTGTCGCAGACTCTGGGATAAGAGTTCAGTGTTATAGTGTTTAGTAATTTTTTGATCTTGTATGTGTTGTTGATTATGTGTATTATCTAAATTGATTCCTAATTACTCTTATCTTAACATTTCTCTATGTAACATTGCAAAATGAAACCAGGACCCATTCTTCACCTCCAGGATTTTGAGAAAATTCTTCAGTTCTGCAGGGATGTGGGATTTGTTTCTGTTTTAACAGGTTCCCTGTCTCAGCTTGAAAAGAAAACGGGGGAGCTCAGGGTATTGGAGTGGCTCTCTCCACCGCTACAGCAACAGAGAACTGTGAGACTGAAAATTGAAATGATTGCATCCCTCATAAAGAAAGGACGTTTTAGGGCCATCCAAGTTACAGGAGCAGAGCCTTCCACGATATGATTGCCCATCAAAAAGGACACGCTTGACTGGTATTCGGTGAACTCTGGGGAGCTCCAGGAAGCCCTTTTAGGAGCTGGAGCTGTCATGGAGACTGGGAAACTGCATCCTAGTCCCCTCCAGTGGATGACAGAATGGGACTGGATAACAAAGCCCATTTGGATTCTGTCACCATTAAGGGGGGCTATCACGGCCTTTACGGACGCTGGTAAAAAGTCCAGGAGAGCAGCCGTGACATGGAAACAGCAAGGACAGTAGCGACAGCATTTGTTAGATGCAGATGCCAGGGACAGTCTACAGACATTGGAACTTTTAGCTGTAGTATGGACAATGATGAATTTAAAAGGTCCTTTGAATATTGTGACTGACTCCCTTTATGTAGCAGGATAGCTGCCAGGGTACTATACTGGGGGAGGGGATATCTTTGTGTTTCCTCTCCAACAGGACCCTTGTGGATCCCCGCGAAGTGGACTCGAGCTGTACCAGATGTTGAGGACCGTCGCGGCCTTGTCACCGGAGGACAAAGAGAGGGTGCACAACAAACTGACGCTGATATTGCGACCCTATTTGCAACGCCTTAAGCCCTACTCTAACGACGCGCGACGTGCCTGCGTTCATCTTCCTGACGATTGGATCGGGTGGTGTCAGGACCTTACGGTAGAAGTAAAAGCTCCTCAATCACAGCCATGCCTGGACTGTGGGGACAATAAATGCGCTGCATGGATCGCGCTAGACTGTGGAGGCTGTAATAAGGTGTTTTGGTTGGAGCAATCGACCGTTCGGCAGAACTGGTACCCAAGCTGCCGATTCTCCTGGAACTTGCAGAACTCGTGGCAGCGAGCACTAAGGGATTTTACAGGGTTTGATTTGGGAGGATCGTTAGGGTTATATGAAGCCCCGGAGCAAATTATCTTGGCATATGTTACTTGGCAACTTAAGACCTTGTGTGAGCGAGTAGAAAAGCAAGTACGTACTCACATAACAGCTTCACGCTGTCGAAAGCTTGTGCCCCTCACACAGACATCCACTGTTGGACCGATTAAAAAAGACTGTGGGGTTGAGGAGGCACTAGATGACTGCATCAAGCAACTTAAGTCCTGTTCTCTTCGCTCCAGAGGGACTGCCAAATAGGGCAACCCGCATTCTGGAGCGAGCTGAAACAAGTAGTAGTAGCCACACTTTTACCTGGAGGGGCAACTAATAAGGCCATGAATTTGGCCAAGCAGTTAGGCTGCTGGGCCAAAGACGAACTGAACGCCACCTCCCAGGTATTGGACATGTTGTCTCAAGATGTACAAAGTGTAAATCACGCAGTATTGCAAAATAGAGCAGCAATCGATTTTTTATTATTAGCTCAAGGCCATGGTTGTGAGGAATTTGAGGGTATGTGTTGTATGAATTTATCAGATCATTCTGTATCAATAAGCTATAGAGATATTGTGTGATAGTATTGCTAATGCTTGTATTACCATGCTTGCTTAATTGCATACAAAGAATAGTGAGTCAGATGATGAAAAGGGCTTGGAAAACAACACTTCTGGCCCAAAAAGAAAATGGGGGAAATGTTGAGAGCTTTGTAACAAGCTGGCTCCGAGCTAAAGCTCACAGTGAGATTAATTTGACCAAGATAGAAAATGAGGGAGTTGCCATTCCAATTAAACTGTGTGTCCTTGGCCCACGGATGAAGTAATGCACCGAGCAGGTGGTGGAGAAAAATAACCTGGGAAAGTGGGATAGTTATACCAAAAACAGCACGTAGTTAGCTGATAGCTAGTTAGCCAATGGTAAGCTGGGATTTTGCACTATGCATGAGCTAATTAAAAGGTGTATAATAATCAGTGATTCGGGAATAAAGACGAGACTTGTCGATCATCATATGGTGAGCGAGTCTTCCTTCTCCATCACCGGGCCCCTACAAACACGAGCTGCCCGCTGCCTCTGCACGTGCCTGAACTCCTGCCTGCGCTCAGGGCAGCAAAACCAGGCTGTTCCCAGCCAGGGAGCGGAGCCCTGTTCCCGCAGGAGGCTCTGCTCAGCCCCTTGCAGGATGCTCTGCTGTGCACGCAGCACTTCTCCTGCCCGCCCAGAACGCTCCTGGCACAGCAGAGCACAAGCTGGCCGGCTCTGGGCTCAGCACACCCCAAACACGGGCACAGGAAGAGGCAGCGGCTGTTTTGCAGCCATGCCCAAGACAGCTGGGAAGGGTCCCCTGCCTCTGGTCTCACTTGGTTGGCTTTCTGAGTGGGCCTGAGGCAGGGGCTGCGATTCCTCACTTGTGGGGAGAGCAGAGCTGCCAGAAGCGCACCCAGCCTGCAGGCACTGCCTGACAGCGCTGCAGCCACTGGGACACTCGCGCCTCTGAGTCACAGCCACTGCACTGCTGCTGCTGCTTCATTTGCTTTGAGGCACACCCAGAGCTCACTGTTAGGCCACCATGGTCTCTGGTTCTGCCCTCTACAGGTCCCTGTGTATGCATGGAGCATTGCTGTGCTTTCAGGAAGCTCTTGGGGAGAACTTCCAGCATTGGCAAGCTCCTCTGCCCCCGGTGGATGCTCGCCATGGAAGAGCATACTCAAGCTGGCTCTTCAAAAACCCAGGGTCCTTGTTCCCTTCAGTGTGCTCAGCACGACCTTCAACTCCACAGTGCTGTGCAACTGGAGCAGCAGGACAGAGACCTTTGCAGCCTGAGCTGCCATTGTTCCTCTCTGCCCGTGCACAGATGACGGCCTGGAACAGAATGGCAGCAGGGCCCTGTGTGTCCCCGGGCTCAGGATTTGTGCTGCTTCAGCTCCATGGACAGATGCACGAGTCAAATGAAAAAGACAAACTGTTTAATAAGGGAAGGCAAAGCAAAGGGGTGAGCTGGGAGGGAAAAAAGTGGATGGGCAGGGCCTGGGGCCTGGAGGGAGGGAGCTGCCAACAGGGAGGGAGATGGCAGGAGCTCCTGGAGCTTGTCACAGGCTCAGCTGTGAGCAGCAAGAGCTGTGCCTGGAGCTCCAGCTGGTCCCCTCTGCTCTGCAGGTGGTCCCATCTTCAGTGGGAACTGGCGGTGGCCAAAGGACACCGGTTCTTCTGATCCTGCAGACAAAGTTCAGCAGATCTCCTGGACAGGGACAGCAGATGGGACATCTGGGAAGCAAAGGGGACACTGAGTCAGTATGGGGACTGTTATGAATAGAAAATTGTATTTTTTTTAGTTTCAGAGTTAAAAAAAGCAAGTCAAACCGGTCAGACTTCTTTGGGTGTGCTGCCAAAGAAAAAGTCCTTAATCACCCGTTAATGGCCGGTGATTAACTATTGTTCCTCTGATGCTGGCCGTTTGCCAAAACGATACCAAGGGAAACCCTCCAAGGTAAAGAGAATGGGCAGTGACACCAGAGACAACATGCAAATGAGAAATGCATTGCTCCCTGGGTTTTTACAGTTTTACAGTTTTTACAAGAAAAACCCCTAAAATCACGAGCCAACAAGTGACTTAAGTGACGTCTAAGGATGGGAGCATAGTCCCGTACCTGCTTGGACCTTTTTGTTTCTCACCCTAACCTGAAAACATACTGATTAAGAAGACATCCCGGAGTGTTAAACAAACAAGCAGGACTCCGCGACTCTCCCGTGAGGACAGAGTCCCCAGCTCTGTCTGCAGACCAGTGGACAAAGCTGCATCATCCTCCTCCTTCATGCCACGCCTGGGAGCAACGGCAGTGTGGGCGCAACCCGTCGATTTCTCCCCACCTGAGCTGATTCTTCTTAAGGAGACTACCTGGAAGGAGAAGAAGCTACAAGGAAATATTTAGATGTCATTGGAGGAACCCTAGAAGGACTTAGAAAAAGAGGATACCTCCCCCAAACCTCCCCTCTTGATACAAAAGCACATGACATCAACCCAGGAGATTGGATTTTAATAAAATCCTGGAATTATAGACCATTAATGCCTAAATTTGAAGGCCCCTTTCAGGTACTCATCGCTAATTCAGCTGTGCGAACCAGAGAAAAAGGTTGGACTCACATTACGAGAATTAAAGGACCAGTCCCACCCCCGGGCATTGGACGAGATTCTTCAGTGTCTCATTCTGGTATTGGACCAGATTCCACACCAGTCTCACCCCCGAGTATTGGACAAGATTCGTCAGTGTCTCCTTCTGGTATTGGACCAGATTCCACACCACCCTCACACTCTAACTCAGGACAGGATTCAACCGCATCGGAAGTTAATTCAGCTGAGTATACTATTATAAAAGGACCAAATTACTTAAAACTGACATTCAAAAAGACTGATGAACTGCGTAAGAAAAAAGTTTAGAATCATAACATGTCTTGAAGTGTTTTAAGAAATTTGTAAAAGTTAAAAATTGTTAATAAGTAATTCTGGTTAAGTCGGCCCAACTTGGTACCAAAGACCCCAGGTTAATCTTCTCCAGAGTGCTCCCCTAAGAGGGACCAAATTAGCAGGGACAGATCAAGAGAGGTTTAACCAGAGGAACAAAAGACTCTAAAGAACTTGGAGACTTCTTCTCAGTAAAATCCTCAAGAGGCAAGGCCGGGTGGGCAGGCTGTGCAGGATGACCCATACCGGACTCTTGGGAAGGGTAGTAGTGCTGGCTCTGATTGCTGGTGGTGCTCTGGAGAGCCCAGGAGAGCTGTACAATGAGTACTACCAACCTCTCTATGAGAAAGAAGTAAGCTCCTTGCTGAGAGTCCACAACAATTGTGTTAACCTCTCCCAATTGATCTTTTATCAAGAGAATAAGAAAATATATTGGATGACCCGGAACACCGCCACCTTTAGGCAGCCACTCCTAGGAGAGCACCCTGTAGGAGAAACCTGGTGGTGCTTTGAACGTAATGCTACTGAAGCAAACCTGGTAAATCTGGTAAAAGGAAAAAGTATTTCTAAATATTGGGAGGGCACGACAAAAATTAATATCTTTCAGGAAACCCCTAAATGCCTGTTTTGGGTCAATGGTACCACAACATCCACTGAATTGCCAAGAAGCTGGTCTAGTAGCAGCATCATTAAAATTATAAAACAAACTGTCTTTATAATACACAAGATCAAGTTTAAGAGTTCCTATATATGAGGATTTGAGAAAAACAAAACTGAAGAAACAAGATATGTTAAACAAAATTTTGAAACTACAATCAGAATTAGAAGTAATATCTAATCAGACCGCATTGGCTCTTAATCATATTAATGACCAACTCAACCAAACCAAAACAGTAGCTTATCAAATCAAATTAATTGTGGCAGTCATTAGAAACACTTTAAACGAAATAAAAGAACTAGCATATTTACGAAATCAAAAGACTCCTACGCTTGATTCCAGTTGGTGGGATAATCTATGGATTTTCAAAAAAAGTTGGAAAACTATAACCTTCACTGTGGGTACACTTGTTAGTCTGTTCTTATTTCCATGTTTAACAAAAATAGTGACATCTGCTGTACAGAATAACCTAAGAATTTCTAAAGGAATTAACCTGAAAAAACCAAAAAGGGTAATGAAGTTTAGTAAATATGATCACCCGAGTGCTGAAGAAATGTATTATCAATACAAAAAATATAGGAAATTCTATGTTAATAAGCCAAAAATTATAAGGTGATGCAAGCTTAAGCTTGATCAAAGAAAAATAGGGGGGAACTGTTATGAATAGAACATTGTATTTTTTTAGTTTCAGAGTTAAAAAAAAAAAAAAAGCAAGTTAAACCGGTCAGACTTCTTTAGGTGTGCTGCTGAAGAAAAGCTCTTCGAATACCTGTTAATGGCCGGTGATTAACTGATTGTTTCCCTGATTCTAGCTGTATGCCAAGGAGATACCAAGGGAAACCCTCCAGGGTAAAGAGAATGGGCAGTGACACCAGAGACAACATGCAAATAAGAAATGCAGTGCAACCTGGGTTTTTACAGTTTTACAGTTTTTATAAGAAAAACCCCTAAAATCACGAGCCAACAAGTGACTTAAAGTGACATCCAAGGATGGGAGCATTGTCCCGTACCTGCTTGAATCTTTTTATTTCTCACCCTAACCTGAAAAGAAACTGATTAAAGAGACCCCCCCGGGTTTCTAAACCAACAAACCAAGGACTCAACGACTCTCCCGTGAGGACAGAGTCCCCAGTTCTGTCTGCAGACCAGCGGACAAAACTGCATCATCCTCCTTCTTCGTGCCACGCCTGGGAGCAGCGGCGGCGAGGGCGCAACCCGTCGATTTCTCCCCACCTGAGCTGATTCTTCTTAATAAAGGCATTAAAAAGGAGAAAGATCTCCTGCCCATTCATTTCAAGGTGTGCACCAGCGTGCCCCAATCCCTGCAGGCGATCGGGGCAGGCCCAGGAGCGGCCGTGCCCGACCTCTGCCGCCGGCCGGCAGGGTCACGGTTCGGCTGCTGGGAACGCGGGCTCAGCCTCTGAGATTCATTATAAAGGAAATAAGGAACGACCCCGTGCTGGCTTCTCCGAGCCGCTTTATTTCTGTCCCGCGCCAGGATGGCGCTGCTTGGAATCGGCAGCGTGGCACAGGAGCTGTTCGTTGCCGCAGTGGCAGCAGCGCCGGCGTGAGAAGATGGCGCAGCACTCGCAGGCAGCGGCAGCGCGGCGCGGACAGTCTCTGTCCTCACGGCAGGGACAGTCTCTCTCCTCACGGCGGGGACAGTCTCTGTCCTCACGGCGGGGACAGTCTCTCTCCTCACGGCGGGGACAGTCTCTGTCCTCACGGCGGGGACAGTCTCTCTCCTCACGGCGGGGACAGTCTCTGTCCTCACGGCGGGGACAGTCTCTCTCCTCACGGCGGGGACAGTCTCTCTCCTCACGGCGCTGGCAGCAGCGGTGCTCGTGTGGGCGATCCCCTCTCGCCAGGAGCCGTGGCTCACGGGAGGCTCAGCGGTGCCGGCGGCGCGGGCAGGAGCCAGGCGGCCGATGCCCCGCGGGGTGACCTCCTTTCCCGGGCGGAGAGGGGTGCCGGCTGCGGAGGGGGAGCCAGCGGGGCACGGGATCCGGCAGAGCGCGGGATCCGTGCAGCTGGAAGGGCAGACAGTGGCACAGAGCGGGGAGGCAGAGAAAACAGCGGCTTTTGCGTAAGAGAGAGCGGGAAATCGGGGCGGGGTTAGGTCAGAAGCTAAGATGGGAAAGGCATAAACCCATAGCAAAGAGAGAAACCCGGAACTGACAGGGAACTTACCAGACTAGGGGAAAAAACCACTGCAAGTGCCCTGGCTAGACAGGAGGCAAACATAGACTAAACATCTTCAAACTGCCTTTCCAACCAGACAGGGATAGACCAAGCATACTCAAACCCAGTGCAAGAGGAGACCAAACAACCTCAAAAAACCCCACTGCCACAGGCAGAGTTCAGCTGCCCTTGGGGGCTGCAGGAACAGTCAGGAGCCCAAAGAGCCTCCATGGCTGTGCTGGAGACCAAGGCTGGAGCAGGGAAATGCAGGGCTGCTGCGGGATGGGGAGGGCATTGAATTCCAGCACACACCTCAGCTCTCTGATGATCCCGGCACCATCCTGGGCCCTGTTTCAGACTGGAGCAGAGCAGATGTTGATGGGACAGGAGCCCTGCGGGGCTGTCAGGGACCTGCAGCTTGCAAGGTGCTCTGCTCTCCCTCAGGTGCTCTCGGAGAGATCCAATCCCGGCTGGGCACCTCAGGGCACAAGTGGCACTGCCTGTTCATGGGCACACAGCTGATGGCTGCCTGGAAAGGGGCACAGCTTTTAATACCTGTTACTTTCATAATATACACGCAAACCTTTGTCATCTGGGTCACTTGAGTACTTTGAAAAAATGGCAAAGTTTTCCCACCAGGAACAGGAATTTTCTGGATCTACTAGATTCTTCTACTGGTGTCAGGAGAAGAAATACTGATCTTCCCCTCTATTTGAGCCACCAACATTCAGTCTAATATTTCATGACCCCCTCCTTCAGGTGTTTCCAGCTCTCCTGGTTAAATGGCCATGTCTAAGGACATCTCTTCAATTGGAGCAGCTGGATCTATGCCCTTCCCCTTCTCCCAGATTTCCTCTTGCAGCTGTTTCCTCCAAACAAATCTCTCAAGAAGACCTTTAAAAGGACTTACTATTATTTTGTCCTTTGAGTTGGCCTCCCTCGAGAAATACAAACAAGAGATTCTCAGAGGCTCAAAACAGCCTTTACTGGGAACTTTAGAAAATTAGAGAAACTTTGGCAAAAGGTTTATTATTACATTGTAGTGGTTATAGTTTGTTAATTTAAGATTTTTCTAATTTTGAGATTTCTTAATTAATTTATTCATGAGTGTGGTGGGTTTTATTGTCACTTGAATATTTATATATTTATTTTGTTGTGAGATAGGATTAGGAGAAAAGTAAAGCAGGCTTAAAATTTTAAAATGTTATAAAGAAAATGTTATTAAAAGTAACAAAAAGAAAATAGGTAGTAATGTGAAATACAAAGCTGTGTTTCATGTCAGGTACATACAGGCAACGTGTATATCTGTGATTGTGATATGTGTGGAAACTGACTGTGGGACAGTTATAAAGACAATTCTAATAAATAACTGAGGAAGGAAAGCATGGAAGAAGGCCTTTGAACCTACCCTTTGTTCACAATTAACCTTTATAAATCTTGATTTAGGAGCATTCGAATTAAAGCTTTAAGGATGTTGCTGTTTGACAGGAACTTTCTGCTTTGAGCTAAAAAGAGTTTTGCAATAATAACCTTTTGAAGTATAATTATAGAACATTGCTTATAGTAAGGATCTTTGAAATTATAGCTTTAGAATATATCAAAAGGAAACATGCTTATCTCAACGCATTAACAAAACAGTGAAAAGCAGCTTAACAAAGGAAGATGAACATCTACCCAAGGATTGATAGTTTCCACCAAGGGAAGCTGGATATCACTGTTATGAGATTTGCAATTAAAAGGTGAACCCACATCTGGAATCTGGACCTTACCAGCTGAGAGACTTCTTCCTTCTTTCAGAAGACAGACACCACCATCTGGGGATAATCCTTTCTGGGATACATCCTGAGAAAAACTAAATCACAGTAGTGTATAGAATTGTGACGTAAAACTTGGGAATGGAAACTGCTGAGAAAGCTTATGAGTACCCCTATCAATGCCTGTAAGCCTCCACTATCAGTGTGCAGTTGCAGGGAAAATTTCCCCCACTGCTACCAAGTGCTGTATTGCTCATACTTTACCATATTAATTAATAAATTGATTGCTGCTCGAATATTGGCCTAGTCAAGCTTCTCATTTATAACACAATGAGACATAATCCCTGCTGGGATTGCATGGGACATGGGTGCCAATGCTGTGCCCAGGCCGGCTCTGCTGTGCCCGTGGCAGCGCCAGGGGAGTGCCCTGTGCCTGCCCTGAGCCCAGCAGGAGCCTTTCCTTGGCTGTTGTGTGCCCTGCCCAGGGCAGGAGGGCACTGCCAGAGCAGCTTTGGTGGCCCCAGGCACCCGGCCGGGCTGCAGCCGCTGCAGGGGCTCCTGGGGAATGTTCCAGAGCAAAGCTGAAAGCAAACAACATTTTCTGGAGGGGATTCTGCCCCTGGGCTGTGCTGGGAGCCCAAGGGCAACAGCCCCAAGTGCTGGAGCTCAGTGTCCCTCGGCCAGGCCATGTTCCCTGGCTCTGCCCTGTCCCCTGTCCCTCTCCTGTCCCTGTCCCCTGTCCCTTGGCTCTGTGGGGTCGGAGGTGGCAGCAGGACCCGGGGCAGCCCTGGGGGAGAACAACCCTGAGCCCCAGCTGGGCCAGTTGCCCCAGTTCCCCCAGGGGTGCCCAGGTCACTCCCAGCATGGGCTCTGCGGCTCCCAGTCACACCCAGCATGATCCCAGTAACTTTCAGTTGAATTCATTACAATCCCAGTATGATCCCAGTCACTCCCAGAATGATCCCAGAATGGTCCCAGGTGTTACCATTCACCCCTAGGATGGTTCCAGCCTCTCCCAGTATGGTTCCAGTCACCCCCAGTATCATCTCAGTCACTCCCAGTACTCTCAGTACAATGCCCTTTTCCCCCACTATCATCCCAGTATGGTTCCAGTTACTCCCAGTACCATCCCAGTGACTCCCAGATAGTCCCAGTATATTATTCCAGTAGCTTCCTTTATGATTGCTCTGTGATTCCAGTCACTCCTGGCCTCTCCCAGTATATCCCAGTTGCCCGCAGCATGCTTCCACAGACTCCCAGTTGCTCCCAGTAGCTTCCACGATTCCAGTTGCTCACAGCAACCCCCAGTCAACTCCAGCATGATTCCAGTTACTCCCTGTATATCCCAGTTGCCCCAACATAGTCCCAGCTGTTCTCAGCTTGCTCCTAGTGACTTCCAATATGATCCCAGTATGACCCCAGTCACCCTCAGTGTGGTCCCAGTTGCTCCAGTATGATCCCAGTTGCTCTCAGTTGCCCCTAGCACTGGCCCAGTCATTCCAAGTGTGATCCCATTCTCCCTCAGCATGGTCCCAGTCAAACCAGTCACACCCAGTATGGTTACAGACACTCCCAGTATATCCCAGTTGCCCTCAGCATACTCATGGTCCTTCCCAGTCACATCCAGCTAAACCAATACAGTTCCAGTTTCCACCAGTATGATCCCAGTCACTCCCAGTATATCCCAGTTGCTGCCACTATGATCCCTGCTCTCCCACTTCTGGTCCTGCTAGGTCCCAGTGTGCTCTGATCCTGCTCCCAGTGGGTCCCAGTCCTGGGTGTGGTGTGTCCCAGTGTATTCTGGTGTGTCCTGGGGTATCTCGGTGTACCCTGCTGTGTCCCAGTGTCCCAGTCCATCCCAGCCTGTCCCAATCCATCCCTGTCCCAGTCCATCCCAGCTTGTCCCAGTCCATCCCAGCCTGTCCCAATCCATCCCAGCCTGTCCCAGTCCATGCCTGTCCCAGTCCATCCCTGTCCCAGTCCATCCCAGCCTGTCCCAGTCCATGCCTGTCCCAGTCCATCCCTGTCCCAGTCCATGCCTGTCCCAGTCCGTGCCTGTCCCAATCCGTGCCTGTCCCAGTCCATCCCTGTCCCAGTCCATCCCAGCCTGTCCCAGTCCATGCCTGTCCCAGTCCATCCCAGCCTGTCCCAGTCCATCCCAGCCTGTCCCAGTCCATGCCTGTCCCAGTCTGTGCCTGTCCCAGTCCATCCCAGCCTGTTCCAGTCCATCCCAGCCTGTCCCAGTCCATACCTGTCCCAGTCCATCCCTATCCCAGTCCATGCCTGTCCCAGTCCATGCCTGTCCCAGTCCATCCCAGCCTGTCCCAGTCCATGCCTGTCCCAGTCCATCCCAGCCTGTCCCAGTCCATCCCTATCCCAGTCCATGCCTGTCCCAGTCCGTGCCTGTCCCAGTCCATCCCTGTCCCAGTCCGTGCCTGTCCCAGTCCGTGCCTGTCCCAGTCCATCCCAGCCTGTCCCAGTCCATGCCTGTCCCAGTCCGTGCCTGTCCCAGTCCATCCCAGCCTGTCCCAGTCCATCCCAGCCTGTCCCAGTCCGTGCCGGTCCCTTCCCAGCCGCCGTTTCCCGGATCCTGCCCCTCCCGCCCCCGGAGCTGCCGCCGGACGCCCCCCAAGGTGCTGCCGGGGCTCGGGGGCTTCGTGTTGGGCTTCATCTGCTGGGCTGGGGCTCGGCCTCCCCTGCGGGAGAAGGTGAGGGGGGTCCCCGGGGGTCGTGTCCCCCCTCAGAGCGCGTCTGACTCCCCCATGTCCCCCCATGCCGGGGTCACCCCCTTTTCTCTGCCCAGAGCTCCCGACCCAGCTCCTGCTCCCCCCTGGGAGGGGCTTTGGGGACTCCCCCAGGGACCCCCTTGAATCCCCATTTTGGGGCACTGGGACCCCCCTGCATCTCCTTCCCCAGTTCCAGGACCCCCTGCACTCCCTTGTCCTGCACCAACACCCCCTGCACCCCCTTTCCCGGGTATCCCCCTCTGCCAGCCCCTGGATTCCCTGTTTCCATGAGCCCAGGGACCCCCGGACCCCCATTCCTGGCTAGCCCGGGGCACCTCACCCCCAGGCCTCCCTTTGCTGGGAAACCCGGGCTGGGCACGGGGCTCTGCAGCTGCTCTGGGATTTGTGATCCCCCAGAGGAAAGGGAGGGAACAGGAGAGAGAGAGACAAGGGGATCGGCAATCAGGGATCGCAGTCCCAGCTCCCAGTTCTGCTCCGCTGGGGCTGGGACCCGCAGCCACAGGAAAAATGGATCCAGGATCCCAGTTGTCTTAGGTTGCAAATAGGGGAATTCTATTCCTATCTGTTAGAGGTGGGGCACTGATTGTCTGTTCATTGGGCACTTTTCTTAATCTCTTCCACAACCAATCCCCCCCCCCGCCACTTTGTACAAGGGCAGGCAAGGACAGGACAAGGGAGAATGGATCCAAATGGAGACAGATTAGGTTTAGCTAAGGGATTCAGAAAAAAAGACTCTCCTGGAACAGGTTGCCCACAGAAGGCGTGCATGTCCCGTCCCTGACAGTGGTCAAGGCCGGGCTGCACGGAGCTCCAGACAAGCCGGTCTAGTGCAAGGGCTCCCCAGCCACAGCAGGGGGGGTTGCAGCCACGGGATTTTTCAGATCCCTTCCAAGCCCAGCCATGCCACGACTCCATGATTCTGGGATGCTTCCCCTTCTCATCCTCTGGCAGAAAAAGAAACTTGGCCCCAAGTTCCACACTGCAGCCCATGTCTTTTGGCAGCCTGCAACTGTCTCAAGAGAGGATGAAAAGAGATGACATTACTGACACGATTTCCCTTTTCGACTTCAAAATTCAATGCTGCACTCCTGTCCACTCTGGCAAAACTGTCAGAAGAGGCAATTCTTCCCCATGAAATGCTTCGTCTCACCCAAAGAAGAAAGAAGCCACAAGCCAGCACTCTTCTTTATTGCTCCATTGTTTTCTTTGGTTATTTCTCTAACAGGAATGACTTTGGGGTGTGATTTGTTTCTTTCTCTCTTTCGTTCCGCGGGGCACAGCAGCAGCAGCAGCGCTTCTCTCGATGGGTTTTCCGTTCGACTTTCCACTGGCTCCCCATCCCCTTCTCGCTCTCACACTCACTCTGCTCCCGTCCCGTCCCGTCCGTGTCCCGCCTCTCCCGCCCGGCTCACGCCGCGTCCCGCACGGCGCCCCTCGGCGGGGCCGCCCCGTGCCCGCCGCTGCCCGGCCCGCCGTGCTTCCGCCTCCGCCGGGCTCCCTCCGTCCCGCCCGTGGCGCCGCTGGAGGTGCCGCTCGCTCTGCTGCTGGCGGAGCAGCACGGTCTTTCGGCTCCGCCTGGCGCGGGCTCTGGCCCGGCCCCGGCCGAGGCCCCGGCCCCGAAGGAAGCCCCTGCCGCGGTTCCGCCCGCAGCCGCCCCGCTGCCGCCCGGCTCCCGGCCCGCCGCCGACAGCGCTGCCGGCAGCTTCCCCGCTCCGAGCTCCGCCGCTCGCCAGCTCGGCCGCCGGCCCCGAGCCGCCGCAGCCCGGGGCGGCTCGGCAAGCAGCAGCGCGCCGGGCGCTCGGCTGCCCCGGGCACAAGAGCGAGAGCGCGGTGCCGCCCGCACGGGCGGAGAAGCCTCGCCCAGAGCAGCTCTGCCGGGAGGGCCGCTGCTGGGCAGCGGCGGCTGCGGCAGCGTTTACTCCGGGACCCGGTAAGAGACGGGGCCGGGTCGGAGCGGGGCGGCGGGCGGCGAGCTGAGCCCGCCGCTGGCCTTGGCTCGCAGGCGGCCATCAAGCGAGCGTGCCGGGAGCGCGTCTGGGAGTGGGCGCGGCCGGTGAGGGAGCGGGGCCCGCGGAGGAGCCGGCGGGGCGAGCCGGGCGGGGCTGAGGCGAGGCCCGGCAGGGCGGCAGGCGGAGGGGAGCGAGCGTGGAGAGAGCGGGGCCCGCGCAGCGTGCCGGGCCGGGCAGTGGCGAGCCGCGGCGGGGCCGGGCAGGGGGCCCAAGGCGCAGCGCAGCATCGGCCCCGCTGTCGGCATCGCGGTCCCCCCGCAGCACAAGGGCGCCCTTGTGGCCCTGGAGCTGGCGCTGCTGTGGAAGGTGTGGCGGCCCGGCTTCCGCGGCGTGGTGCGGCTCCTGGGCTGGTTCGAGGTGCCCGACGGCTTGGCGCTGGTCATGGAGCGTGCGGAGCGCAGTCAGGAGCTCTGGTACTTGCTGGAGGAGCGGGGCTTCCTGACGGAGCCCGTGGCGCGGGGGCTGCTCCGCCCGGTGCTGGAGGCCGTGCGGCACCGCAGCAGCCGCGGCGTCTGCACCGCGACATCAAGGCCGAGAACGTCCTCGTGGACCTGGGCACGGGCGAGGTGAAGCTCATCGACTTCGGGTGCGGCACGATCCTCCAGGACATGTTCTACACCCGGATGTCAGGTGAGCCCAAAGCTGGGCCCAGCCGGGCAGCGGAGGTTCCCCCTTTGCTGGCAGAGGGGGAACAGGGAGGGAGGGAGGGAGAATCCTTCTTCAGCCAGCTGCAGCCCAGTTGCTTTTTGGCAGGGCAGGGGCTGGCTGTTGTGGAACGGGAGCTGGCTGGGAGGGAGGGAGGGAGCAGCATGGGCCTGATGAGCTGCGCCCGTGTCCCATAGGAATGCCGGAGTACAGCCCAGCGGAGTGGATCCTCTTTGGCTGCTCCCATGGCCAGCCAGCCACCATCTGGTCCCTGGGCATCCTGCTGTACGAGCTGTGCTGTGGGCACCTTCCTTTCCACAGAAGATGTGGAAAGGCCATTGGAGCCACACCATCCAAAAGACCTGGTTTTCCCGTGCCTCTCCCTGGCTAGAGGCAGGGCCCCTTTAGCCGTGGTTATTCTTTCTTTCCTGGGCATTCATACTAGAGGTACCTTTTAAGGGGATCTGACAGATCATACCCAGCAGCTTGGTCATGGCAGGAGGCTACCTTCACCTTACTGGAACTCCCTCGATTAGTGTTTCCTTCCTTGAGTTGAGTTTTCCCTCCTTGTGCTGCTAAGACAGAAGTGGGTTTCCCATCCCACGTTCCCATGCCTTCCCCATGGTCACTCAGGAAGAAGCACAGGTCAGCTCGTGGGATGTACTCTCACAGTAGCTGGGGGACGTTGGGCTCTGACTTTGGGGCCTGTGACTTGCACTAGTGCTGCATTTATCTTACCTCCTGCCTCATCTCCCTCATTTCCTCTTTAAATTCTTTTCTGAGGTCCTTAACCACAGCACAGACTGCATCAGGCCTGCATGGGGCCATTGATCACACTCTCATTATTTCTAAGCTTGTTGGTGGCAGAGCCCACTGTCTCTGGGTTGGTATGGGCATTAATGGTTGCAGTGAAGGTGGTGTATTGAGATGGCCCCAGATTTGCCAGACTCCACAGCATTTGGGTGCTCTGATTTCATCTTCGATCTCCTTGGTTCTACAGGGGCGACTGCTGCTGGCTGTGGCTGCCTTGCAGTTCAGCTGGAACCTGGCTGGTTGTAATGTCTGTGGGTTTCACTCCTGCACCGTCAGACTCTTCCTCTTTGAGGCAGGGGGAGGGTTTCTCACCAGCTGGGGATGTGTGTGTGCTCCTTCAGCATCTGGCCACCTCCTTGTTTGGGGAAGGGTTTTCTTTTCTGTTCTTCCTTTTCACCTGTAGAATTTCTTGCCAGTGAGTTGCTAATGGCAGGTGATTGCTGGGTGCTTCAGACAAAGGGAGAGCTCTGTTTCTTTGGGAGTTTTCCCTAGGGAAGCAGGAGGAGGGCCAGAGCTACTGTGGGATTTGGGCTGGGGGAAGGGGCTGGGTGCAGCTCCTAGCCCTGTCTTGGCTTTGGAGGAGCACTGTGGGAGCCACTGCTCTTGGGGAAAGGAATTCCACTGCTGCTGCAGGAGCCCAGCCCAGAGCTGCTTCCTCTGCTGTGGGGTGAGCCTCTGCTGGTGAGAACAGTCACTGAACTGGGATCTTATTAACACCCACCTCAATAAAGGAGACACCAATCCCCTTCTGCTCGGATGCCTGGGATCCTGAGCTCGGCTCTCCCTGCCCTGCTGGGAGCCCCTCACCCCTGCCTGTTAGCTGTACTTAGCCGAAGCAGGAGGCCCGAGGCATCATCTTACAAAGGTAACAAGGCTCTTCTTTTATAGGGCTTTCCCTATATGCAACATTGACATACGATTCTTTCAGTCTTAAAGAATAATCTTAAATTTCATTCACGTGAATTTTGACCTCTGTAATATTTGTGTATGATAGATTTGAGTTAACTCTGTTCTGAATCATGTCTTCATAGAATCATAGACTCATGGAATCACTAAGGTTGGGAAAGGTCTGTGAGACCATGGAGTCCCAGCAGTGCTCGATGCCCAGCTTGTCCCCAGCCCAGAGCCCTGAGTGCCACCTGCAGGCCTTCCTGGGACAGCTGCAGGGATGGGCACTGCAAAGCTCCCTGGGCAGCCCCTGCCAAGGCCTGAGCAGCCTTTCCCTGGGGAAATTCCTCCTGGTGTCACTTCCATCTCCTTGATGTCATCCTCCACATCTACTTCCATGTCCTCAACCTGCTCTTCCACGTCCACCTCCATAATTTCTTCCTCATTCAGCACCATGTCCACTTCCATCTCCTCCACAGTGTCTCTGTTAGTCTGCAAGAGACAGCACAATGTCACAGTGGGGTTCCTGTCCCACACCATCCATTGCCACGTGGCTGCAGCCTGCTCAAGCAGGCTGCCCCCTCCCTAGAATGGCACTGTACCTCCACTGGCGCAGCAGTGCTCATCCTGCTGGGGTTGGTGCTCCAGAGCAGGCAGCAGGAAAAGGCCAGGCAGCAGCAGCAACAGCTGAGTGCTGACGGGCAGAGCGCAGAGCGAGCGCCAACTGAGCGCTGGCAGCAGGCAGAGTGTCTGCTGTGGTGGTTTCCAGGTGCTGGACGTTCCACCTGGAACGCTGTGGGAGCTGTGATGTCACAGAAGTTTCAGGGCCGCTCCACACTGGGAGGTGGGCGTGGTGGAATGATGAAATCCTTGAATGGTTTGGCTTGGAAGGGACCCTAAAGATCATCTGGTTGCAAGCTGAGCAGCCTCCCAGCACAGCAGGTTGCTGCGGCCCCTGTCCAAGCTGGCCTTGGATGTTGGCGGGCATGGGGTATGCACAGCCTCTCTGCGCTGGTCCCTGTGTCAGGGACAAGCACCCTGACAGGAAAGAACTTCTTGCCATCATGGAATGGATTCCAGCTCTTGCAGTTTCATCCCATTCCCCCTTGTTCTGTGACTTCAGTTGCTGACAAAGAGTCCTCTCCCACTTCCCTGTGGGTCAGGCTGTTCCTGCAGTGTCACACATGTGGCTGAAGCTGCAGCCAGGAGAGAGAGAAGCCAAGCTGGCAGAGAGAGGAAATGGGGAAAGTGACATGAGAGATGAGAGGAGAAGGAAAAAGTAGAGACATGCAAGGCATTGGGTTGGGTGGGCTGTGGCATTCATGCCTTTTATTAGAGGCCAGGTTCTCTGGTGCACTCAATGACTGTGTGATTGCGGCGTGTCCACAGTGAGCCCGTGTGAGCGAGCTGCACTCCCAGAGGCCGGAGCACACTTGCTTCAAGTGCTGATGAATGAGGCCAGAGATGGGTCTTTGTGTGGAACTCCAAACGCTGTGCATTGCCATGAAGAGGGTCCAGGGCCAGAGAGAAAATGAGGCTGGGGTCTGAGGGTTTCATTCGGGGGGGAGAAGGGGTGAAGCCAGGACCAGCAGGGGAGAAGAGAGAGGAGAACATTGTCTGGAGAGTAGATCTAAGGAAAAAATGGCAGTTGAAGTGGGTGATAGCAACAAAACCTGCGGATTGCAAGAGGCTGCAAGTGGCCATGGGTGAGAGCCTTGCATTCAGAGGGGTTTCTCTGTTTCACCTTGGTCCCCTTTGCCCTAAGGTATTACAGTTGCAATGAGAGGCCCCTGGGCCTCCACAAGTGCCCCCTTTTTGTTTTCAAGAATGAAGGCTTCTGCCATGGACTTTTGCAAGCGTTGAGCAAAACTGGATAGAATAACCAAGACAATGAATACAAGAAACAAAGCCCACAAAACAGTCTTGACTAAATCACAGAATCACAGAATCATGAGTTTGGAAGAGACCCCTAAGATCATCAAGTCCAACCTATGCCCTAACATCTCAACTAGACTATAGCACCAAGTGGCATGTCCAGTCTTTTTTTAAACACATCCAGTGATGGTGATTCCACCACCTCCCTGGGAAGACAGTTCCAGTGCTTTATTATTCTTTCAGTGAAAATTTTTTTCCTAATATCTAACCTATACCTTCCCTGACGTAGCTTGAGACTGTGTCCCCTTGTTCTGTCAGTTGCTGCCCGGTGGAAGAGACCGACCCCCACCTGTCTACAACCTCCCTTCAGGAAGTTGTAGAGAGCAATAAGGTCACCTCTAAGCCTCCTCTTCTCCAGGCTAAACAACCCCAGCTCCCTCAAATGTTCCTCGTAGGGCTTGTTTTCCAAGCCCCTCACCAGCCTCGTTGCTCTCCTCTGGACACGCTCAAGTATCTCAATATCCTTCCTAAATTGAGGGGCCCAGAACTGGACACAGTACTCAAGATGTGGCCTCACCAGTGCCGAGTACAGGGGGAGAATGACCTCCCTGCTCCTGCTGCTCACACAAGTCCTAATGCAGGCCAGGATGCCGTTGGCCTTCTTGGCCACCAAGGCACATTGCTGGCTCATATCCAATCGGCTGTCAACCAGCACCCCCAGGTCCCTTTCTGCCTGAACACTATCCAGCCACACCGTCCCCAGCCTGTAACGCTGTAGGGGATTTTTGTGGCCAAAATGCAGAACACGGCACTTAGACTTATTAGACTTCATATTGTTGGACGTAAAGATGAAAGCCAGCCTTTCATGCCCCAGTCTTTCAACAGTCCAGTGAGCCAGTCGTTGTTGCCTTTTGTCTGGATCTTATTGATTTGATCTGTGAGCAGCTGGCCGCTCTGGTATACTGAGTCCCTATGTGAGAAGAGGTTGACATGCGTGGCCATGGGCAAGAAATTGTGGCTTGGCTGTGGAACCACCCATGCGAAGGCATGCGGCATAGTTAGGAGCATCCAGCTTCCTGCTGCAGTGGCAAGAAAGGACAGCATCCTTTGACTTTAGCTAATTTACTAGTGGGTGGAGGCTTGGGTGGCCTGAAAGTAAAGAGATAGGGAGATTGCAATGTGAAACTGAAATTCTGTCCCACTAAACTTTCTCTTCTGTAAGGCAAGGGTTTGAAGTCAGCTTATTAGAAGAATCAAATATCAAGGCTAGAATACAGTTTTTCCAATTGTTAAGCGGGATATCGCAGTTAGTGGTGTCTGAGCTCTCTTGGTGTTGGTGTGTGTGGTCCACACTGCTTAGGAGATCTTCTTCTGTCCTTCTTCTTCTTTTGCAGGCTGCTGCTGTCTCTCTTAGGCTTTTGTTCTGTTTTTCTGATGGTGGCTGTGGTGTTTGCCTGGCCATTGGCAGAAGAGTTTGATGTTTTTTGCTGGGATGCGTCTTGGGCCTGCTGCTGTAGAGACACAAGCATATCCTCCCTCCCAAGTAATGAATGGGAAAGGGCCCATAATTTGTTTGGATTCAGGGTCTTTGATCAACACAGGTGGCTTTTCTTTTTATTGGGCTGCCAATTAAATATAAAATGCCTGATGACTGGGGGAGTTGTTGAAAAACTTGAGCACATCAAGGGCCTTGGCCAGGCTCTCAATGGGAGATAATATGTGGACTCCCTGTCTCTGTTGATCAAGGGTCCTTTGGATGGAAGAGTGGGCCCTCTGGACGATGGACTGTCCTGTGGCAGAGTGTGGTATGGCTGTGACATGTTTTGTAGCCCACTGGTCAGAAAATGGTTGGAATCAGTGGGAGGTATAAGCAGGACCATGATCAGTTTTAATTTCCTGTGGAACAGGGGAGGTGGAAAAGGCTAAAAAGTAACGTTTTATAGCATCTTTTGATTTTTCAGCAGCATGGGCAGGGGCAGAAATCGCAGCGTTGTCGGTGTGGATTGAGACGGGGATGTATTTTAGTCTCCCAAAAGGGGCTTGGTGTGTGATGTGTGATTGCCCGATCTGGAGAGTCTTTAGTCCTCTTGGATTGAGTGCAGCTCTGACAGAAGCAAAGGCACGTTGCTGACAATTTGGGCAGGTGGCTGCCATGAATCTTGCCTGATCTTGGGTAATTTTAAAGATGCTGAGCGGTGCAGGAATGTTTTGATGGTAGAAGTGGTGGCGGATCCTAGCCTGGTCAGAAAGATTCCGTAGGGAGGTTTGGAGAAGCATTGCTGAGGCATCTGCTCTAGCATTGCCTACTATAAATGCAGGAAGGGTGGTATGAGACCTTGTGTGCATGATATAGTGTGGGTGTTGTCTGTGGGACAGAAGAGAAATGAAAGGGGAAAGCAAATGCTCTAGTTGGGGTTAGAAATGTCTTTCAAAAATGGAATTTTCGGCCCTCTGCACTAGGTCATAGACATGTGCCGAATCAGTGATCAAAGGAAGAGGTTCTTTGAAAGTGGAGAAGGTCCTAAGGACTGCAGTCAATTCAGCAATTTGGGCAGGGTGAGGATGCCCTGGCTTGGCTTTTGTCTCTTGAGCAATGCGGGCCCAGGGCAGTGCAGAGCAGGGTGGGAAGCAGAGCCCGGAGCCTTTGGAGGCTGCAAGCCTTAAACATCAGCCCCTGCAGCAGCCCAGAAGCAGGTGCCACAGTTGCCAAGGCTGTCAAGGCCTTGAGAGCGGGCAGGTGGATTTTGCATCCCTGTGGGCTGATGGCGGCTCTGGAGCCAGGAGTGGCTGTGGCTGCAGCAGGAAGGGTGGCTGAAAGTTTCCTGCCTTGCTTTGGTGGCATGGCTGCAGGGGCCAGTGCAGCGAGAGCCCCCTCTGTGCTGGTGAGAGCTCAGCTCTTGGGGACGCGGCTGTGCCCCAGCCCAGGAGCAGCAGCAGTGGCCAGCGGCAGCAGTGGTGTCAGTGGGACCCCCTGTGCACAGGGACCCCCAGCCGCGGGGTGGCCGTGGCAGCAGCCCCAGGGAGCTCCAGCCCCGGGATCCCGGAACAAGTGGAAATCCCAACTGTGCAAACGCTGCCTGTGCCTCTTGGGTTTTCTTTGGTTGAGGGGATTTCGAGGTACGTTAGAAGTCTCTTTTTCTCTAACTTAGCTGTCGAAGGAAGAGTTGAGAAGTATGTGCTTCACTCTCTTAAGGTTGATTTTTATATTTTGTCTAAAACATTTTTTTGCTGGCCTGCTGAGGTTTGTTCAGCAGGTCAGCTTAAGGTACTCTTTTTGCCTCTTGGGTTGGTGTTATCTTTTATATTAAAACCTGACTATACTATGTTTACAAGAATGTTTTAATAGCTATTACTTAAGTTAGATAGTGACTTTCTACTTGAAACCAATATGTGAATGGTAATATCGTCTTTCATATGGATGCTAGCGAGAAGAAAGAGGAAGGACTGGGTACACCCAAATTTTTCTATCTATGTAGATAATACCAAACTCTTTCGTACAAGGTTCAAAACCTCTGTCTACAGTGCTCTAAATGTTTTCCGTTCACTTTGTGATTACTATTACTAGACTATCTAAATTGTTGTGACTTTTAATTCTTGACATAAAGGTGGTAACATGCTTTATGGGTTAAATTCAAAGGCCCAGGGGTCTTTGGCTACATGCCAGGGTCTCTGAACCCCCTGCCAGGGATTTAAAGCCCCCTGGCTGGGGCTGGAATCATTTAGGATGGTCAGGGGGAGGTCCGGGCTTCTGACAGTGCCCAAAGGAATGAGAAAGAGAAGTGAAGTTTTATAAAGAATCATTATTTATTTGCTGAACATCGGCAAACACGAGGATTTACAGAACACATTTCATTACAACAATCCTCATAACAACAACAACAACAATCTACTGCACATATTTCCATGGGATCCTATGGAGTAACAATCTTCAAAACATATTTACAAAGAACTACTAAACTAAGAACATATTTACAAAAATATCCTAACTTTTCAAACATATCTACACCGCCGTAATATCTACAGCCATCATCTGCATCAGTCCTGGAAGGAAGAAAGAAGCAAAGCTGGAGTCAGCTGCCAGCACTGGGCCCAGCTGGGCCCCAGGAGCTGGGACAGGGCTGGCAGGGCTGGTGTGGCCCCAGGCAAGTGCAGGGCAGGCCAGGGCTGGTGCTTGTGGCAGCACAATCCAGGCCCCCTGCGGGCAGCGTGTCCCTGAGCGGGGCCATCCAGCCCAGCCCCAGCCTGGCGCCAGGGCAGCCACTGTGTCTGTGGGCAGGGCATGGGGAGCATCTGCCTGTCTTACTTGTGGGGCTCCATCTTCATCCAAGGACCATGGGCTCCTCCTCATCCTTCTCATCCACTTCCATCGCCTCGATGTCATCCTCCTCATCAACTTCCATCTCCTCAACCTGGTCTTCCACGTCCACCTCCATCATCTCTTCCTCATTCAGCACCATGTCCACTTCCATCGCCACCACAGTGTCTCTGTTAGTCTGCAAGAGACAGCACAATCTCACAGTGGGGTTCCTGTCCCACACCATCCATTGCCACATGGCTGCAGCCTGCTCAAGCAGGCTGCCTCCTCCCTGGAATGGCACAGTACCTCCACTGGCGCAGCAGTGCTCATCCTGCTGGGGTTGGTGCTCCAGAGCAGGCAGCAGGAAAAGGCCAGGCAGCAGCAGCAACAGCTGAGTGCTGACGGGCAGAGCGCAGAGCGAGCGCCAACTGAGCGCTGGCAGCAGGCAGAGTGTCTGCTGTGGTGGTTTCCAGGTGCTGGACGTTCCACCTGGAACGCTGTGGGAGCTGTGATGTCACAGAAGTTTCAGGGCCGCTCCACACTGGGAGATGGGCATGGTGGAATGATGAAATCCTTGAATGGTTTGGCCTGGAAGGGACCCTAAGGATCATCTGGTTCCAAGCTGAGCAGCCTCGCAGCACAGCAGGTTGCTGCGGCCCCTGTCCAAGCTGGCCTTGGATGTTGGTGGGCATGGGGTATGCACAGCCTCTCTGCGCTGGTCCCTGTGTCAGGGACAAGCACCCTGACAGGAAAGAACTTCTTGCCATCATGGAATGGATTCCAGCTCTTGCAGTTTCATCCCATTCCCCCTTGTTCTGTGACTTCAGTTGCTGACAAAGAGTCCTCTCCCACTTCCCTGTGGGTCAGGCTGTTCCTGCAGTGTCACACATGTGGCTGAAGCTGCAGCCAGGAGAGAGAGAAGCCAAGCTGGCAGAGAGAGGAAATGGGGAAAGTGACATGAGAGATGAGAGGAGAAGGAAAAAGTAGAGACATGCAAGGCATTGGGTTGGGTGGGCTGTGGCATTCATGCCTTTTATTAGAGGCCAGGTTCTCTGGTGCACTCAATGACTGTGTGATTGCGGCGTGTCCACAGTGAGCCCGTGTGAGCGAGCTGCACTCCCAGAGGCCGGAGCACACTTGCTTCAAGTGCTGATGAATGAGGCCAGAGATGGGTCTTTGTGTGGAACTCCAAACGCTGTGCATTGCCATGAAGAGGGTCCAGGGCCAGAGAGAAAATGAGGCTGGGGTCTGAGGGTTTCATTCGGGGGGGAGAAGGGGTGAAGCCAGGACCAGCAGGGGAGAAGAGAGAGGAGAACATTGTCTGGAGAGTAGATCTAAGGAAAAAATGGCAGTTGAAGTGGGTGATAGCAACAAAACCTGCGGATTGCAAGAGGCTGCAAGTGGCCATGGGTGAGAGCCTTGCATTCAGAGGGGTTTCTCTGTTTCACCTTGGTCCCCTTTGCCCTAAGGTATTACAGTTGCAATGAGAGGCCCCTGGGCCTCCAGAAGTGCCCCCTTTTTGTTTTCAAGAATGAAGGCTTCTGCCATGGACTTTTGCAAGCGTTGAGCAAAACTGGATAGAATAACCAAGACAATGAATACAAGAAACAAAGCCCACAAAACAGTCTTGGCTAAATCACAGAATCACAGAATCATGAGTTTGGAAGAGACCCCTAAGATCATCAAGTCCAACCTATGCCCTAACATCTCAACTAGACTATAGCACCAAGTGGCATGTCCAGTCTTTTTTTAAACACATCCAGTGATGGTGATTCCACCACCTCCCTGGGAAGACAATTCCAGTGCTTTATTATTCTTTCAGTGAAAATTTTTTTCCTAATATCTAACCTATACCTTCCCTGACGTAGCTTGAGACTGTGTCCCCTTGTTCTGTCAGTTGCTGCCCGGTGGAAGAGACCGACCCCCACCTGTCTACAACCTCCCTTCAGGAAGTTGTAGAGAGCAATAAGGTCACCTCTAAGCCTCCTCTTCTCCAGGCTAAACAACCCCAGCTCCCTCAAATGTTCCTCGTAGGGCTTGTTTTCCAAGCCCCTCACCAGCCTCGTTGCTCTCCTCTGGACACGCTCAAGTATCTCAATATCCTTCCTAAATTGAGGGGCCCAGAACTGGACACAGTACTCAAGATGTGGCCTCACCAGTGCCGAGTACAGGGGGAGAATGACCTCCCTGCTCCTGCTGCTCACACAAGTCCTAATGCAGGCCAGGATGCCGTTGGCCTTCTTGGCCACCAAGGCACATTGCTGGCTCATATCCAATCGGCTGTCAACCAGCACCCCCAGGTCCCTTTCTGCCTGAACACTATCCAGCCACACCGTCCCCAGCCTGTAACGCTGTAGGGGATTTTTGTGGCCAAAATGCAGAACACGGCACTTAGACTTATTAGACTTCATATTGTTGGACGTAAAGATGAAAGCCAGCCTTTCATGCCCCAGTCTTTCAACAGTCCAGTGAGCCAGTCGTTGTTGCCTTTTGTCTGGATCTTATTGATTTGATCTGTGAGCAGCTGGCCGCTCTGGTATACTGAGTCCCTATGTGAGAAGAGGTTGACATGCGTGGCCATGGGCAAGAAATTGTGGCTTGGCTGTGGAACCACCCATGCGAAGGCATGCGGCATAGTTAGGAGCATCCAGCTTCCTGCTGCAGTGGCAAGAAAGGACAGCATCCTTTGACTTTAGCTAATTTACTAGTGGGTGGAGGCTTGGGTGGCCTGAAAGTAAAGAGATAGGGAGATTGCAATGTGAAACTGAAATTCTGGTCCCACTAAACTTTCTCTTCTGTAAGGCAAGGGTTTGAAGTCAGCTTATTAGAAGAATCAAATATCAAGGCTAGAATACAGTTTTTCCAATTGTTAAGCGGGATATCGCAGTTAGTGGTGTCTGAGCTCTCTTGGTGTTGGTCTGTGCGGTCCACACTGCTTAGGAGATCTTCTTCTGTCCTTCTTCTTCTTCTTTTCCAGGCTGCCGCTGTCTCTCTTAGGCTTTTGTTCTGTTTTTCTGATGGTGGCTGTGGTGTTTGCCTGGCCATTGGCAGAAGAGTTTGATGTTTTTTGCTGGGATGCGTCTTGGGCCTGCTGCTGTAGAGACACAAGCATATCCTCCCTCCCAAGTAATGAATGGGAAAGGGCCCATAATTTCTTTGGATTCAGGGTCTTTGATCAACACAGGTGGCTTTTCTTTTTATTGGGCTGCCAATTAAATATAAAATGCCTGATGACTGGGGGAGTTGTTGAAAAAGTTGAGCACATCAAGGGCCTTGGCCAGGCTCTCAATGGGAGATACTATGTGGACTCCCTGTCTCTGTTGATCAAGGATCCTTTGGATGGAAGAGTGGGCCCTCTGGACTATGGACTGTCCTGTGGCAGAGTGTGGTATGGCTGTGACATGTTTTGTAGCCCACTGGTCAGAAAACGGTTGGAATCAGTGGGAGGTATAAGCAGGACCATGATCAGTTTTAATTTCCTGTGGAACAGGGGAGGTGGAAAAGGCTAAAAAGTAACGTTTTATAGCATCTTTTGATTTTTCAGCAGCATGGGCAGGGGCAGAAACCGCAGCGTTGTCGGTGTGGATTGAGACGGGGATGTATTTTAGTCTCCCAAAAGGGGCTTGGTGTGTGATGTGAGATTGCCCGATCTGGAGAGTCTTTAGTCCTCTTGGATTGAGTGCAGCTCTGACAGAAGCAAAGGCACGTTGCTGACAATTTGGGCAGGTGGCTGCCATGAATCTTGCCTGATCTTGGGTAATTTTAAAGATGCTGAGCGGTGCAGGAATGTTTTGATGGTAGAAGTGGTGGCGGATCCTAGCCTGGTCAGAAAGATTCCGTAGGGAGGTTTGGAGAAGCATTGCTGAGGCATCTGCTCTAGCATTGCCTACTATAAATGCAGGAAGGGTGGTATGAGACCTTGTGTGCATGATATAGTGTGGGTGTTGTCTGTGGGACAGAAGAGAAATGAAAGGGGAAAGCAAATGCTCTAGTTGGGGTTAGAAATGTCTTTGAAAATGGAATTTTCGGCCCGCTGCACTAGGTCATAGACATGTGCTGAATCAGTGATCAAAGGAAGAGGTTCTTTGAAAGTGGAGAAGGTCCTAAGGACTGCAGTCAATTCAGCAATTTGGGCAGGGTGAGGATCCCCTGGCTTGGCTTTTGTCTCTTGAGCAATGCGGGCCCAGGGCAGTGCAGAGCAGGGTGGGAAGCAGAGCCCGGAGCCTTTGGAGGCTGCAAGCCTTAAACATCAGCCCCTGCAGCAGCCCAGATGCAGGTGCCACAGTTGCCAAGGCTGTCAAGGCCTTGAGAGCGGGCAGGTGGATTTTGCATCCCTGTGGGCTGATGGCGGCTCTGGAGCCAGGAGTGGCTGTGGCTGCAGCAGGAAGGGTGGCTGAAAGTTTCCTGCCTTGCTTTGGTGGCATGGCTGCAGGGGCCAGTGCAGTGAGAGCCCCCTCTGTGCTGGTGAGAGCTCAGCTCTTGGGGACGCGGCTGTGCCCCAGCCCAGGAGCAGCAGCAGTGGCCAGCGGCAGCAGTGGTGTCAGTGGGACCCCCTGTGCACAGGGAGCCCCAGCCGCGGGGTGGCCGTGGCAGCAGCCCCAGGGAGCTCCAGCCCCGGGATCCCGGAACAAGTGGAAATCCCAACTGTGCAAACGCTGCCTGTGCCTCTTGGGTTTTCTTTGGTTGAGGGGATTTCGAGGTACGTTAGAAGTCTCTTTTTCTCTAACTTAGCTGTCGAAGGAAGAGTTGAGAAGTATGTGCTTCACTCTCTTAAGGTTGATTTTTATATTTTGTCTAAAACATTTTTTTGCTGGCCTGCTGAGGTTTGTTCAGCAGGTCAGCTTAAGGTACTCTTTTTGCCTCTTGGGTTGGTGTTATCTTTTATATTAAAACCTGACTATACTATGTTTACAAGAATGTTTTAATAGCTATTACTTAAGTTAGATAGTGACTTTCTACTTGAAACCAATATGTGAATGGTAATATCGTCTTTCATATGGATGCTAGCGAGAAGAAAGAGGAAGGACTGGGTACACCCAAATTTTTCTATCTATGTAGATAATACCAAACTCTTTCGTACAAGGTTCAAAACCTCTGTCTACAGTGCTCTAAATGTTTTCCGTTCACTTTGTGATTACTATTACTAGACTATCTAAATTGTTGTGACTTTTAATTCTTGACATAAAGGTGGTAACATGCTTTATGGGTTAAATTCAAAGGCCCAGGGGTCTTTGGCTACATGCCAGGGTCTCTGAACCCCCTGCCAGGGATTTAAAGCCCCCTGGCTGGGGCTGGAATCATTTAGGATGGTCAGGGGGAGGTCCGGGCTTCTGACAGTGCCCAAAGGAATGAGAAAGAGAAGTGAAGTTTTATAAAGAATCATTATTTATTTGCTGAACATCGGCAAACACGAGGATTTACAGAACACATTTCATTACAACAATCCTCATAACAACAACAACAACAATCTACTGCACATATTTCCATGGGATCCTATGGAGTAACAATCTTCAAAACATATTTACAAAGAACTACTAAACTAAGAACATATTTACAAAAATATCCTAACTTTTCAAACATATCTACACCGCCGTAATATCTACAGCCATCATCTGCATCAGTCCTGGAAGGAAGAAAGAAGCAAAGCTGGAGTCAGCTGCCAGCACTGGGCCCAGCTGGGCCCCAGGAGCTGGGACAGGGCTGGCAGGGCTGGTGTGGCCCCAGGCAAGTGCAGGGCAGGCCAGGGCTGGTGCTTGTGGCAGCACAATCCAGGCCCCCTGCGGGCAGCGTGTCCCTGAGCGGGGCCATCCAGCCCAGCCCCAGCCTGGCGCCAGGGCAGCCACTGTGTCTGTGGGCAGGGCATGGGGAGCATCTGCCTGTCTTACTTGTGGGGCTCCATCTTCATCCAAGGACCATGGGCTCCTCCTCATCCTTCTCATCCACTTCCATCGCCTCGATGTCATCCTCCTCATCAACTTCCATCTCCTCAACCTGGTCTTCCACGTCCACCTCCATCATCTCTTCCTCATTCAGCACCATGTCCACTTCCATCGCCACCACAGTGTCTCTGTTAGTCTGCAAGAGACAGCACAATCTCACAGTGGGGTTCCTGTCCCACACCATCCATTGCCACATGGCTGCAGCCTGCTCAAGCAGGCTGCCTCCTCCCTGGAATGGCACAGTACCTCCACTGGCGCAGCAGTGCTCATCCTGCTGGGGTTGGTGCTCCAGAGCAGGCAGCAGGAAAAGGCCAGGCAGCAGCAGCAACAGCTGAGTGCTGACGGGCAGAGCGCAGAGCGAGCGCCAACTGAGCGCTGGCAGCAGGCAGAGTGTCTGCTGTGGTGGTTTCCAGGTGCTGGACGTTCCACCTGGAACGCTGTGGGAGCTGTGATGTCACAGAAGTTTCAGGGCCGCTCCACACTGGGAGATGGGCATGGTGGAATGATGAAATCCTTGAATGGTTTGGCCTGGAAGGGACCCTAAGGATCATCTGGTTCCAAGCTGAGCAGCCTCGCAGCACAGCAGGTTGCTGCGGCCCCTGTCCAAGCTGGCCTTGGATGTTGGTGGGCATGGGGTATGCACAGCCTCTCTGCGCTGGTCCCTGTGTCAGGGACAAGCACCCTGACAGGAAAGAACTTCTTGCCATCATGGAATGGATTCCAGCTCTTGCAGTTTCATCCCATTCCCCCTTGTTCTGTGACTTCAGTTGCTGACAAAGAGTCCTCTCCCACTTCCCTGTGGGTCAGGCTGTTCCTGCAGTGTCACACATGTGGCTGAAGCTGCAGCCAGGAGAGAGAGAAGCCAAGCTGGCAGAGAGAGGAAATGGGGAAAGTGACATGAGAGATGAGAGGAGAAGGAAAAAGTAGAGACATGCAAGGCATTGGGTTGGGTGGGCTGTGGCATTCATGCCTTTTATTAGAGGCCAGGTTCTCTGGTGCACTCAATGACTGTGTGATTGCGGCGTGTCCACAGTGAGCCCGTGTGAGCGAGCTGCACTCCCAGAGGCCGGAGCACACTTGCTTCAAGTGCTGATGAATGAGGCCAGAGATGGGTCTTTGTGTGGAACTCCAAACGCTGTGCATTGCCATGAAGAGGGTCCAGGGCCAGAGAGAAAATGAGGCTGGGGTCTGAGGGTTTCATTCGGGGGGGAGAAGGGGTGAAGCCAGGACCAGCAGGGGAGAAGAGAGAGGAGAACATTGTCTGGAGAGTAGATCTAAGGAAAAAATGGCAGTTGAAGTGGGTGATAGCAACAAAACCTGCGGATTGCAAGAGGCTGCAAGTGGCCATGGGTGAGAGCCTTGCATTCAGAGGGGTTTCTCTGTTTCACCTTGGTCCCCTTTGCCCTAAGGTATTACAGTTGCAATGAGAGGCCCCTGGGCCTCCAGAAGTGCCCCCTTTTTGTTTTCAAGAATGAAGGCTTCTGCCATGGACTTTTGCAAGCGTTGAGCAAAACTGGATAGAATAACCAAGACAATGAATACAAGAAACAAAGCCCACAAAACAGTCTTGGCTAAATCACAGAATCACAGAATCATGAGTTTGGAAGAGACCCCTAAGATCATCAAGTCCAACCTATGCCCTAACATCTCAACTAGACTATAGCACCAAGTGGCATGTCCAGTCTTTTTTTAAACACATCCAGTGATGGTGATTCCACCACCTCCCTGGGAAGACAGTTCCAGTGCTTTATTATTCTTTCAGTGAAAATTTTTTTCCTAATATCTAACCTATACCTTCCCTGACGTAGCTTGAGACTGTGTCCCCTTGTTCTGTCAGTTGCTGCCCGGTGGAAGAGACCGACCCCCACCTGTCTACAACCTCCCTTCAGGAAGTTGTAGAGAGCAATAAGGTCACCTCTAAGCCTCCTCTTCTCCAGGCTAAACAACCCCAGCTCCCTCAAATGTTCCTCGTAGGGCTTGTTTTCCAAGCCCCTCACCAGCCTCGTTGCTCTCCTCTGGACACGCTCAAGTATCTCAATATCCTTCCTAAATTGAGGGGCCCAGAACTGGACACAGTACTCAAGATGTGGCCTCACCAGTGCCGAGTACAGGGGGAGAATGACCTCCCTGCTCCTGCTGCTCACACAAGTCCTAATGCAGGCCAGGATGCCGTTGGCCTTCTTGGCCACCAAGGCACATTGCTGGCTCATATCCAATCGGCTGTCAACCAGCACCCCCAGGTCCCTTTCTGCCTGAACACTATCCAGCCACACCGTCCCCAGCCTGTAACGCTGTAGGGGATTTTTGTGGCCAAAATGCAGAACACGGCACTTAGACTTATTAGACTTCATATTGTTGGACGTAAAGATGAAAGCCAGCCTTTCATGCCCCAGTCTTTCAACAGTCCAGTGAGCCAGTCGTTGTTGCCTTTTGTCTGGATCTTATTGATTTGATCTGTGAGCAGCTGGCCGCTCTGGTATACTGAGTCCCTATGTGAGAAGAGGTTGACATGCGTGGCCATGGGCAAGAAATTGTGGCTTGGCTGTGGAACCACCCATGCGAAGGCATGCGGCATAGTTAGGAGCATCCAGCTTCCTGCTGCAGTGGCAAGAAAGGACAGCATCCTTTGACTTTAGCTAATTTACTAGTGGGTGGAGGCTTGGGTGGCCTGAAAGTAAAGAGATAGGGAGATTGCAATGTGAAACTGAAATTCTGGTCCCACTAAACTTTCTCTTCTGTAAGGCAAGGGTTTGAAGTCAGCTTATTAGAAGAATCAAATATCAAGGCTAGAATACAGTTTTTCCAATTGTTAAGCGGGATATCGCAGTTAGTGGTGTCTGAGCTCTCTTGGTGTTGGTGTGTGTGGTCCACACTGCTTAGGAGATCTTCTTCTGTCCTTCTTCTTCTTTTGCAGGCTGCTGCTGTCTCTCTTAGGCTTTTGTTCTGTTTTTCTGATGGTGGCTGTGGTGTTTGCCTGGCCATTGGCAGAAGAGTTTGATGTTTTTTGCTGGGATGCGTCTTGGGCCTGCTGCTGTAGAGACACAAGCATATCCTCCCTCCCAAGTAATGAATGGGAAAGGGCCCATAATTTGTTTGGATTCAGGGTCTTTGATCAACACAGGTGGCTTTTCTTTTTATTGGGCTGCCAATTAAATATAAAATGCCTGATGACTGGGGGAGTTGTTGAAAAAGTTGAGCACATCAAGGGCCTTGGCCAGGCTCTCAATGGGAGATAATATGTGGACTCCCTGTCTCTGTTGATCAAGGGTCCTTTGGATGGAAGAGTGGGCCCTCTGGACGATGGACTGTCCTGTGGCAGAGTGTGGTATGGCTGTGACATGTTTTGTAGCCCACTGGTCAGAAAATGGTTGGAATCAGTGGGAGGTATAAGCAGGACCATGATCAGTTTTAATTTCCTGTGGAACAGGGGAGGTGGAAAAGGCTAAAAAGTAACGTTTTATAGCATCTTTTGATTTTTCAGCAGCATGGGCAGGGGCAGAAATCGCAGCGTTGTCGGTGTGGATTGAGACGGGGATGTATTTTAGTCTCCCAAAAGGGGCTTGGTGTGTGATGTGTGATTGCCCGATCTGGAGAGTCTTTAGTCCTCTTGGATTGAGTGCAGCTCTGACAGAAGCAAAGGCACGTTGCTGACAATTTGGGCAGGTGGCTGCCATGAATCTTGCCTGATCTTGGGTAATTTTAAAGATGCTGAGCGGTGCAGGAATGTTTTGATGGTAGAAGTGGTGGCGGATCCTAGCCTGGTCAGAAAGATTCCGTAGGGAGGTTTGGAGAAGCATTGCTGAGGCATCTGCTCTAGCATTGCCTACTATAAATGCAGGAAGGGTGGTATGAGACCTTGTGTGCATGATATAGTGTGGGTGTTGTCTGTGGGACAGAAGAGAAATGAAAGGGGAAAGCAAATGCTCTAGTTGGGGTTAGAAATGTCTTTGAAAATGGAATTTTCGGCCCGCTGCACTAGGTCATAGACATGTGCCGAATCAGTGATCAAAGGAAGAGGTTCTTTGAAAGTGGAGAAGGTCCTAAGGACTGCAGTCAATTCAGCAATTTGGGCAGGGTGAGGATGCCCTGGCTTGGCTTTTGTCTCTTGAGCAATGCGGGCCCAGGGCAGTGCAGAGCAGGGTGGGAAGCAGAGCCCGGAGCCTTTGGAGGCTGCAAGCCTTAAACATCAGCCCCTGCAGCAGCCCAGATGCAGGTGCCACAGTTGCCAAGGCTGTCAAGGCCTTGAGAGCGGGCAGGTGGATTTTGCATCCCTGTGGGCTGATGGCGGCTCTGGAGCCAGGAGTGGCTGTGGCTGCAGCAGGAAGGGTGGCTGAAAGTTTCCTGCCTTGCTTTGGTGGCATGGCTGCAGGGGCCAGTGCAGTGAGAGCCCCCTCTGTGCTGGTGAGAGCTCAGCTCTTGGGGACGCGGCTGTGCCCCAGCCCAGGAGCAGCAGCAGTGGCCAGCGGCAGCAGTGGTGTCAGTGGGACCCCCTGTGCACAGGGACCCCCAGCCGTGGGGTGGCCGTGGCAGCAGCCCCAGGGAGCTCCAGCCCCGGGATCCCGGAACAAGTGGAAATCCCAACTGTGCAAATGCTGCCTGTGCCTCTTGGGTTTTCTTTGGTTGAGGGGATTTCGAGGTACGTTAGAAGTCTCTTTTTCTCTAACTTAGCTGTCGAAGGAAGAGTTGAGAAGTATGTGCTTCACTCTCTTAAGGTTGATTTTTATATTTTGTCTAAAACATTTTTTTGCTGGCCTGCTGAGGTTTGTTCAGCAGGTCAGCTTAAGGTACTCTTTTTGCCTCTTGGGTTGGTGTTATCTTTTATATTAAAACCTGACTATACTATGTTTACAAGAATGTTTTAATAGCTATTACTTAAGTTAGATAGTGACTTTCTACTTGAAACCAATATGTGAATGGTAATATCGTCTTTCATATGGATGCTAGCGAGAAGAAAGAGGAAGGACTGGGTACACCCAAATTTTTCTATCTATGTAGATAATACCAAACTCTTTCGTACAAGGTTCAAAACCTCTGTCTACAGTGCTCTAAATGTTTTCCGTTCACTTTGTGATTACTATTACTAGACTATCTAAATTGTTGTGACTTTTAATTCTTGACATAAAGGTGGTAACATGCTTTATGGGTTAAATTCAAAGGCCCAGGGGTCTTTGGCTACATGCCAGGGTCTCTGAACCCCCTGCCAGGGATTTAAAGCCCCCTGGCTGGGGCTGGAATCATTTAGGATGGTCAGGGGGAGGTCCGGGCTTCTGACAGTGCCCAAAGGAATGAGAAAGAGAAGTGAAGTTTTATAAAGAATCATTATTTATTTGCTGAACATCGGCAAACACGAGGATTTACAGAACACATTTCATTACAACAATCCTCATAACAACAACAACAACAATCTACTGCACATATTTCCATGGGATCCTATGGAGTAACAATCTTCAAAACATATTTACAAAGAACTACTAACCTAAGAACATATTTACAAAAATATCCTAACTTTTCAAACATATATACACCGCCGTAATATCTACAGCCATCATCTGCATCAGTCCTGGAAGGAAGAAAGAAGCAAAGCTGGAGTCAGCTGCCAGCACTGGGCCCAGCTGGGCCCCAGGAGCTGGGACAGGGCTGGCAGGGCTGGTGTGGCCCCAGGCAAGTGCAGGGCAGGCCAGGGCTGGTGCTTGTGGCAGCACAATCCAGGCCCCCTGCGGGCAGCGTGTCCCTGAGCGGGGCCATCCAGCCCAGCCCCAGCCTGGCGCCAGGGCAGCCACTGTGTCTGTGGGCAGGGCATGGGGAGCATCTGCCTGTCTTACTTGTGGGGCTCCATCTTCATCCAAGGACCATGGGCTCCTCCTCATCCTTCTCATCCACTTCCATCGCCTCGATGTCATCCTCCTCATCAACTTCCATCTCCTCAACCTGGTCTTCCACGTCCACCTCCATCATCTCTTCCTCATTCAGCACCATGTCCACTTCCATCGCCACCACAGTGTCTCTGTTAGTCTGCAAGAGACAGCACAATCTCACAGTGGGGTTCCTGTCCCACACCATCCATTCCCACATGGCTGCAGCCTGCTCAAGCAGGCTGCCTCCTCCCTGGAATGGCACAGTACCTCCACTGGCGCAGCAGTGCTCATCCTGCTGGGGTTGGTGCTCCAGAGCAGGCAGCAGGAAAAGGCCAGGCAGCAGCAGCAACAGCTGAGTGCTGACGGGCAGAGCGCAGAGCGAGCGCCAACTGAGCGCTGGCAGCAGGCAGAGTGTCTGCTGTGGTGGTTTCCAGGTGCTGGACGTTCCACCTGGAACGCTGTGGGAGCTGTGATGTCACAGAAGTTTCAGGGCCGCTCCACACTGGGAGATGGGCATGGTGGAATGATGAAATCCTTGAATGGTTTGGCCTGGAAGGGACCCTAAGGATCATCTGGTTCCAAGCTGAGCAGCCTCGCAGCACAGCAGGTTGCTGCGGCCCCTGTCCAAGCTGGCCTTGGATGTTGGTGGGCATGGGGTATGCACAGCCTCTCTGCGCTGGTCCCTGTGTCAGGGACAAGCACCCTGACAGGAAAGAACTTCTTGCCATCATGGAATGGATTCCAGCTCTTGCAGTTTCATCCCATTCCCCCTTGTTCTGTGACTTCAGTTGCTGACAAAGAGTCCTCTCCCACTTCCCTGTGGGTCAGGCTGTTCCTGCAGTGTCACACATGTGGCTGAAGCTGCAGCCAGGAGAGAGAGAAGCCAAGCTGGCAGAGCGAGGCAATGGGGAAAGTGCCATGAGAGATGAGAGGAGAAGGAAAAAGTAGAGACATGCAAGGCATTGGGTTGGGTGGGCTGTGGCATTCCTGCCTTTTATTAGAGGCCAGGTTCTCTGGTGCACTCAATGACTGTGTGATTGCGGCGTGTCCACAGTGAGCCCGTGTGAGCGAGCTGCACTCCCAGAGGCCGGAGCACACTTGCTTCAAGTGCTGATGAATGAGGCCAGAGATGGGTCTTTGTGTGGAACTCCAAACGCTGTGCATTGCCATGAAGAGGGTCCAGGGCCAGAGAGAAAATGAGGCTGGGGTCTGAGGGTTTCATTCGGGGGGGAGAAGGGGTGAAGCCAGGACCAGCAGGGGAGAAGAGAGAGGAGAACATTGTCTGGAGAGTAGATCTAAGGAAAAAATGGCAGTTGAAGTGGGTGATAGCAACAAAACCTGCGGATTGCAAGAGGCTGTAAGTGGCCATGGGTGAGAGCCTTGCATTCAGAGGGGTTTCTCTGTTTCACCTTGGTCCCCTTTGCCCTAAGGTATTACAGTTGCAATGAGAGGCCCCTGGGCCTCCAGAAGTGCCCCCTTTTTGTTTTCAAGAATGAAGGCTTCTGCCATGGACTTTTGCAAGCGTTGAGCAAAACTGGATAGAATAACCAAGACAATGAATACAAGAAACAAAGCCCACAAAACAGTCTTGACTAAATCACAGAATCACAGAATCATGAGTTTGGAAGAGACCCCTAAGATCATCAAGTCCAACCTATGCCCTAACATCTCAACTAGACTATAGCACCAAGTGGCATGTCCAGTCTTTTTTTAAACACATCCAGTGATGGTGATTCCACCACCTCCCTGGGAAGACAGTTCCAGTGCTTTATTATTCTTTCAGTGAAAATTTTTTTCCTAATATCTAACCTATACCTTCCCTGACGTAGCTTGAGACTGTGTCCCCTTGTTCTGTCAGTTGCTGCCCGGTGGAAGAGACCGACCCCCACCTGTCTACAACCTCCCTTCAGGAAGTTGTAGAGAGCAATAAGGTCACCTCTAAGCCTCCTCTTCTCCAGGCTAAACAACCCCAGCTCCCTCAAATGTTCCTCGTAGGGCTTGTTTTCCAAGCCCCTCACCAGCCTCGTTGCTCTCCTCTGGACACGCTCAAGTATCTCAATATCCTTCCTAAATTGAGGGGCCCAGAACTGGACACAGTACTCAAGATGTGGCCTCACCAGTGCCGAGTACAGGGGGAGAATGACCTCCCTGCTCCTGCTGCTCACACAAGTCCTAATGCAGGCCAGGATGCCGTTGGCCTTCTTGGCCACCAAGGCACATTGCTGGCTCATATCCAATCGGCTGTCAACCAGCACCCCCAGGTCCCTTTCTGCCTGAACACTATCCAGCCACACCGTCCCCAGCCTGTAACGCTGTAGGGGATTTTTGTGGCCAAAATGCAGAACACGGCACTTAGACTTATTAGACTTCATATTGTTGGACGTAAAGATGAAAGCCAGCCTTTCATGCCCCAGTCTTTCAACAGTCCAGTGAGCCAGTCGTTGTTGCCTTTTGTCTGGATCTTATTGATTTGATCTGTGAGCAGCTGGCCGCTCTGGTATACTGAGTCCCTATGTGAGAAGAGGTTGACATGCGTGGCCATGGGCAAGAAATTGTGGCTTGGCTGTGGAACCACCCATGCGAAGGCATGCGGCATAGTTAGGAGCATCCAGCTTCCTGCTGCAGTGGCAAGAAAGGACAGCATCCTTTGACTTTAGCTAATTTACTAGTGGGTGGAGGCTTGGGTGGCCTGAAAGTAAAGAGATAGGGAGATTGCAATGTGAAACTGAAATTCTGGTCCCACTAAACTTTCTCTTCTGTAAGGCAAGGGTTTGAAGTCAGCTTATTAGAAGAATCAAATATCAAGGCTAGAATACAGTTTTTCCAATTGTTAAGCGGGATATCGCAGTTAGTGGTGTCTGAGCTCTCTTGGTGTTGGTGTGTGTGGTCCACACTGCTTAGGAGATCTTCTTCTGTCCTTCTTCTTCTTTTGCAGGCTGCTGCTGTCTCTCTTAGGCTTTTGTTCTGTTTTTCTGATGGTGGCTGTGGTGTTTGCCTGGCCATTGGCAGAAGAGTTTGATGTTTTTTGCTGGGATGCGTCTTGGGCCTGCTGCTGTAGAGACACAAGCATATCCTCCCTCCCAAGTAATGAATGGGAAAGGGCCCATAATTTGTTTGGATTCAGGGTCTTTGATCAACACAGGTGGCTTTTCTTTTTATTGGGCTGCCAATTAAATATAAAATGCCTGATGACTGGGGGAGTTGTTGAAAAACTTGAGCACATCAAGGGCCTTGGCCAGGCTCTCAATGGGAGATAATATGTGGACTCCCTGTCTCTGTTGATCAAGGGTCCTTTGGATGGAAGAGTGGGCCCTCTGGACGATGGACTGTCCTGTGGCAGAGTGTGGTATGGCTGTGACATGTTTTGTAGCCCACTGGTCAGAAAATGGTTGGAATCAGTGGGAGGTATAAGCAGGACCATGATCAGTTTTAATTTCCTGTGGAACAGGGGAGGTGGAAAAGGCTAAAAAGGAACGTTTTATAGCATCTTTTGATTTTTCAGCAGCATGGGCAGGGGCAGAAATCGCAGCGTTGTCGGTGTGGATTGAGACGGGGATGTATTTTAGTCTCCCAAAAGGGGCTTGGTGTGTGATGTGTGATTGCCCGATCTGGAGAGTCTTTAGTCCTCTTGGATTGAGTGCAGCTCTGACAGAAGCAAAGGCACGTTGCTGACAATTTGGGCAGGTGGCTGCCATGAATCTTGCCTGATCTTGGGTAATTTTAAAGATGCTGAGCGGTGCAGGAATGTTTTGATGGTAGAAGTGGTGGCGGATCCTAGCCTGGTCAGAAAGATTCCGTAGGGAGGTTTGGAGAAGCATTGCTGAGGCATCTGCTCTAGCATTGCCTACTATAAATGCAGGAAGGGTGGTATGAGACCTTGTGTGCATGATATAGTGTGGGTGTTGTCTGTGGGACAGAAGAGAAATGAAAGGGGAAAGCAAATGCTCTAGTTGGGGTTAGAAATGTCTTTCAAAAATGGAATTTTCGGCCCTCTGCACTAGGTCATAGACATGTGCCGAATCAGTGATCAAAGGAAGAGGTTCTTTGAAAGTGGAGAAGGTCCTAAGGACTGCAGTCAATTCAGCAATTTGGGCAGGGTGAGGATGCCCTGGCTTGGCTTTTGTCTCTTGAGCAATGCGGGCCCAGGGCAGTGCAGAGCAGGGTGGGAAGCAGAGCCCGGAGCCTTTGGAGGCTGCAAGCCTTAAACATCAGCCCCTGCAGCAGCCCAGAAGCAGGTGCCACAGTTGCCAAGGCTGTCAAGGCCTTGAGAGCGGGCAGGTGGATTTTGCATCCCTGTGGGCTGATGGCGGCTCTGGAGCCAGGAGTGGCTGTGGCTGCAGCAGGAAGGGTGGCTGAAAGTTTCCTGCCTTGCTTTGGTGGCATGGCTGCAGGGGCCAGTGCAGCGAGAGCCCCCTCTGTGCTGGTGAGAGCTCAGCTCTTGGGGACGCGGCTGTGCCCCAGCCCAGGAGCAGCAGCAGTGGCCAGCGGCAGCAGTGGTGTCAGTGGGACCCCCTGTGCACAGGGACCCCCAGCCGCGGGGTGGCCGTGGCAGCAGCCCCAGGGAGCTCCAGCCCCGGGATCCCGGAACAAGTGGAAATCCCAACTGTGCAAACGCTGCCTGTGCCTCTTGGGTTTTCTTTGGTTGAGGGGATTTCGAGGTACGTTAGAAGTCTCTTTTTCTCTAACTTAGCTGTCGAAGGAAGAGTTGAGAAGTATGTGCTTCACTCTCTTAAGGTTGATTTTTATATTTTGTCTAAAACATTTTTTTGCTGGCCTGCTGAGGTTTGTTCAGCAGGTCAGCTTAAGGTACTCTTTTTGCCTCTTGGGTTGGTGTTATCTTTTATATTAAAACCTGACTATACTATGTTTACAAGAATGTTTTAATAGCTATTACTTAAGTTAGATAGTGACTTTCTACTTGAAACCAATATGTGAATGGTAATATCGTCTTTCATATGGATGCTAGCGAGAAGAAAGAGGAAGGACTGGGTACACCCAAATTTTTCTATCTATGTAGATAATACCAAACTCTTTCGTACAAGGTTCAAAACCTCTGTGTACAGTGCTCTAAATGTTTTGCGTTCACTTTGTGATTACTATTACTAGACTATCTAAATTGTTGTGACTTTTAATTCTTGACATAAAGGTGGTAACATGCTTTATGGGTTAAATTCAAAGGCCCAGGGGTCTTTGGCTACATGCCAGGGTCTCTGAACCCCCTGCCAGGGATTTAAAGCCCCCTGGCTGGGGCTGGAATCATTTAGGATGGTCAGGGGGAGGTCCGGGGTTCTGACAGTGCCCAAAGGAATGAGAAAGAGAAGTGAAGTTTTATAAAGAATCATTATTTATTTGCTGAACATCGGCAAACACGAGGATTTACAGAACACATTTCATTACAACAATCCTCATAACAACAACAACAACAATCTACTGCACATATTTCCATGGGATCCTATGGAGTAACAATCTTCAAAACATATTTACAAAGAACTACTAAACTAAGAACATATTTACAAAAATATCCTAACTTTTCAAACATATCTACACCGCCGTAATATCTACAGCCATCATCTGCATCAGTCCTGGAAGGAAGAAAGAAGCAAAGCTGGAGTCAGCTGCCAGCACTGGGCCCAGCTGGGCCCCAGGAGCTGGGACAGGGCTGGCAGGGCTGGTGTGGCCCCAGGCAAGTGCAGGGCAGGCCAGGGCTGGTGCTTGTGGCAGCACAATCCAGGCCCCCTGCGGGCAGCGTGTCCCTGAGCGGGGCCATCCAGCCCAGCCCCAGCCTGGCGCCAGGGCAGCCACTGTGTCTGTGGGCAGGGCATGGGGAGCATCTGCCTGTCTTACTTGTGGGGCTCCATCTTCATCCAAGGACCATGGGCTCCTCCTCATCCTTCTCATCCACTTCCATCGCCTCGATGTCATCCTCCTCATCAACTTCCATCTCCTCAACCTGGTCTTCCACGTCCACCTCCATCATCTCTTCCTCATTCAGCACCATGTCCACTTCCATCGCCACCACAGTGTCTCTGTTAGTCTGCAAGAGACAGCACAATCTCACAGTGGGGTTCCTGTCCCACACCATCCATTCCCACATGGCTGCAGCCTGCTCAAGCAGGCTGCCTCCTCCCTGGAATGGCACAGTACCTCCACTGGCGCAGCAGTGCTCATCCTGCTGGGGTTGGTGCTCCAGAGCAGGCAGCAGGAAAAGGCCAGGCAGCAGCAGCAACAGCTGAGTGCTGACGGGCAGAGCGCAGAGCGAGCGCCAACTGAGCGCTGGCAGCAGGCAGAGTGTCTGCTGTGGTGGTTTCCAGGTGCTGGACGTTCCACCTGGAACGCTGTGGGAGCTGTGATGTCACAGAAGTTTCAGGGCCGCTCCACACTGGGAGATGGGCATGGTGGAATGATGAAATCCTTGAATGGTTTGGCCTGGAAGGGACCCTAAGGATCATCTGGTTCCAAGCTGAGCAGCCTCGCAGCACAGCAGGTTGCTGCGGCCCCTGTCCAAGCTGGCCTTGGATGTTGGTGGGCATGGGGTATGCACAGCCTCTCTGCGCTGGTCCCTGTGTCAGGGACAAGCACCCTGACAGGAAAGAACTTCTTGCCATCATGGAATGGATTCCAGCTCTTGCAGTTTCATCCCATTCCCCCTTGTTCTGTGACTTCAGTTGCTGACAAAGAGTCCTCTCCCACTTCCCTGTGGGTCAGGCTGTTCCTGCAGTGTCACACATGTGGCTGAAGCTGCAGCCAGGAGAGAGAGAAGCCAAGCTGGCAGAGAGAGGAAATGGGGAAAGTGACATGAGAGATGAGAGGAGAAGGAAAAAGTAGAGACATGCAAGGCATTGGGTTGGGTGGGCTGTGGCATTCATGCCTTTTATTAGAGGCCAGGTTCTCTGGTGCACTCAATGACTGTGTGATTGCGGCGTGTCCACAGTGAGCCCGTGTGAGCGAGCTGCACTCCCAGAGGCCGGAGCACACTTGCTTCAAGTGCTGATGAATGAGGCCAGAGATGGGTCTTTGTGTGGAACTCCAAACGCTGTGCATTGCCATGAAGAGGGTCCAGGGCCAGAGAGAAAATGAGGCTGGGGTCTGAGGGTTTCATTCGGGGGGGAGAAGGGGTGAAGCCAGGACCAGCAGGGGAGAAGAGAGAGGAGAACATTGTCTGGAGAGTAGATCTAAGGAAAAAATGGCAGTTGAAGTGGGTGATAGCAACAAAACCTGCGGATTGCAAGAGGCTGCAAGTGGCCATGGGTGAGAGCCTTGCATTCAGAGGGGTTTCTCTGTTTCACCTTGGTCCCCTTTGCCCTAAGGTATTACAGTTGCAATGAGAGGCCCCTGGGCCTCCAGAAGTGCCCCCTTTTTGTTTTCAAGAATGAAGGCTTCTGCCATGGACTTTTGCAAGCGTTGAGCAAAACTGGATAGAATAACCAAGACAATGAATACAAGAAACAAAGCCCACAAAACAGTCTTGACTAAATCACAGAATCACAGAATCATGAGTTTGGAAGAGACCCCTAAGATCATCAAGTCCAACCTATGCCCTAACATCTCAACTAGACTATAGCACCAAGTGGCATGTCCAGTCTTTTTTTAAACACATCCAGTGATGGTGATTCCACCACCTCCCTGGGAAGACAGTTCCAGTGCTTTATTATTCTTTCAGTGAAAATTTTTTTCCTAATATCTAACCTATACCTTCCCTGACGTAGCTTGAGACTGTGTCCCCTTGTTCTGTCAGTTGCTGCCCGGTGGAAGAGACCGACCCCCACCTGTCTACAACCTCCCTTCAGGAAGTTGTAGAGAGCAATAAGGTCACCTCTAAGCCTCCTCTTCTCCAGGCTAAACAACCCCAGCTCCCTCAAATGTTCCTCGTAGGGCTTGTTTTCCAAGCCCCTCACCAGCCTCGTTGCTCTCCTCTGGACACGCTCAAGTATCTCAATATCCTTCCTAAATTGAGGGGCCCAGAACTGGACACAGTACTCAAGATGTGGCCTCACCAGTGCCGAGTACAGGGGGAGAATGACCTCCCTGCTCCTGCTGCTCACACAAGTCCTAATGCAGGCCAGGATGCCGTTGGCCTTCTTGGCCACCAAGGCACATTGCTGGCTCATATCCAATCGGCTGTCAACCAGCACCCCCAGGTCCCTTTCTGCCTGAACACTATCCAGCCACACCGTCCCCAGCCTGTAACGCTGTAGGGGATTTTTGTGGCCAAAATGCAGAACACGGCACTTAGACTTATTAGACTTCATATTGTTGGACGTAAAGATGAAAGCCAGCCTTTCATGCCCCAGTCTTTCAACAGTCCAGTGAGCCAGTCGTTGTTGCCTTTTGTCTGGATCTTATTGATTTGATCTGTGAGCAGCTGGCCGCTCTGGTATACTGAGTCCCTATGTGAGAAGAGGTTGACATGCGTGGCCATGGGCAAGAAATTGTGGCTTGGCTGTGGAACCACCCATGCGAAGGCATGCGGCATAGTTAGGAGCATCCAGCTTCCTGCTGCAGTGGCAAGAAAGGACAGCATCCTTTGACTTTAGCTAATTTACTAGTGGGTGGAGGCTTGGGTGGCCTGAAAGTAAAGAGATAGGGAGATTGCAATGTGAAACTGAAATTCTGGTCCCACTAAACTTTCTCTTCTGTAAGGCAAGGGTTTGAAGTCAGCTTATTAGAAGAATCAAATATCAAGGCTAGAATACAGTTTTTCCAATTGTTAAGCGGGATATCGCAGTTAGTGGTGTCTGAGCTCTCTTGGTGTTGGTGTGTGTGGTCCACACTGCTTAGGAGATCTTCTTCTGTCCTTCTTCTTCTTTTGCAGGCTGCTGCTGTCTCTCTTAGGCTTTTGTTCTGTTTTTCTGATGGTGGCTGTGGTGTTTGCCTGGCCATTGGCAGAAGAGTTTTATGTTTTTTGCTGGGATGCGTCTTGGGCCTGCTGCTGTAGAGACACAAGCATATCCTCCCTCCCAAGTAATGAATGGGAAAGGGCCCATAATTTGTTTGGATTCAGGGTCTTTGATCAACACAGGTGGCTTTTCTTTTTATTGGGCTGCCAATTAAATATAAAATGCCTGATGACTGGGGGAGTTGTTGAAAAAGTTGAGCACATCAAGGGCCTTGGCCAGGCTCTCAATGGGAGATAATATGTGGACTCCCTGTCTCTGTTGATCAAGGATCCTTTGGATGGAAGAGTGGGCCCTCTGGACGATGGACTGTCCTGTGGCAGAGTGTGGTATGGCTGTGACATGTTTTGTAGCCCACTGGTCAGAAAATGGTTGGAATCAGTGGGAGGTATAAGCAGGACCATGATCAGTTTTAATTTCCTGTGGAACAGGGGAGGTGGAAAAGGCTAAAAAGTAACGTTTTATAGCATCTTTTGATTTTTCAGCAGCATGGGCAGGGGCAGAAATCGCAGCGTTGTCGGTGTGGATTGAGACGGGGATGTATTTTAGTCTCCCAAAAGGGGCTTGGTGTGTGATGTGTGATTGCCCGATCTGGAGAGTCTTTAGTCCTCTTGGATTGAGTGCAGCTCTGACAGAAGCAAAGGCACGTTGCTGACAATTTGGGCAGGTGGCTGCCATGAATCTTGCCTGATCTTGGGTAATTTTAAAGATGCTGAGCGGTGCAGGAATGTTTTGATGGTAGAAGTGGTGGCGGATCCTAGCCTGGTCAGAAAGATTCCGTAGGGAGGTTTGGAGAAGCATTGCTGAGGCATCTGCTCTAGCATTGCCTACTATAAATGCAGGAAGGGTGGTATGAGACCTTGTGTGCATGATATAGTGTGGGTGTTGTCTGTGGGACAGAAGAGAAATGAAAGGGGAAAGCAAATGCTCTAGTTGGGGTTAGAAATGTCTTTGAAAATGGAATTTTCGGCCCGCTGCACTAGGTCATAGACATGTGCCGAATCAGTGATCAAAGGAAGAGGTTCTTTGAAAGTGGAGAAGGTCCTAAGGACTGCAGTCAATTCAGCAATTTGGGCAGGGTGAGGATGCCCTGGCTTGGCTTTTGTCTCTTGAGCAATGCGGGCCCAGGGCAGTGCAGAGCAGGGTGGGAAGCAGAGCCCGGAGCCTTTGGAGGCTGCAAGCCTTAAACATCAGCCCCTGCAGCAGCCCAGATGCAGGTGCCACAGTTGCCAAGGCTGTCAAGGCCTTGAGAGCGGGCAGGTGGATTTTGCATCCCCGTGGGCTGATGGCGGCTCTGGAGCCAGGAGTGGCTGTGGCTGCAGCAGGAAGGGTGGCTGAAAGTTTCCTGCCTTGCTTTGGTGGCATGGCTGCAGGGGTCAGTGCAGTGAGAGCCCCCTCTGTGCTGGTGACAGCTCAGCTCTTGGGGACGCGGCTGTGCCCCAGCCCAGGAGCAGCAGCAGTGGCCAGCGGCAGCAGTGGTGTCAGTGGGACCCCCTGTGCACAGGGACCCCCAGCCGTGGGGTGGCCGTGGCAGCAGCCCCAGGGAGCTCCAGCCCCGGGATCCCGGAACAAGTGGAAATCCCAACTGTGCAAACGCTGCCTGTGCCTCTTGGGTTTTCTTTGGTTGAGGGGATTTCGAGGTACGTTAGAAGTCTCTTTTTCTCTAACTTAGCTGTCGAAGGAAGAGTTGAGAAGTATGTGCTTCACTCTCTTAAGGTTGATTTTTATATTTTGTCTAAAACATTTTTTTGCTGGCCTGCTGAGGTTTGTTCAGCAGGTCAGCTTAAGGTACTCTTTTTGCCTCTTGGGTTGGTGTTATCTTTTATATTAAAACCTGACTATACTATGTTTACAAGAATGTTTTAATAGCTATTACTTAAGTTAGATAGTGACTTTCTACTTGAAACCAATATGTGAATGGTAATATCGTCTTTCATATGGATGCTAGCGAGAAGAAAGAGGAAGGACTGGGTACACCCAAATTTTTCTATCTATGTAGATAATACCAAACTCTTTCGTACAAGGTTCAAAACCTCTGTCTACAGTGCTCTAAATGTTTTCCGTTCACTTTGTGATTACTATTACTAGACTATCTAAATTGTTGTGACTTTTAATTCTTGACATAAAGGTGGTAACATGCTTTATGGGTTAAATTCAAAGGCCCAGGGGTCTTTGGCTACATGCCAGGGTCTCTGAACCCCCTGCCAGGGATTTAAAGCCCCCTGGCTGGGGCTGGAATCATTTAGGATGGTCAGGGGGAGGTCCGGGGTTCTGACAGTGCCCAAAGGAATGAGAAAGAGAAGTGAAGTTTTATAAAGAATCATTATTTATTTGCTGAACATCGGTAAACACGAGGATTTACAGAACACATTTCATTACAACAATCCTCATAACAACAACAACAACAATCTACTGCACATATTTCCATGGGATCCTATGGAGTAACAATCTTCAAAACATATTTACAAAGAACTACTAACCTAAGAACATATTTACAAAAATATCCTAACTTTTCAAACATATATACACCGCCGTAATATCTACAGCCATCATCTGCATCAGTCCTGGAAGGAAGAAAGAAGCAAAGCTGGAGTCAGCTGCCAGCACTGGGCCCAGCTGGGCCCCAGGAGCTGGGACAGGGCTGGCAGGGCTGGTGTGGCCCCAGGCAAGTGCAGGGCAGGCCAGGGCTGGTGCTTGTGGCAGCACAATCCAGGCCCCCTGCGGGCAGCGTGTCCCTGAGCGGGGCCATCCAGCCCAGCCCCAGCCTGGCGCCAGGGCAGCCACTGTGTCTGTGGGCAGGGCATGGGGAGCATCTGCCTGTCTTACTTGTGGGGCTCCATCTTCATCCAAGGACCATGGGCTCCTCCTCATCCTTCTCATCCACTTCCATCGCCTCGATGTCATCCTCCTCATCAACTTCCATCTCCTCAACCTGGTCTTCCACGTCCACCTCCATCATCTCTTCCTCATTCAGCACCATGTCCACTTCCATCGCCACCACAGTGTCTCTGTTAGTCTGCAAGAGACAGCACAATCTCACAGTGGGGTTCCTGTCCCACACCATCCATTCCCACATGGCTGCAGCCTGCTCAAGCAGGCTGCCTCCTCCCTGGAATGGCACAGTACCTCCACTGGCGCAGCAGTGCTCATCCTGCTGGGGTTGGTGCTCCAGAGCAGGCAGCAGGAAAAGGCCAGGCAGCAGCAGCAACAGCTGAGTGCTGACGGGCAGAGCGCAGAGCGAGCGCCAACTGAGCGCTGGCAGCAGGCAGAGTGTCTGCTGTGGTGGTTTCCAGGTGCTGGACGTTCCACCTGGAACGCTGTGGGAGCTGTGATGTCACAGAAGTTTCAGGGCCGCTCCACACTGGGAGATGGGCATGGTGGAATGATGAAATCCTTGAATGGTTTGGCCTGGAAGGGACCCTAAGGATCATCTGGTTCCAAGCTGAGCAGCCTCCCAGCACAGCAGGTTGCTGCGGCCCCTGTCCAAGCTGGCCTTGGATGTTGGTGGGCATGGGGTATGCACAGCCTCTCTGCGCTGGTCCCTGTGTCAGGGACAAGCACCCTGACAGGAAAGAACTTCTTGCCATCATGGAATGGATTCCAGCTCTTGCAGTTTCATCCCATTCCCCCTTGTTCTGTGACTTCAGTTGCTGACAAAGAGTCCTCTCCCACTTCCCTGTGGGTCAGGCTGTTCCTGCAGTGTCACACATGTGGCTGAAGCTGCAGCCAGGAGAGAGAGAAGCCAAGCTGGCAGAGCGAGGCAATGGGGAAAGTGACATGAGAGATGAGAGGAGAAGGAAAAAGTAGAGACATGCAAGGCATTGGGTTGGGTGGGCTGTGGCATTCCTGCCTTTTATTAGAGGCCAGGTTCTCTGGTGCACTCAATGACTGTGTGATTGCGGCGTGTCCACAGTGAGCCCGTGTGAGCGAGCTGCACTCCCAGAGGCCGGAGCACACTTGCTTCAAGTGCTGATGAATGAGGCCAGAGATGGGTCTTTGTGTGGAACTCCAAACGCTGTGCATTGCCATGAAGAGGGTCCAGGGCCAGAGAGAAAATGAGGCTGGGGTCTGAGGGTTTCATTCGGGGGGGAGAAGGGGTGAAGCCAGGACCAGCAGGGGAGAAGAGAGAGGAGAACATTGTCTGGAGAGTAGATCTAAGGAAAAAATGGCAGTTGAAGTGGGTGATAGCAACAAAACCTGCGGATTGCAAGAGGCTGCAAGTGGCCATGGGTGAGAGCCTTGCATTCAGAGGGGTTTCTCTGTTTCACCTTGGTCCCCTTTGCCCTAAGGTATTACAGTTGCAATGAGAGGCCCCTGGGCCTCCACAAGTGCCCCCTTTTTGTTTTCAAGAATGAAGGCTTCTGCCATGGACTTTTGCAAGCGTTGAGCAAAACTGGATAGAATAACCAAGACAATGAATACAAGAAACAAAGCCCACAAAACAGTCTTGACTAAATCACAGAATCACAGAATCATGAGTTTGGAAGAGACCCCTAAGATCATCAAGTCCAACCTATGCCCTAACATCTCAACTAGACTATAGCACCAAGTGGCATGTCCAGTCTTTTTTTAAACACATCCAGTGATGGTGATTCCACCACCTCCCTGGGAAGACAATTCCAGTGCTTTATTATTCTTTCAGTGAAAATTTTTTTCCTAATATCTAACCTATACCTTCCCTGACGTAGCTTGAGACTGTGTCCCCTTGTTCTGTCAGTTGCTGCCCGGTGGAAGAGACCGACCCCCACCTGTCTACAACCTCCCTTCAGGAAGTTGTAGAGAGCAATAAGGTCACCTCTAAGCCTCCTCTTCTCCAGGCTAAACAACCCCAGCTCCCTCAAATGTTCCTCGTAGGGCTTGTTTTCCAAGCCCCTCACCAGCCTCGTTGCTCTCCTCTGGACACGCTCAAGTATCTCAATATCCTTCCTAAATTGAGGGGCCCAGAACTGGACACAGTACTCAAGATGTGGCCTCACCAGTGCCGAGTACAGGGGGAGAATGACCTCCCTGCTCCTGCTGCTCACACAAGTCCTAATGCAGGCCAGGATGCCGTTGGCCTTCTTGGCCACCAAGGCACATTGCTGGCTCATATCCAATCGGCTGTCAACCAGCACCCCCAGGTCCCTTTCTGCCTGAACACTATCCAGCCACACCGTCCCCAGCCTGTAACGCTGTAGGGGATTTTTGTGGCCAAAATGCAGAACACGGCACTTAGACTTATTAGACTTCATATTGTTGGACGTAAAGATGAAAGCCAGCCTTTCATGCCCCAGTCTTTCAACAGTCCAGTGAGCCAGTCGTTGTTGCCTTTTGTCTGGATCTTATTGATTTGATCTGTGAGCAGCTGGCCGCTCTGGTATACTGAGTCCCTATGTGAGAAGAGGTTGACATGCGTGGCCATGGGCAAGAAATTGTGGCTTGGCTGTGGAACCACCCATGCGAAGGCATGCGGCATAGTTAGGAGCATCCAGCTTCCTGCTGCAGTGGCAAGAAAGGACAGCATCCTTTGACTTTAGCTAATTTACTAGTGGGTGGAGGCTTGGGTGGCCTGAAAGTAAAGAGATAGGGAGATTGCAATGTGAAACTGAAATTCTGGTCCCACTAAACTTTCTCTTCTGTAAGGCAAGGGTTTGAAGTCAGCTTATTAGAAGAATCAAATATCAAGGCTAGAATACAGTTTTTCCAATTGTTAAGCGGGATATCGCAGTTAGTGGTGTCTGAGCTCTCTTGGTGTTGGTGTGTGTGGTCCACACTGCTTAGGAGATCTTCTTCTGTCCTTCTTCTTCTTTTGCAGGCTGCTGCTGTCTCTCTTAGGCTTTTGTTCTGTTTTTCTGATGGTGGCTGTGGTGTTTGCCTGGCCATTGGCAGAAGAGTTTGATGTTTTTTGCTGGGATGCGTCTTGGGCCTGCTGCTGTAGAGACACAAGCATATCCTCCCTCCCAAGTAATGAATGGGAAAGGGCCCATAATTTGTTTGGATTCAGGGTCTTTGATCAACACAGGTGGCTTTTCTTTTTATTGGGCTGCCAATTAAATATAAAATGCCTGATGACTGGGGGAGTTGTTGAAAAACTTGAGCACATCAAGGGCCTTGGCCAGGCTCTCAATGGGAGATAATATGTGGACTCCCTGTCTCTGTTGATCAAGGGTCCTTTGGATGGAAGAGTGGGCCCTCTGGACGATGGACTGTCCTGTGGCAGAGTGTGGTATGGCTGTGACATGTTTTGTAGCCCACTGGTCAGAAAATGGTTGGAATCAGTGGGAGGTATAAGCAGGACCATGATCAGTTTTAATTTCCTGTGGAACAGGGGAGGTGGAAAAGGCTAAAAAGTAACGTTTTATAGCATCTTTTGATTTTTCAGCAGCATGGGCAGGGGCAGAAATCGCAGCGTTGTCGGTGTGGATTGAGACGGGGATGTATTTTAGTCTCCCAAAAGGGGCTTGGTGTGTGATGTGTGATTGCCCGATCTGGAGAGTCTTTAGTCCTCTTGGATTGAGTGCAGCTCTGACAGAAGCAAAGGCACGTTGCTGACAATTTGGGCAGGTGGCTGCCATGAATCTTGCCTGATCTTGGGTAATTTTAAAGATGCTGAGCGGTGCAGGAATGTTTTGATGGTAGAAGTGGTGGCGGATCCTAGCCTGGTCAGAAAGATTCCGTAGGGAGGTTTGGAGAAGCATTGCTGAGGCATCTGCTCTAGCATTGCCTACTATAAATGCAGGAAGGGTGGTATGAGACCTTGTGTGCATGATATAGTGTGGGTGTTGTCTGTGGGACAGAAGAGAAATGAAAGGGGAAAGCAAATGCTCTAGTTGGGGTTAGAAATGTCTTTCAAAAATGGAATTTTCGGCCCTCTGCACTAGGTCATAGACATGTGCCGAATCAGTGATCAAAGGAAGAGGTTCTTTGAAAGTGGAGAAGGTCCTAAGGACTGCAGTCAATTCAGCAATTTGGGCAGGGTGAGGATGCCCTGGCTTGGCTTTTGTCTCTTGAGCAATGCGGGCCCAGGGCAGTGCAGAGCAGGGTGGGAAGCAGAGCCCGGAGCCTTTGGAGGCTGCAAGCCTTAAACATCAGCCCCTGCAGCAGCCCAGAAGCAGGTGCCACAGTTGCCAAGGCTGTCAAGGCCTTGAGAGCGGGCAGGTGGATTTTGCATCCCTGTGGGCTGATGGCGGCTCTGGAGCCAGGAGTGGCTGTGGCTGCAGCAGGAAGGGTGGCTGAAAGTTTCCTGCCTTGCTTTGGTGGCATGGCTGCAGGGGCCAGTGCAGCGAGAGCCCCCTCTGTGCTGGTGAGAGCTCAGCTCTTGGGGACGCGGCTGTGCCCCAGCCCAGGAGCAGCAGCAGTGGCCAGCGGCAGCAGTGGTGTCAGTGGGACCCCCTGTGCACAGGGACCCCCAGCCGCGGGGTGGCCGTGGCAGCAGCCCCAGGGAGCTCCAGCCCCGGGATCCCGGAACAAGTGGAAATCCCAACTGTGCAAACGCTGCCTGTGCCTCTTGGGTTTTCTTTGGTTGAGGGGATTTCGAGGTACGTTAGAAGTCTCTTTTTCTCTAACTTAGCTGTCGAAGGAAGAGTTGAGAAGTATGTGCTTCACTCTCTTAAGGTTGATTTTTATATTTTGTCTAAAACATTTTTTTGCTGGCCTGCTGAGGTTTGTTCAGCAGGTCAGCTTAAGGTACTCTTTTTGCCTCTTGGGTTGGTGTTATCTTTTATATTAAAACCTGACTATACTATGTTTACAAGAATGTTTTAATAGCTATTACTTAAGTTAGATAGTGACTTTCTACTTGAAACCAATATGTGAATGGTAATATCGTCTTTCATATGGATGCTAGCGAGAAGAAAGAGGAAGGACTGGGTACACCCAAATTTTTCTATCTATGTAGATAATACCAAACTCTTTCGTACAAGGTTCAAAACCTCTGTCTACAGTGCTCTAAATGTTTTCCGTTCACTTTGTGATTACTATTACTAGACTATCTAAATTGTTGTGACTTTTAATTCTTGACATAAAGGTGGTAACATGCTTTATGGGTTAAATTCAAAGGCCCAGGGGTCTTTGGCTACATGCCAGGGTCTCTGAACCCCCTGCCAGGGATTTAAAGCCCCCTGGCTGGGGCTGGAATCATTTAGGATGGTCAGGGGGAGGTCCGGGCTTCTGACAGTGCCCAAAGGAATGAGAAAGAGAAGTGAAGTTTTATAAAGAATCATTATTTATTTGCTGAACATCGGCAAACACGAGGATTTACAGAACACATTTCATTACAACAATCCTCATAACAACAACAACAACAATCTACTGCACATATTTCCATGGGATCCTATGGAGTAACAATCTTCAAAACATATTTACAAAGAACTACTAAACTAAGAACATATTTACAAAAATATCCTAACTTTTCAAACATATCTACACCGCCGTAATATCTACAGCCATCATCTGCATCAGTCCTGGAAGGAAGAAAGAAGCAAAGCTGGAGTCAGCTGCCAGCACTGGGCCCAGCTGGGCCCCAGGAGCTGGGACAGGGCTGGCAGGGCTGGTGTGGCCCCAGGCAAGTGCAGGGCAGGCCAGGGCTGGTGCTTGTGGCAGCACAATCCAGGCCCCCTGCGGGCAGCGTGTCCCTGAGCGGGGCCATCCAGCCCAGCCCCAGCCTGGCGCCAGGGCAGCCACTGTGTCTGTGGGCAGGGCATGGGGAGCATCTGCCTGTCTTACTTGTGGGGCTCCATCTTCATCCAAGGACCATGGGCTCCTCCTCATCCTTCTCATCCACTTCCATCGCCTCGATGTCATCCTCCTCATCAACTTCCATCTCCTCAACCTGGTCTTCCACGTCCACCTCCATCATCTCTTCCTCATTCAGCACCATGTCCACTTCCATCGCCACCACAGTGTCTCTGTTAGTCTGCAAGAGACAGCACAATCTCACAGTGGGGTTCCTGTCCCACACCATCCATTGCCACATGGCTGCAGCCTGCTCAAGCAGGCTGCCTCCTCCCTGGAATGGCACAGTACCTCCACTGGCGCAGCAGTGCTCATCCTGCTGGGGTTGGTGCTCCAGAGCAGGCAGCAGGAAAAGGCCAGGCAGCAGCAGCAACAGCTGAGTGCTGACGGGCAGAGCGCAGAGCGAGCGCCAACTGAGCGCTGGCAGCAGGCAGAGTGTCTGCTGTGGTGGTTTCCAGGTGCTGGACGTTCCACCTGGAACGCTGTGGGAGCTGTGATGTCACAGAAGTTTCAGGGCCGCTCCACACTGGGAGATGGGCATGGTGGAATGATGAAATCCTTGAATGGTTTGGCCTGGAAGGGACCCTAAGGATCATCTGGTTCCAAGCTGAGCAGCCTCGCAGCACAGCAGGTTGCTGCGGCCCCTGTCCAAGCTGGCCTTGGATGTTGGTGGGCATGGGGTATGCACAGCCTCTCTGCGCTGGTCCCTGTGTCAGGGACAAGCACCCTGACAGGAAAGAACTTCTTGCCATCATGGAATGGATTCCAGCTCTTGCAGTTTCATCCCATTCCCCCTTGTTCTGTGACTTCAGTTGCTGACAAAGAGTCCTCTCCCACTTCCCTGTGGGTCAGGCTGTTCCTGCAGTGTCACACATGTGGCTGAAGCTGCAGCCAGGAGAGAGAGAAGCCAAGCTGGCAGAGCGAGGCAATGGGGAAAGTGCCATGAGAGATGAGAGGAGAAGGAAAAAGTAGAGACATGCAAGGCATTGGGTTGGGTGGGCTGTGGCATTCCTGCCTTTTATTAGAGGCCAGGTTCTCTGGTGCACTCAATGACTGTGTGATTGCGGCGTGTCCACAGTGAGCCCGTGTGAGCGAGCTGCACTCCCAGAGGCCGGAGCACACTTGCTTCAAGTGCTGATGAATGAGGCCAGAGATGGGTCTTTGTGTGGAACTCCAAACGCTGTGCATTGCCATGAAGAGGGTCCAGGGCCAGAGAGAAAATGAGGCTGGGGTCTGAGGGTTTCATTCGGGGGGGAGAAGGGGTGAAGCCAGGACCAGCAGGGGAGAAGAGAGAGGAGAACATTGTCTGGAGAGTAGATCTAAGGAAAAAATGGCAGTTGAAGTGGGTGATAGCAACAAAACCTGCGGATTGCAAGAGGCTGCAAGTGGCCATGGGTGAGAGCCTTGCATTCAGAGGGGTTTCTCTGTTTCACCTTGGTCCCCTTTGCCCTAAGGTATTACAGTTGCAATGAGAGGCCCCTGGGCCTCCAGAAGTGCCCCCTTTTTGTTTTCAAGAATGAAGGCTTCTGCCATGGACTTTTGCAAGCGTTGAGCAAAACTGGATAGAATAACCAAGACAATGAATACAAGAAACAAAGCCCACAAAACAGTCTTGACTAAATCACAGAATCACAGAATCATGAGTTTGGAAGAGACCCCTAAGATCATCAAGTCCAACCTATGCCCTAACATCTCAACTAGACTATAGCACCAAGTGGCATGTCCAGTCTTTTTTTAAACACATCCAGTGATGGTGATTCCACCACCTCCCTGGGAAGACAGTTCCAGTGCTTTATTATTCTTTCAGTGAAAATTTTTTTCCTAATATCTAACCTATACCTTCCCTGACGTAGCTTGAGACTGTGTCCCCTTGTTCTGTCAGTTGCTGCCCGGTGGAAGAGACCGACCCCCACCTGTCTACAACCTCCCTTCAGGAAGTTGTAGAGAGCAATAAGGTCACCTCTAAGCCTCCTCTTCTCCAGGCTAAACAACCCCAGCTCCCTCAAATGTTCCTCGTAGGGCTTGTTTTCCAAGCCCCTCACCAGCCTCGTTGCTCTCCTCTGGACACGCTCAAGTATCTCAATATCCTTCCTAAATTGAGGGGCCCAGAACTGGACACAGTACTCAAGATGTGGCCTCACCAGTGCCGAGTACAGGGGGAGAATGACCTCCCTGCTCCTGCTGCTCACACAAGTCCTAATGCAGGCCAGGATGCCGTTGGCCTTCTTGGCCACCAAGGCACATTGCTGGCTCATATCCAATCGGCTGTCAACCAGCACCCCCAGGTCCCTTTCTGCCTGAACACTATCCAGCCACACCGTCCCCAGCCTGTAACGCTGTAGGGGATTTTTGTGGCCAAAATGCAGAACACGGCACTTAGACTTATTAGACTTCATATTGTTGGACGTAAAGATGAAAGCCAGCCTTTCATGCCCCAGTCTTTCAACAGTCCAGTGAGCCAGTCGTTGTTGCCTTTTGTCTGGATCTTATTGATTTGATCTGTGAGCAGCTGGCCGCTCTGGTATACTGAGTCCCTATGTGAGAAGAGGTTGACATGCGTGGCCATGGGCAAGAAATTGTGGCTTGGCTGTGGAACCACCCATGCGAAGGCATGCGGCATAGTTAGGAGCATCCAGCTTCCTGCTGCAGTGGCAAGAAAGGACAGCATCCTTTGACTTTAGCTAATTTACTAGTGGGTGGAGGCTTGGGTGGCCTGAAAGTAAAGAGATAGGGAGATTGCAATGTGAAACTGAAATTCTGGTCCCACTAAACTTTCTCTTCTGTAAGGCAAGGGTTTGAAGTCAGCTTATTAGAAGAATCAAATATCAAGGCTAGAATACAGTTTTTCCAATTGTTAAGCGGGATATCGCAGTTAGTGGTGTCTGAGCTCTCTTGGTGTTGGTGTGTGTGGTCCACACTGCTTAGGAGATCTTCTTCTGTCCTTCTTCTTCTTTTGCAGGCTGCTGCTGTCTCTCTTAGGCTTTTGTTCTGTTTTTCTGATGGTGGCTGTGGTGTTTGCCTGGCCATTGGCAGAAGAGTTTGATGTTTTTTGCTGGGATGCGTCTTGGGCCTGCTGCTGTAGAGACACAAGCATATCCTCCCTCCCAAGTAATGAATGGGAAAGGGCCCATAATTTGTTTGGATTCAGGGTCTTTGATCAACACAGGTGGCTTTTCTTTTTATTGGGCTGCCAATTAAATATAAAATGCCTGATGACTGGGGGAGTTGTTGAAAAACTTGAGCACATCAAGGGCCTTGGCCAGGCTCTCAATGGGAGATAATATGTGGACTCCCTGTCTCTGTTGATCAAGGGTCCTTTGGATGGAAGAGTGGGCCCTCTGGACGATGGACTGTCCTGTGGCAGAGTGTGGTATGGCTGTGACATGTTTTGTAGCCCACTGGTCAGAAAATGGTTGGAATCAGTGGGAGGTATAAGCAGGACCATGATCAGTTTTAATTTCCTGTGGAACAGGGGAGGTGGAAAAGGCTAAAAAGGAACGTTTTATAGCATCTTTTGATTTTTCAGCAGCATGGGCAGGGGCAGAAATCGCAGCGTTGTCGGTGTGGATTGAGACGGGGATGTATTTTAGTCTCCCAAAAGGGGCTTGGTGTGTGATGTGTGATTGCCCGATCTGGAGAGTCTTTAGTCCTCTTGGATTGAGTGCAGCTCTGACAGAAGCAAAGGCACGTTGCTGACAATTTGGGCAGGTGGCTGCCATGAATCTTGCCTGATCTTGGGTAATTTTAAAGATGCTGAGCGGTGCAGGAATGTTTTGATGGTAGAAGTGGTGGCGGATCCTAGCCTGGTCAGAAAGATTCCGTAGGGAGGTTTGGAGAAGCATTGCTGAGGCATCTGCTCTAGCATTGCCTACTATAAATGCAGGAAGGGTGGTATGAGACCTTGTGTGCATGATATAGTGTGGGTGTTGTCTGTGGGACAGAAGAGAAATGAAAGGGGAAAGCAAATGCTCTAGTTGGGGTTAGAAATGTCTTTCAAAAATGGAATTTTCGGCCCTCTGCACTAGGTCATAGACATGTGCCGAATCAGTGATCAAAGGAAGAGGTTCTTTGAAAGTGGAGAAGGTCCTAAGGACTGCAGTCAATTCAGCAATTTGGGCAGGGTGAGGATGCCCTGGCTTGGCTTTTGTCTCTTGAGCAATGCGGGCCCAGGGCAGTGCAGAGCAGGGTGGGAAGCAGAGCCCGGAGCCTTTGGAGGCTGCAAGCCTTAAACATCAGCCCCTGCAGCAGCCCAGAAGCAGGTGCCACAGTTGCCAAGGCTGTCAAGGCCTTGAGAGCGGGCAGGTGGATTTTGCATCCCTGTGGGCTGATGGCGGCTCTGGAGCCAGGAGTGGCTGTGGCTGCAGCAGGAAGGGTGGCTGAAAGTTTCCTGCCTTGCTTTGGTGGCATGGCTGCAGGGGCCAGTGCAGCGAGAGCCCCCTCTGTGCTGGTGAGAGCTCAGCTCTTGGGGACGCGGCTGTGCCCCAGCCCAGGAGCAGCAGCAGTGGCCAGCGGCAGCAGTGGTGTCAGTGGGACCCCCTGTGCACAGGGACCCCCAGCCGCGGGGTGGCCGTGGCAGCAGCCCCAGGGAGCTCCAGCCCCGGGATCCCGGAACAAGTGGAAATCCCAACTGTGCAAACGCTGCCTGTGCCTCTTGGGTTTTCTTTGGTTGAGGGGATTTCGAGGTACGTTAGAAGTCTCTTTTTCTCTAACTTAGCTGTCGAAGGAAGAGTTGAGAAGTATGTGCTTCACTCTCTTAAGGTTGATTTTTATATTTTGTCTAAAACATTTTTTTGCTGGCCTGCTGAGGTTTGTTCAGCAGGTCAGCTTAAGGTACTCTTTTTGCCTCTTGGGTTGGTGTTATCTTTTATATTAAAACCTGACTATACTATGTTTACAAGAATGTTTTAATAGCTATTACTTAAGTTAGATAGTGACTTTCTACTTGAAACCAATATGTGAATGGTAATATCGTCTTTCATATGGATGCTAGCGAGAAGAAAGAGGAAGGACTGGGTACACCCAAATTTTTCTATCTATGTAGATAATACCAAACTCTTTCGTACAAGGTTCAAAACCTCTGTCTACAGTGCTCTAAATGTTTTCCGTTCACTTTGTGATTACTATTACTAGACTATCTAAATTGTTGTGACTTTTAATTCTTGACATAAAGGTGGTAACATGCTTTATGGGTTAAATTCAAAGGCCCAGGGGTCTTTGGCTACATGCCAGGGTCTCTGAACCCCCTGCCAGGGATTTAAAGCCCCCTGGCTGGGGCTGGAATCATTTAGGATGGTCAGGGGGAGGTCCGGGCTTCTGACAGTGCCCAAAGGAATGAGAAAGAGAAGTGAAGTTTTATAAAGAATCATTATTTATTTGCTGAACATCGGCAAACACGAGGATTTACAGAACACATTTCATTACAACAATCCTCATAACAACAACAACAACAATCTACTGCACATATTTCCATGGGATCCTATGGAGTAACAATCTTCAAAACATATTTACAAAGAACTACTAAACTAAGAACATATTTACAAAAATATCCTAACTTTTCAAACATATCTACACCGCCGTAATATCTACAGCCATCATCTGCATCAGTCCTGGAAGGAAGAAAGAAGCAAAGCTGGAGTCAGCTGCCAGCACTGGGCCCAGCTGGGCCCCAGGAGCTGGGACAGGGCTGGCAGGGCTGGTGTGGCCCCAGGCAAGTGCAGGGCAGGCCAGGGCTGGTGCTTGTGGCAGCACAATCCAGGCCCCCTGCGGGCAGCGTGTCCCTGAGCGGGGCCATCCAGCCCAGCCCCAGCCTGGCGCCAGGGCAGCCACTGTGTCTGTGGGCAGGGCATGGGGAGCATCTGCCTGTCTTACTTGTGGGGCTCCATCTTCATCCAAGGACCATGGGCTCCTCCTCATCCTTCTCATCCACTTCCATCGCCTCGATGTCATCCTCCTCATCAACTTCCATCTCCTCAACCTGGTCTTCCACGTCCACCTCCATCATCTCTTCCTCATTCAGCACCATGTCCACTTCCATCGCCACCACAGTGTCTCTGTTAGTCTGCAAGAGACAGCACAATCTCACAGTGGGGTTCCTGTCCCACACCATCCATTGCCACATGGCTGCAGCCTGCTCAAGCAGGCTGCCTCCTCCCTGGAATGGCACAGTACCTCCACTGGCGCAGCAGTGCTCATCCTGCTGGGGTTGGTGCTCCAGAGCAGGCAGCAGGAAAAGGCCAGGCAGCAGCAGCAACAGCTGAGTGCTGACGGGCAGAGCGCAGAGCGAGCGCCAACTGAGCGCTGGCAGCAGGCAGAGTGTCTGCTGTGGTGGTTTCCAGGTGCTGGACGTTCCACCTGGAACGCTGTGGGAGCTGTGATGTCACAGAAGTTTCAGGGCCGCTCCACACTGGGAGATGGGCATGGTGGAATGATGAAATCCTTGAATGGTTTGGCCTGGAAGGGACCCTAAGGATCATCTGGTTCCAAGCTGAGCAGCCTCGCAGCACAGCAGGTTGCTGCGGCCCCTGTCCAAGCTGGCCTTGGATGTTGGTGGGCATGGGGTATGCACAGCCTCTCTGCGCTGGTCCCTGTGTCAGGGACAAGCACCCTGACAGGAAAGAACTTCTTGCCATCATGGAATGGATTCCAGCTCTTGCAGTTTCATCCCATTCCCCCTTGTTCTGTGACTTCAGTTGCTGACAAAGAGTCCTCTCCCACTTCCCTGTGGGTCAGGCTGTTCCTGCAGTGTCACACATGTGGCTGAAGCTGCAGCCAGGAGAGAGAGAAGCCAAGCTGGCAGAGCGAGGCAATGGGGAAAGTGCCATGAGAGATGAGAGGAGAAGGAAAAAGTAGAGACATGCAAGGCATTGGGTTGGGTGGGCTGTGGCATTCCTGCCTTTTATTAGAGGCCAGGTTCTCTGGTGCACTCAATGACTGTGTGATTGCGGCGTGTCCACAGTGAGCCCGTGTGAGCGAGCTGCACTCCCAGAGGCCGGAGCACACTTGCTTCAAGTGCTGATGAATGAGGCCAGAGATGGGTCTTTGTGTGGAACTCCAAACGCTGTGCATTGCCATGAAGAGGGTCCAGGGCCAGAGAGAAAATGAGGCTGGGGTCTGAGGGTTTCATTCGGGGGGGAGAAGGGGTGAAGCCAGGACCAGCAGGGGAGAAGAGAGAGGAGAACATTGTCTGGAGAGTAGATCTAAGGAAAAAATGGCAGTTGAAGTGGGTGATAGCAACAAAACCTGCGGATTGCAAGAGGCTGCAAGTGGCCATGGGTGAGAGCCTTGCATTCAGAGGGGTTTCTCTGTTTCACCTTGGTCCCCTTTGCCCTAAGGTATTACAGTTGCAATGAGAGGCCCCTGGGCCTCCAGAAGTGCCCCCTTTTTGTTTTCAAGAATGAAGGCTTCTGCCATGGACTTTTGCAAGCGTTGAGCAAAACTGGATAGAATAACCAAGACAATGAATACAAGAAACAAAGCCCACAAAACAGTCTTGACTAAATCACAGAATCACAGAATCATGAGTTTGGAAGAGACCCCTAAGATCATCAAGTCCAACCTATGCCCTAACATCTCAACTAGACTATAGCACCAAGTGGCATGTCCAGTCTTTTTTTAAACACATCCAGTGATGGTGATTCCACCACCTCCCTGGGAAGACAGTTCCAGTGCTTTATTATTCTTTCAGTGAAAATTTTTTTCCTAATATCTAACCTATACCTTCCCTGACGTAGCTTGAGACTGTGTCCCCTTGTTCTGTCAGTTGCTGCCCGGTGGAAGAGACCGACCCCCACCTGTCTACAACCTCCCTTCAGGAAGTTGTAGAGAGCAATAAGGTCACCTCTAAGCCTCCTCTTCTCCAGGCTAAACAACCCCAGCTCCCTCAAATGTTCCTCGTAGGGCTTGTTTTCCAAGCCCCTCACCAGCCTCGTTGCTCTCCTCTGGACACGCTCAAGTATCTCAATATCCTTCCTAAATTGAGGGGCCCAGAACTGGACACAGTACTCAAGATGTGGCCTCACCAGTGCCGAGTACAGGGGGAGAATGACCTCCCTGCTCCTGCTGCTCACACAAGTCCTAATGCAGGCCAGGATGCCGTTGGCCTTCTTGGCCACCAAGGCACATTGCTGGCTCATATCCAATCGGCTGTCAACCAGCACCCCCAGGTCCCTTTCTGCCTGAACACTATCCAGCCACACCGTCCCCAGCCTGTAACGCTGTAGGGGATTTTTGTGGCCAAAATGCAGAACACGGCACTTAGACTTATTAGACTTCATATTGTTGGACGTAAAGATGAAAGCCAGCCTTTCATGCCCCAGTCTTTCAACAGTCCAGTGAGCCAGTCGTTGTTGCCTTTTGTCTGGATCTTATTGATTTGATCTGTGAGCAGCTGGCCGCTCTGGTATACTGAGTCCCTATGTGAGAAGAGGTTGACATGCGTGGCCATGGGCAAGAAATTGTGGCTTGGCTGTGGAACCACCCATGCGAAGGCATGCGGCATAGTTAGGAGCATCCAGCTTCCTGCTGCAGTGGCAAGAAAGGACAGCATCCTTTGACTTTAGCTAATTTACTAGTGGGTGGAGGCTTGGGTGGCCTGAAAGTAAAGAGATAGGGAGATTGCAATGTGAAACTGAAATTCTGGTCCCACTAAACTTTCTCTTCTGTAAGGCAAGGGTTTGAAGTCAGCTTATTAGAAGAATCAAATATCAAGGCTAGAATACAGTTTTTCCAATTGTTAAGCGGGATATCGCAGTTAGTGGTGTCTGAGCTCTCTTGGTGTTGGTGTGTGTGGTCCACACTGCTTAGGAGATCTTCTTCTGTCCTTCTTCTTCTTTTGCAGGCTGCTGCTGTCTCTCTTAGGCTTTTGTTCTGTTTTTCTGATGGTGGCTGTGGTGTTTGCCTGGCCATTGGCAGAAGAGTTTGATGTTTTTTGCTGGGATGCGTCTTGGGCCTGCTGCTGTAGAGACACAAGCATATCCTCCCTCCCAAGTAATGAATGGGAAAGGGCCCATAATTTGTTTGGATTCAGGGTCTTTGATCAACACAGGTGGCTTTTCTTTTTATTGGGCTGCCAATTAAATATAAAATGCCTGATGACTGGGGGAGTTGTTGAAAAAGTTGAGCACATCAAGGGCCTTGGCCAGGCTCTCAATGGGAGATAATATGTGGACTCCCTGTCTCTGTTGATCAAGGGTCCTTTGGATGGAAGAGTGGGCCCTCTGGACGATGGACTGTCCTGTGGCAGAGTGTGGTATGGCTGTGACATGTTTTGTAGCCCACTGGTCAGAAAATGGTTGGAATCAGTGGGAGGTATAAGCAGGACCATGATCAGTTTTAATTTCCTGTGGAACAGGGGAGGTGGAAAAGGCTAAAAAGTAACGTTTTATAGCATCTTTTGATTTTTCAGCAGCATGGGCAGGGGCAGAAATCGCAGCGTTGTCGGTGTGGATTGAGACGGGGATGTATTTTAGTCTCCCAAAAGGGGCTTGGTGTGTGATGTGTGATTGCCCGATCTGGAGAGTCTTTAGTCCTCTTGGATTGAGTGCAGCTCTGACAGAAGCAAAGGCACGTTGCTGACAATTTGGGCAGGTGGCTGCCATGAATCTTGCCTGATCTTGGGTAATTTTAAAGATGCTGAGCGGTGCAGGAATGTTTTGATGGTAGAAGTGGTGGCGGATCCTAGCCTGGTCAGAAAGATTCCGTAGGGAGGTTTGGAGAAGCATTGCTGAGGCATCTGCTCTAGCATTGCCTACTATAAATGCAGGAAGGGTGGTATGAGACCTTGTGTGCATGATATAGTGTGGGTGTTGTCTGTGGGACAGAAGAGAAATGAAAGGGGAAAGCAAATGCTCTAGTTGGGGTTAGAAATGTCTTTGAAAATGGAATTTTCGGCCCGCTGCACTAGGTCATAGACATGTGCCGAATCAGTGATCAAAGGAAGAGGTTCTTTGAAAGTGGAGAAGGTCCTAAGGACTGCAGTCAATTCAGCAATTTGGGCAGGGTGAGGATGCCCTGGCTTGGCTTTTGTCTCTTGAGCAATGCGGGCCCAGGGCAGTGCAGAGCAGGGTGGGAAGCAGAGCCCGGAGCCTTTGGAGGCTGCAAGCCTTAAACATCAGCCCCTGCAGCAGCCCAGATGCAGGTGCCACAGTTGCCAAGGCTGTCAAGGCCTTGAGAGCGGGCAGGTGGATTTTGCATCCCTGTGGGCTGATGGCGGCTCTGGAGCCAGGAGTGGCTGTGGCTGCAGCAGGAAGGGTGGCTGAAAGTTTCCTGCCTTGCTTTGGTGGCATGGCTGCAGGGGCCAGTGCAGTGAGAGCCCCCTCTGTGCTGGTGACAGCTCAGCTCTTGGGGACGCGGCTGTGCCCCAGCCCAGGAGCAGCAGCAGTGGCCAGCGGCAGCAGTGGTGTCAGTGGGACCCCCTGTGCACAGGGACCCCCAGCCGTGGGGTGGCCGTGGCAGCAGCCCCAGGGAGCTCCAGCCCCGGGATCCCGGAACAAGTGGAAATCCCAACTGTGCAAATGCTGCCTGTGCCTCTTGGGTTTTCTTTGGTTGAGGGGATTTCGAGGTACGTTAGAAGTCTCTTTTTCTCTAACTTAGCTGTCGAAGGAAGAGTTGAGAAGTATGTGCTTCACTCTCTTAAGGTTGATTTTTATATTTTGTCTAAAACATTTTTTTGCTGGCCTGCTGAGGTTTGTTCAGCAGGTCAGCTTAAGGTACTCTTTTTGCCTCTTGGGTTGGTGTTATCTTTTATATTAAAACCTGACTATACTATGTTTACAAGAATGTTTTAATAGCTATTACTTAAGTTAGATAGTGACTTTCTACTTGAAACCAATATGTGAATGGTAATATCGTCTTTCATATGGATGCTAGCGAGAAGAAAGAGGAAGGACTGGGTACACCCAAATTTTTCTATCTATGTAGATAATACCAAACTCTTTCGTACAAGGTTCAAAACCTCTGTCTACAGTGCTCTAAATGTTTTCCGTTCACTTTGTGATTACTATTACTAGACTATCTAAATTGTTGTGACTTTTAATTCTTGACATAAAGGTGGTAACATGCTTTATGGGTTAAATTCAAAGGCCCAGGGGTCTTTGGCTACATGCCAGGGTCTCTGAACCCCCTGCCAGGGATTTAAAGCCCCCTGGCTGGGGCTGGAATCATTTAGGATGGTCAGGGGGAGGTCCGGGCTTCTGACAGTGCCCAAAGGAATGAGAAAGAGAAGTGAAGTTTTATAAAGAATCATTATTTATTTGCTGAACATCGGCAAACACGAGGATTTACAGAACACATTTCATTACAACAATCCTCATAACAACAACAACAACAATCTACTGCACATATTTCCATGGGATCCTATGGAGTAACAATCTTCAAAACATATTTACAAAGAACTACTAACCTAAGAACATATTTACAAAAATATCCTAACTTTTCAAACATATATACACCGCCGTAATATCTACAGCCATCATCTGCATCAGTCCTGGAAGGAAGAAAGAAGCAAAGCTGGAGTCAGCTGCCAGCACTGGGCCCAGCTGGGCCCCAGGAGCTGGGACAGGGCTGGCAGGGCTGGTGTGGCCCCAGGCAAGTGCAGGGCAGGCCAGGGCTGGTGCTTGTGGCAGCACAATCCAGGCCCCCTGCGGGCAGCGTGTCCCTGAGCGGGGCCATCCAGCCCAGCCCCAGCCTGGCGCCAGGGCAGCCACTGTGTCTGTGGGCAGGGCATGGGGAGCATCTGCCTGTCTTACTTGTGGGGCTCCATCTTCATCCAAGGACCATGGGCTCCTCCTCATCCTTCTCATCCACTTCCATCGCCTCGATGTCATCCTCCTCATCAACTTCCATCTCCTCAACCTGGTCTTCCACGTCCACCTCCATCATCTCTTCCTCATTCAGCACCATGTCCACTTCCATCGCCACCACAGTGTCTCTGTTAGTCTGCAAGAGACAGCACAATCTCACAGTGGGGTTCCTGTCCCACACCATCCATTCCCACATGGCTGCAGCCTGCTCAAGCAGGCTGCCTCCTCCCTGGAATGGCACAGTACCTCCACTGGCGCAGCAGTGCTCATCCTGCTGGGGTTGGTGCTCCAGAGCAGGCAGCAGGAAAAGGCCAGGCAGCAGCAGCAACAGCTGAGTGCTGACGGGCAGAGCGCAGAGCGAGCGCCAACTGAGCGCTGGCAGCAGGCAGAGTGTCTGCTGTGGTGGTTTCCAGGTGCTGGACGTTCCACCTGGAACGCTGTGGGAGCTGTGATGTCACAGAAGTTTCAGGGCCGCTCCACACTGGGAGATGGGCATGGTGGAATGATGAAATCCTTGAATGGTTTGGCCTGGAAGGGACCCTAAGGATCATCTGGTTCCAAGCTGAGCAGCCTCGCAGCACAGCAGGTTGCTGCGGCCCCTGTCCAAGCTGGCCTTGGATGTTGGTGGGCATGGGGTATGCACAGCCTCTCTGCGCTGGTCCCTGTGTCAGGGACAAGCACCCTGACAGGAAAGAACTTCTTGCCATCATGGAATGGATTCCAGCTCTTGCAGTTTCATCCCATTCCCCCTTGTTCTGTGACTTCAGTTGCTGACAAAGAGTCCTCTCCCACTTCCCTGTGGGTCAGGCTGTTCCTGCAGTGTCACACATGTGGCTGAAGCTGCAGCCAGGAGAGAGAGAAGCCAAGCTGGCAGAGCGAGGCAATGGGGAAAGTGCCATGAGAGATGAGAGGAGAAGGAAAAAGTAGAGACATGCAAGGCATTGGGTTGGGTGGGCTGTGGCATTCCTGCCTTTTATTAGAGGCCAGGTTCTCTGGTGCACTCAATGACTGTGTGATTGCGGCGTGTCCACAGTGAGCCCGTGTGAGCGAGCTGCACTCCCAGAGGCCGGAGCACACTTGCTTCAAGTGCTGATGAATGAGGCCAGAGATGGGTCTTTGTGTGGAACTCCAAACGCTGTGCATTGCCATGAAGAGGGTCCAGGGCCAGAGAGAAAATGAGGCTGGGGTCTGAGGGTTTCATTCGGGGGGGAGAAGGGGTGAAGCCAGGACCAGCAGGGGAGAAGAGAGAGGAGAACATTGTCTGGAGAGTAGATCTAAGGAAAAAATGGCAGTTGAAGTGGGTGATAGCAACAAAACCTGCGGATTGCAAGAGGCTGCAAGTGGCCATGGGTGAGAGCCTTGCATTCAGAGGGGTTTCTCTGTTTCACCTTGGTCCCCTTTGCCCTAAGGTATTACAGTTGCAATGAGAGGCCCCTGGGCCTCCAGAAGTGCCCCCTTTTTGTTTTCAAGAATGAAGGCTTCTGCCATGGACTTTTGCAAGCGTTGAGCAAAACTGGATAGAATAACCAAGACAATGAATACAAGAAACAAAGCCCACAAAACAGTCTTGACTAAATCACAGAATCACAGAATCATGAGTTTGGAAGAGACCCCTAAGATCATCAAGTCCAACCTATGCCCTAACATCTCAACTAGACTATAGCACCAAGTGGCATGTCCAGTCTTTTTTTAAACACATCCAGTGATGGTGATTCCACCACCTCCCTGGGAAGACAGTTCCAGTGCTTTATTATTCTTTCAGTGAAAATTTTTTTCCTAATATCTAACCTATACCTTCCCTGACGTAGCTTGAGACTGTGTCCCCTTGTTCTGTCAGTTGCTGCCCGGTGGAAGAGACCGACCCCCACCTGTCTACAACCTCCCTTCAGGAAGTTGTAGAGAGCAATAAGGTCACCTCTAAGCCTCCTCTTCTCCAGGCTAAACAACCCCAGCTCCCTCAAATGTTCCTCGTAGGGCTTGTTTTCCAAGCCCCTCACCAGCCTCGTTGCTCTCCTCTGGACATGCTCAAGTATCTCAATATCCTTCCTAAATTGAGGGGCCCAGAACTGGACACAGTACTCAAGATGTGGCCTCACCAGTGCCGAGTACAGGGGGAGAATGACCTCCCTGCTCCTGCTGCTCACACAAGTCCTAATGCAGGCCAGGATGCCGTTGGCCTTCTTGGCCACCAAGGCACATTGCTGGCTCATATCCAATCGGCTGTCAACCAGCACCCCCAGGTCCCTTTCTGCCTGAACACTATCCAGCCACACCGTCCCCAGCCTGTAACGCTGTAGGGGATTTTTGTGGCCAAAATGCAGAACACGGCACTTAGACTTATTAGACTTCATATTGTTGGACGTAAAGATGAAAGCCAGCCTTTCATGCCCCAGTCTTTCAACAGTCCAGTGAGCCAGTCGTTGTTGCCTTTTGTCTGGATCTTATTGATTTGATCTGTGAGCAGCTGGCCGCTCTGGTATACTGAGTCCCTATGTGAGAAGAGGTTGACATGCGTGGCCATGGGCAAGAAATTGTGGCTTGGCTGTGGAACCACCCATGCGAAGGCATGCGGCATAGTTAGGAGCATCCAGCTTCCTGCTGCAGTGGCAAGAAAGGACAGCATCCTTTGACTTTAGCTAATTTACTAGTGGGTGGAGGCTTGGGTGGCCTGAAAGTAAAGAGATAGGGAGATTGCAATGTGAAACTGAAATTCTGGTCCCACTAAACTTTCTCTTCTGTAAGGCAAGGGTTTGAAGTCAGCTTATTAGAAGAATCAAATATCAAGGCTAGAATACAGTTTTTCCAATTGTTAAGCGGGATATCGCAGTTAGTGGTGTCTGAGCTCTCTTGGTGTTGGTGTGTGTGGTCCACACTGCTTAGGAGATCTTCTTCTGTCCTTCTTCTTCTTTTGCAGGCTGCTGCTGTCTCTCTTAGGCTTTTGTTCTGTTTTTCTGATGGTGGCTGTGGTGTTTGCCTGGCCATTGGCAGAAGAGTTTTATGTTTTTTGCTGGGATGCGTCTTGGGCCTGCTGCTGTAGAGACACAAGCATATCCTCCCTCCCAAGTAATGAATGGGAAAGGGCCCATAATTTGTTTGGATTCAGGGTCTTTGATCAACACAGGTGGCTTTTCTTTTTATTGGGCTGCCAATTAAATATAAAATGCCTGATGACTGGGGGAGTTGTTGAAAAAGTTGAGCACATCAAGGGCCTTGGCCAGGCTCTCAATGGGAGATAATATGTGGACTCCCTGTCTCTGTTGATCAAGGATCCTTTGGATGGAAGAGTGGGCCCTCTGGACGATGGACTGTCCTGTGGCAGAGTGTGGTATGGCTGTGACATGTTTTGTAGCCCACTGGTCAGAAAATGGTTGGAATCAGTGGGAGGTATAAGCAGGACCATGATCAGTTTTAATTTCCTGTGGAACAGGGGAGGTGGAAAAGGCTAAAAAGTAACGTTTTATAGCATCTTTTGATTTTTCAGCAGCATGGGCAGGGGCAGAAATCGCAGCGTTGTCGGTGTGGATTGAGACGGGGATGTATTTTAGTCTCCCAAAAGGGGCTTGGTGTGTGATGTGTGATTGCCCGATCTGGAGAGTCTTTAGTCCTCTTGGATTGAGTGCAGCTCTGACAGAAGCAAAGGCACGTTGCTGACAATTTGGGCAGGTGGCTGCCATGAATCTTGCCTGATCTTGGGTAATTTTAAAGATGCTGAGCGGTGCAGGAATGTTTTGATGGTAGAAGTGGTGGCGGATCCTAGCCTGGTCAGAAAGATTCCGTAGGGAGGTTTGGAGAAGCATTGCTGAGGCATCTGCTCTAGCATTGCCTACTATAAATGCAGGAAGGGTGGTATGAGACCTTGTGTGCATGATATAGTGTGGGTGTTGTCTGTGGGACAGAAGAGAAATGAAAGGGGAAAGCAAATGCTCTAGTTGGGGTTAGAAATGTCTTTGAAAATGGAATTTTCGGCCCGCTGCACTAGGTCATAGACATGTGCCGAATCAGTGATCAAAGGAAGAGGTTCTTTGAAAGTGGAGAAGGTCCTAAGGACTGCAGTCAATTCAGCAATTTGGGCAGGGTGAGGATGCCCTGGCTTGGCTTTTGTCTCTTGAGCAATGCGGGCCCAGGGCAGTGCAGAGCAGGGTGGGAAGCAGAGCCCGGAGCCTTTGGAGGCTGCAAGCCTTAAACATCAGCCCCTGCAGCAGCCCAGATGCAGGTGCCACAGTTGCCAAGGCTGTCAAGGCCTTGAGAGCGGGCAGGTGGATTTTGCATCCCCGTGGGCTGATGGCGGCTCTGGAGCCAGGAGTGGCTGTGGCTGCAGCAGGAAGGGTGGCTGAAAGTTTCCTGCCTTGCTTTGGTGGCATGGCTGCAGGGGTCAGTGCAGTGAGAGCCCCCTCTGTGCTGGTGACAGCTCAGCTCTTGGGGACGCGGCTGTGCCCCAGCCCAGGAGCAGCAGCAGTGGCCAGCGGCAGCAGTGGTGTCAGTGGGACCCCCTGTGCACAGGGACCCCCAGCCGTGGGGTGGCCGTGGCAGCAGCCCCAGGGAGCTCCAGCCCCGGGATCCCGGAACAAGTGGAAATCCCAACTGTGCAAACGCTGCCTGTGCCTCTTGGGTTTTCTTTGGTTGAGGGGATTTCGAGGTACGTTAGAAGTCTCTTTTTCTCTAACTTAGCTGTCGAAGGAAGAGTTGAGAAGTATGTGCTTCACTCTCTTAAGGTTGATTTTTATATTTTGTCTAAAACATTTTTTTGCTGGCCTGCTGAGGTTTGTTCAGCAGGTCAGCTTAAGGTACTCTTTTTGCCTCTTGGGTTGGTGTTATCTTTTATATTAAAACCTGACTATACTATGTTTACAAGAATGTTTTAATAGCTATTACTTAAGTTAGATAGTGACTTTCTACTTGAAACCAATATGTGAATGGTAATATCGTCTTTCATATGGATGCTAGCGAGAAGAAAGAGGAAGGACTGGGTACACCCAAATTTTTCTATCTATGTAGATAATACCAAACTCTTTCGTACAAGGTTCAAAACCTCTGTCTACAGTGCTCTAAATGTTTTCCGTTCACTTTGTGATTACTATTACTAGACTATCTAAATTGTTGTGACTTTTAATTCTTGACATAAAGGTGGTAACATGCTTTATGGGTTAAATTCAAAGGCCCAGGGGTCTTTGGCTACATGCCAGGGTCTCTGAACCCCCTGCCAGGGATTTAAAGCCCCCTGGCTGGGGCTGGAATCATTTAGGATGGTCAGGGGGAGGTCCGGGGTTCTGACAGTGCCCAAAGGAATGAGAAAGAGAAGTGAAGTTTTATAAAGAATCATTATTTATTTGCTGAACATCGGTAAACACGAGGATTTACAGAACACATTTCATTACAACAATCCTCATAACAACAACAACAACAATCTACTGTACATATTTCCATGGGATCCTATGGAGTAACAATCTTCAAAACATATTTACAAAGAACTACTAACCTAAGAACATATTTACAAAAATATCCTAACTTTTCAAACATATATACACCGCCGTAATATCTACAGCCATCATCTGCATCAGTCCTGGAAGGAAGAAAGAAGCAAAGCTGGAGTCAGCTGCCAGCACTGGGCCCAGCTGGGCCCCAGGAGCTGGGACAGGGCTGGCAGGGCTGGTGTGGCCCCAGGCAAGTGCAGGGCAGGCCAGGGCTGGTGCTTGTGGCAGCACAATCCAGGCCCCCTGCGGGCAGCGTGTCCCTGAGCGGGGCCATCCAGCCCAGCCCCAGCCTGGCGCCAGGGCAGCCACTGTGTCTGTGGGCAGGGCATGGGGAGCATCTGCCTGTCTTACTTGTGGGGCTCCATCTTCATCCAAGGACCATGGGCTCCTCCTCATCCTTCTCATCCACTTCCATCGCCTCGATGTCATCCTCCTCATCAACTTCCATCTCCTCAACCTGGTCTTCCACGTCCACCTCCATCATCTCTTCCTCATTCAGCACCATGTCCACTTCCATCGCCACCACAGTGTCTCTGTTAGTCTGCAAGAGACAGCACAATCTCACAGTGGGGTTCCTGTCCCACACCATCCATTCCCACATGGCTGCAGCCTGCTCAAGCAGGCTGCCTCCTCCCTGGAATGGCACAGTACCTCCACTGGCGCAGCAGTGCTCATCCTGCTGGGGTTGGTGCTCCAGAGCAGGCAGCAGGAAAAGGCCAGGCAGCAGCAGCAACAGCTGAGTGCTGACGGGCAGAGCGCAGAGCGAGCGCCAACTGAGCGCTGGCAGCAGGCAGAGTGTCTGCTGTGGTGGTTTCCAGGTGCTGGACGTTCCACCTGGAACGCTGTGGGAGCTGTGATGTCACAGAAGTTTCAGGGCCGCTCCACACTGGGAGATGGGCATGGTGGAATGATGAAATCCTTGAATGGTTTGGCCTGGAAGGGACCCTAAGGATCATCTGGTTCCAAGCTGAGCAGCCTCCCAGCACAGCAGGTTGCTGCGGCCCCTGTCCAAGCTGGCCTTGGATGTTGGTGGGCATGGGGTATGCACAGCCTCTCTGCGCTGGTCCCTGTGTCAGGGACAAGCACCCTGACAGGAAAGAACTTCTTGCCATCATGGAATGGATTCCAGCTCTTGCAGTTTCATCCCATTCCCCCTTGTTCTGTGACTTCAGTTGCTGACAAAGAGTCCTCTCCCACTTCCCGGTGGGTCAGGCTGTTCCTGCAGTGTCACACATGTGGCTGAAGCTGCAGCCAGGAGAGAGAGAAGCCAAGCTGGCAGAGAGAGGAAATGGGGAAAGTGACATGAGAGATGAGTGGAGAAGGAAAAAGTAGAGACATGCAAGGCATTGGGTTGGGTGGGCTGTGGCATTCATGCCTTTTATTAGAGGCCAGGTTCTCTGGTGCACTCAATGACTGTGTGATTGCGGCGTGTCCACAGTGAGCCCGTGTGAGCGAGCTGCACTCCCAGAGGCCGGAGCACACTTGCTTCAAGTGCTGATGAATGAGGCCAGAGATGGGTCTTTGTGTGGAACTCCAAACGCTGTGCATTGCCATGAAGAGGGTCCAGGGCCAGAGAGAAAATGAGGCTGGGGTCTGAGGGTTTCATTCGGGGGGGAGAAGGGGTGAAGCCAGGACCAGCAGGGGAGAAGAGAGAGGAGAACATTGTCTGGAGAGTAGATCTAAGGAAAAAATGGCAGTTGAAGTGGGTGATAGCAACAAAACCTGCGGATTGCAAGAGGCTGCAAGTGGCCATGGGTGAGAGCCTTGCATTCAGAGGGGTTTCTCTGTTTCACCTTGGTCCCCTTTGCCCTAAGGTATCACAGTTGCAATGAGAGGCCCCTGGGCCTCCACAAGTGCCCCCTTTTTGTTTTCAAGAATGAAGGCTTCTGCCATGGACTTTTGCAAGCGTTGAGCAAAACTGGATAGAATAACCAAGACAATGAATACAAGAAACAAAGCCCACAAAACAGTCTTGACTAAATCACAGAATCACAGAATCATGAGTTTGGAAGAGACCCCTAAGATCATCAAGTCCAACCTATGCCCTAACATCTCAACTAGACTATAGCACCAAGTGGCATGTCCAGTCTTTTTTTAAACACATCCAGTGATGGTGATTCCACCACCTCCCTGGGAAGACAGTTCCAGTGCTTTATTATTCTTTCAGTGAAAATTTTTTTCCTAATATCTAACCTATACCTTCCCTGACGTAGCTTGAGACTGTGTCCCCTTGTTCTGTCAGTTGCTGCCCGGTGGAAGAGACCGACCCCCACCTGTCTACAACCTCCCTTCAGGAAGTTGTAGAGAGCAATAAGGTCACCTCTAAGCCTCCTCTTCTCCAGGCTAAACAACCCCAGCTCCCTCAAATGTTCCTCGTAGGGCTTGTTTTCCAAGCCCCTCACCAGCCTCGTTGCTCTCCTCTGGACACGCTCAAGTATCTCAATATCCTTCCTAAATTGAGGGGCCCAGAACTGGACACAGTACTCAAGATGTGGCCTCACCAGTGCCGAGTACAGGGGGAGAATGACCTCCCTGCTCCTGCTGCTCACACAAGTCCTAATGCAGGCCAGGATGCCGTTGGCCTTCTTGGCCACCAAGGCACATTGCTGGCTCATATCCAATCGGCTGTCAACCAGCACCCCCAGGTCCCTTTCTGCCTGAACACTATCCAGCCACACCGTCCCCAGCCTGTAACGCTGTAGGGGATTTTTGTGGCCAAAATGCAGAACACGGCACTTAGACTTATTAGACTTCATATTGTTGGACGTAAAGATGAAAGCCAGCCTTTCATGCCCCAGTCTTTCAACAGTCCAGTGAGCCAGTCGTTGTTGCCTTTTGTCTGGATCTTATTGATTTGATCTGTGAGCAGCTGGCCGCTCTGGTATACTGAGTCCCTATGTGAGAAGAGGTTGACATGCGTGGCCATGGGCAAGAAATTGTGGCTTGGCTGTGGAACCACCCATGCGAAGGCATGCGGCATAGTTAGGAGCATCCAGCTTCCTGCTGCAGTGGCAAGAAAGGACAGCATCCTTTGACTTTAGCTAATTTACTAGTGGGTGGAGGCTTGGGTGGCCTGAAAGTAAAGAGATAGGGAGATTGCAATGTGAAACTGAAATTCTGTCCCACTAAACTTTCTCTTCTGTAAGGCAAGGGTTTGAAGTCAGCTTATTAGAAGAATCAAATATCAAGGCTAGAATACAGTTTTTCCAATTGTTAAGCGGGATATCGCAGTTAGTGGTGTCTGAGCTCTCTTGGTGTTGGTGTGTGTGGTCCACACTGCTTAGGAGATCTTCTTCTGTCCTTCTTCTTCTTTTGCAGGCTGCTGCTGTCTCTCTTAGGCTTTTGTTCTGTTTTTCTGATGGTGGCTGTGGTGTTTGCCTGGCCATTGGCAGAAGAGTTTTATGTTTTTTGCTGGGATGCGTCTTGGGCCTGCTGCTGTAGAGACACAAGCATATCCTCCCTCCCAAGTAATGAATGGGAAAGGGCCCATAATTTGTTTGGATTCAGGGTCTTTGATCAACACAGGTGGCTTTTCTTTTTATTGGGCTGCCAATTAAATATAAAATGCCTGATGACTGGGGGAGTTGTTGAAAAAGTTGAGCACATCAAGGGCCTTGGCCAGGCTCTCAATGGGAGATAATATGTGGACTCCCTGTCTCTGTTGATCAAGGATCCTTTGGATGGAAGAGTGGGCCCTCTGGACGATGGACTGTCCTGTGGCAGAGTGTGGTATGGCTGTGACATGTTTTGTAGCCCACTGGTCAGAAAATGGTTGGAATCAGTGGGAGGTATAAGCAGGACCATGATCAGTTTTAATTTCCTGTGGAACAGGGGAGGTGGAAAAGGCTAAAAAGTAACGTTTTATAGCATCTTTTGATTTTTCAGCAGCATGGGCAGGGGCAGAAATCGCAGCGTTGTCGGTGTGGATTGAGACGGGGATGTATTTTAGTCTCCCAAAAGGGGCTTGGTGTGTGATGTGAGATTGCCCGATCTGGAGAGTCTTTAGTCCTCTTGGATTGAGTGCAGCTCTGACAGAAGCAAAGGCACGTTGCTGACAATTTGGGCAGGTGGCTGCCATGAATCTTGCCTGATCTTGGGTAATTTTAAAGATGCTGAGCGGTGCAGGAATGTTTTGATGGTAGAAGTGGTGGCGGATCCTAGCCTGGTCAGAAAGATTCCGTAGGGAGGTTTGGAGAAGCATTGCTGAGGCATCTGCTCTAGCATTGCCTACTATAAATGCAGGAAGGGTGGTATGAGACCTTGTGTGCATGATATAGTGTGGGTGTTGTCTGTGGGACAGAAGAGAAATGAAAGGGGAAAGCAAATGCTCTAGTTGGGGTTAGAAATGTCTTTGAAAATGGAATTTTCGGCCCGCTGCACTAGGTCATAGACATGTGCCGAATCAGTGATCAAAGGAAGAGGTTCTTTGAAAGTGGAGAAGGTCCTAAGGACTGCAGTCAATTCAGCAATTTGGGCAGGGTGAGGATGCCCTGGCTTGGCTTTTGTCTCTTGAGCAATGCGGGCCCAGGGCAGTGCAGAGCAGGGTGGGAAGCAGAGCCCGGAGCCTTTGGAGGCTGCAAGCCTTAAACATCAGCCCCTGCAGCAGCCCAGATGCAGGTGCCACAGTTGCCAAGGCTGTCAAGGCCTTGAGAGCGGGCAGGTGGATTTTGCATCCCTGTGGGCTGATGGCGGCTCTGGAGCCAGGAGTGGCTGTGGCTGCAGCAGGAAGGGTGGCTGAAAGTTTCCTGCCTTGCTTTGGTGGCATGGCTGCAGGGGCCAGTGCAGTGAGAGCCCCCTCTGTGCTGGTGAGAGCTCAGCTCTTGGGGACGCGGCTGTGCCCCAGCCCAGGAGCAGCAGCAGTGGCCAGCGGCAGCAGTGGTGTCAGTGGGACCCCCTGTGCACAGGGACCCCCAGCCGTGGGGTGGCCGTGGCAGCAGCCCCAGGGAGCTCCAGCCCCGGGATCCCGGAACAAGTGGAAATCCCAACTGTGCAAACGCTGCCTGTGCCTCTTGGGTTTTCTTTGGTTGAGGGGATTTCGAGGTACGTTAGAAGTCTCTTTTTCTCTAACTTAGCTGTCGAAGGAAGAGTTGAGAAGTATGTGCTTCACTCTCTTAAGGTTGATTTTTATATTTTGTCTAAAACATTTTTTTGCTGGCCTGCTGAGGTTTGTTCAGCAGGTCAGCTTAAGGTACTCTTTTTGCCTCTTGGGTTGGTGTTATCTTTTATATTAAAACCTGACTATACTATGTTTACAAGAATGTTTTAATAGCTATTACTTAAGTTAGATAGTGACTTTCTACTTGAAACCAATATGTGAATGGTAATATCGTCTTTCATATGGATGCTAGCGAGAAGAAAGAGGAAGGACTGGGTACACCCAAATTTTTCTATCTATGTAGATAATACCAAACTCTTTCGTACAAGGTTCAAAACCTCTGTCTACAGTGCTCTAAATGTTTTCCGTTCACTTTGTGATTACTATTACTAGACTATCTAAATTGTTGTGACTTTTAATTCTTGACATAAAGGTGGTAACATGCTTTATGGGTTAAATTCAAAGGCCCAGGGGTCTTTGGCTACATGCCAGGGTCTCTGAACCCCCTGCCAGGGATTTAAAGCCCCCTGGCTGGGGCTGGAATCATTTAGGATGGTCAGGGGGAGGTCCGGGCTTCTGACAGTGCCCAAAGGAATGAGAAAGAGAAGTGAAGTTTTATAAAGAATCATTATTTATTTGCTGAACATCGGCAAACACGAGGATTTACAGAACACATTTCATTACAACAATCCTCATAACAACAACAACAACAATCTACTGCACATATTTCCATGGGATCCTATGGAGTAACAATCTTCAAAACATATTTACAAAGAACTACTAAACTAAGAACATATTTACAAAAATATCCTAACTTTTCAAACATATCTACACCGCCGTAATATCTACAGCCATCATCTGCATCAGTCCTGGAAGGAAGAAAGAAGCAAAGCTGGAGTCAGCTGCCAGCACTGGGCCCAGCTGGGCCCCAGGAGCTGGGACAGGGCTGGCAGGGCTGGTGTGGCCCCAGGCAAGTGCAGGGCAGGCCAGGGCTGGTGCTTGTGGCAGCACAATCCAGGCCCCCTGCGGGCAGCGTGTCCCTGAGCGGGGCCATCCAGCCCAGCCCCAGCCTGGCGCCAGGGCAGCCACTGTGTCTGTGGGCAGGGCATGGGGAGCATCTGCCTGTCTTACTTGTGGGGCTCCATCTTCATCCAAGGACCATGGGCTCCTCCTCATCCTTCTCATCCACTTCCATCGCCTCGATGTCATCCTCCTCATCAACTTCCATCTCCTCAACCTGGTCTTCCACGTCCACCTCCATCATCTCTTCCTCATTCAGCACCATGTCCACTTCCATCGCCACCACAGTGTCTCTGTTAGTCTGCAAGAGACAGCACAATCTCACAGTGGGGTTCCTGTCCCACACCATCCATTCCCACATGGCTGCAGCCTGCTCAAGCAGGCTGCCTCCTCCCTGGAATGGCACAGTACCTCCACTGGCGCAGCAGTGCTCATCCTGCTGGGGTTGGTGCTCCAGAGCAGGCAGCAGGAAAAGGCCAGGCAGCAGCAGCAACAGCTGAGTGCTGACGGGCAGAGCGCAGAGCGAGCGCCAACTGAGCGCTGGCAGCAGGCAGAGTGTCTGCTGTGGTGGTTTCCAGGTGCTGGACGTTCCACCTGGAACGCTGTGGGAGCTGTGATGTCACAGAAGTTTCAGGGCCGCTCCACACTGGGAGATGGGCATGGTGGAATGATGAAATCCTTGAATGGTTTGGCCTGGAAGGGACCCTAAGGATCATCTGGTTCCAAGCTGAGCAGCCTCGCAGCACAGCAGGTTGCTGCGGCCCCTGTCCAAGCTGGCCTTGGATGTTGGTGGGCATGGGGTATGCACAGCCTCTCTGCGCTGGTCCCTGTGTCAGGGACAAGCACCCTGACAGGAAAGAACTTCTTGCCATCATGGAATGGATTCCAGCTCTTGCAGTTTCATCCCATTCCCCCTTGTTCTGTGACTTCAGTTGCTGACAAAGAGTCCTCTCCCACTTCCCTGTGGGTCAGGCTGTTCCTGCAGTGTCACACATGTGGCTGAAGCTGCAGCCAGGAGAGAGAGAAGCCAAGCTGGCAGAGAGAGGAAATGGGGAAAGTGACATGAGAGATGAGAGGAGAAGGAAAAAGTAGAGACATGCAAGGCATTGGGTTGGGTGGGCTGTGGCATTCATGCCTTTTATTAGAGGCCAGGTTCTCTGGTGCACTCAATGACTGTGTGATTGCGGCGTGTCCACAGTGAGCCCGTGTGAGCGAGCTGCACTCCCAGAGGCCGGAGCACACTTGCTTCAAGTGCTGATGAATGAGGCCAGAGATGGGTCTTTGTGTGGAACTCCAAACGCTGTGCATTGCCATGAAGAGGGTCCAGGGCCAGAGAGAAAATGAGGCTGGGGTCTGAGGGTTTCATTCGGGGGGGAGAAGGGGTGAAGCCAGGACCAGCAGGGGAGAAGAGAGAGGAGAACATTGTCTGGAGAGTAGATCTAAGGAAAAAATGGCAGTTGAAGTGGGTGATAGCAACAAAACCTGCGGATTGCAAGAGGCTGCAAGTGGCCATGGGTGAGAGCCTTGCATTCAGAGGGGTTTCTCTGTTTCACCTTGGTCCCCTTTGCCCTAAGGTATTACAGTTGCAATGAGAGGCCCCTGGGCCTCCACAAGTGCCCCCTTTTTGTTTTCAAGAATGAAGGCTTCTGCCATGGACTTTTGCAAGCGTTGAGCAAAACTGGATAGAATAACCAAGACAATGAATACAAGAAACAAAGCCCACAAAACAGTCTTGACTAAATCACAGAATCACAGAATCATGAGTTTGGAAGAGACCCCTAAGATCATCAAGTCCAACCTATGCCCTAACATCTCAACTAGACTATAGCACCAAGTGGCATGTCCAGTCTTTTTTTAAACACATCCAGTGATGGTGATTCCACCACCTCCCTGGGAAGACAGTTCCAGTGCTTTATTATTCTTTCAGTGAAAATTTTTTTCCTAATATCTAACCTATACCTTCCCTGACGTAGCTTGAGACTGTGTCCCCTTGTTCTGTCAGTTGCTGCCCGGTGGAAGAGACCGACCCCCACCTGTCTACAACCTCCCTTCAGGAAGTTGTAGAGAGCAATAAGGTCACCTCTAAGCCTCCTCTTCTCCAGGCTAAACAACCCCAGCTCCCTCAAATGTTCCTCGTAGGGCTTGTTTTCCAAGCCCCTCACCAGCCTCGTTGCTCTCCTCTGGACACGCTCAAGTATCTCAATATCCTTCCTAAATTGAGGGGCCCAGAACTGGACACAGTACTCAAGATGTGGCCTCACCAGTGCCGAGTACAGGGGGAGAATGACCTCCCTGCTCCTGCTGCTCACACAAGTCCTAATGCAGGCCAGGATGCCGTTGGCCTTCTTGGCCACCAAGGCACATTGCTGGCTCATATCCAATCGGCTGTCAACCAGCACCCCCAGGTCCCTTTCTGCCTGAACACTATCCAGCCACACCGTCCCCAGCCTGTAACGCTGTAGGGGATTTTTGTGGCCAAAATGCAGAACACGGCACTTAGACTTATTAGACTTCATATTGTTGGACGTAAAGATGAAAGCCAGCCTTTCATGCCCCAGTCTTTCAACAGTCCAGTGAGCCAGTCGTTGTTGCCTTTTGTCTGGATCTTATTGATTTGATCTGTGAGCAGCTGGCCGCTCTGGTATACTGAGTCCCTATGTGAGAAGAGGTTGACATGCGTGGCCATGGGCAAGAAATTGTGGCTTGGCTGTGGAACCACCCATGCGAAGGCATGCGGCATAGTTAGGAGCATCCAGCTTCCTGCTGCAGTGGCAAGAAAGGACAGCATCCTTTGACTTTAGCTAATTTACTAGTGGGTGGAGGCTTGGGTGGCCTGAAAGTAAAGAGATAGGGAGATTGCAATGTGAAACTGAAATTCTGTCCCACTAAACTTTCTCTTCTGTAAGGCAAGGGTTTGAAGTCAGCTTATTAGAAGAATCAAATATCAAGGCTAGAATACAGTTTTTCCAATTGTTAAGCGGGATATCGCAGTTAGTGGTGTCTGAGCTCTCTTGGTGTTGGTGTGTGTGGTCCACACTGCTTAGGAGATCTTCTTCTGTCCTTCTTCTTCTTTTGCAGGCTGCTGCTGTCTCTCTTAGGCTTTTGTTCTGTTTTTCTGATGGTGGCTGTGGTGTTTGCCTGGCCATTGGCAGAAGAGTTTTATGTTTTTTGCTGGGATGCGTCTTGGGCCTGCTGCTGTAGAGACACAAGCATATCCTCCCTCCCAAGTAATGAATGGGAAAGGGCCCATAATTTGTTTGGATTCAGGGTCTTTGATCAACACAGGTGGCTTTTCTTTTTATTGGGCTGCCAATTAAATATAAAATGCCTGATGACTGGGGGAGTTGTTGAAAAAGTTGAGCACATCAAGGGCCTTGGCCAGGCTCTCAATGGGAGATAATATGTGGACTCCCTGTCTCTGTTGATCAAGGGTCCTTTGGATGGAAGAGTGGGCCCTCTGGACGATGGACTGTCCTGTGGCAGAGTGTGGTATGGCTGTGACATGTTTTGTAGCCCACTGGTCAGAAAATGGTTGGAATCAGTGGGAGGTATAAGCAGGACCATGATCAGTTTTAATTTCCTGTGGAACAGGGGAGGTGGAAAAGGCTAAAAAGTAACGTTTTATAGCATCTTTTGATTTTTCAGCAGCATGGGCAGGGGCAGAAATCGCAGCGTTGTCGGTGTGGATTGAGACGGGGATGTATTTTAGTCTCCCAAAAGGGGCTTGGTGTGTGATGTGTGATTGCCCGATCTGGAGAGTCTTTAGTCCTCTTGGATTGAGTGCAGCTCTGACAGAAGCAAAGGCACGTTGCTGACAATTTGGGCAGGTGGCTGCCATGAATCTTGCCTGATCTTGGGTAATTTTAAAGATGCTGAGCGGTGCAGGAATGTTTTGATGGTAGAAGTGGTGGCGGATCCTAGCCTGGTCAGAAAGATTCCGTAGGGAGGTTTGGAGAAGCATTGCTGAGGCATCTGCTCTAGCATTGCCTACTATAAATGCAGGAAGGGTGGTATGAGACCTTGTGTGCATGATATAGTGTGGGTGTTGTCTGTGGGACAGAAGAGAAATGAAAGGGGAAAGCAAATGCTCTAGTTGGGGTTAGAAATGTCTTTGAAAATGGAATTTTCGGCCCGCTGCACTAGGTCATAGACATGTGCCGAATCAGTGATCAAAGGAAGAGGTTCTTTGAAAGTGGAGAAGGTCCTAAGGACTGCAGTCAATTCAGCAATTTGGGCAGGGTGAGGATCCCCTGGCTTGGCTTTTGTCTCTTGAGCAATGCGGGCCCAGGGCAGTGCAGAGCAGGGTGGGAAGCAGAGCCCGGAGCCTTTGGAGGCTGCAAGCCTTAAACATCAGCCCCTGCAGCAGCCCAGATGCAGGTGCCACAGTTGCCAAGGCTGTCAAGGCCTTGAGAGCGGGCAGGTGGATTTTGCATCCCTGTGGGCTGATGGCGGCTCTGGAGCCAGGAGTGGCTGTGGCTGCAGCAGGAAGGGTGGCTGAAAGTTTCCTGCCTTGCTTTGGTGGCATGGCTGCAGGGGCCAGTGCAGTGAGAGCCCCCTCTGTGCTGGTGAGAGCTCAGCTCTTGGGGACGCGGCTGTGCCCCAGCCCAGGAGCAGCAGCAGTGGCCAGCGGCAGCAGTGGTGTCAGTGGGACCCCCTGTGCACAGGGACCCCCAGCCGTGGGGTGGCCGTGGCAGCAGCCCCAGGGAGCTCCAGCCCCGGGATCCCGGAACAAGTGGAAATCCCAACTGTGCAAACGCTGCCTGTGCCTCTTGGGTTTTCTTTGGTTGAGGGGATTTCGAGGTACGTTAGAAGTCTCTTTTTCTCTAACTTAGCTGTCGAAGGAAGAGTTGAGAAGTATGTGCTTCACTCTCTTAAGGTTGATTTTTATATTTTGTCTAAAACATTTTTTTGCTGGCCTGCTGAGGTTTGTTCAGCAGGTCAGCTTAAGGTACTCTTTTTGCCTCTTGGGTTGGTGTTATCTTTTATATTAAAACCTGACTATACTATGTTTACAAGAATGTTTTAATAGCTATTACTTAAGTTAGATAGTGACTTTCTACTTGAAACCAATATGTGAATGGTAATATCGTCTTTCATATGGATGCTAGCGAGAAGAAAGAGGAAGGACTGGGTACACCCAAATTTTTCTATCTATGTAGATAATACCAAACTCTTTCGTACAAGGTTCAAAACCTCTGTCTACAGTGCTCTAAATGTTTTCCGTTCACTTTGTGATTACTATTACTAGACTATCTAAATTGTTGTGACTTTTAATTCTTGACATAAAGGTGGTAACATGCTTTATGGGTTAAATTCAAAGGCCCAGGGGTCTTTGGCTACATGCCAGGGTCTCTGAACCCCCTGCCAGGGATTTAAAGCCCCCTGGCTGGGGCTGGAATCATTTAGGATGGTCAGGGGGAGGTCCGGGCTTCTGACAGTGCCCAAAGGAATGAGAAAGAGAAGTGAAGTTTTATAAAGAATCATTATTTATTTGCTGAACATCGGCAAACACGAGGATTTACAGAACACATTTCATTACAACAATCCTCATAACAACAACAACAACAATCTACTGCACATATTTCCATGGGATCCTATGGAGTAACAATCTTCAAAACATATTTACAAAGAACTACTAAACTAAGAACATATTTACAAAAATATCCTAACTTTTCAAACATATCTACACCGCCGTAATATCTACAGCCATCATCTGCATCAGTCCTGGAAGGAAGAAAGAAGCAAAGCTGGAGTCAGCTGCCAGCACTGGGCCCAGCTGGGCCCCAGGAGCTGGGACAGGGCTGGCAGGGCTGGTGTGGCCCCAGGCAAGTGCAGGGCAGGCCAGGGCTGGTGCTTGTGGCAGCACAATCCAGGCCCCCTGCGGGCAGCGTGTCCCTGAGCGGGGCCATCCAGCCCAGCCCCAGCCTGGCGCCAGGGCAGCCACTGTGTCTGTGGGCAGGGCATGGGGAGCATCTGCCTGTCTTACTTGTGGGGCTCCATCTTCATCCAAGGACCATGGGCTCCTCCTCATCCTTCTCATCCACTTCCATCGCCTCGATGTCATCCTCCTCATCAACTTCCATCTCCTCAACCTGGTCTTCCACGTCCACCTCCATCATCTCTTCCTCATTCAGCACCATGTCCACTTCCATCGCCACCACAGTGTCTCTGTTAGTCTGCAAGAGACAGCACAATCTCACAGTGGGGTTCCTGTCCCACACCATCCATTCCCACATGGCTGCAGCCTGCTCAAGCAGGCTGCCTCCTCCCTGGAATGGCACAGTACCTCCACTGGCGCAGCAGTGCTCATCCTGCTGGGGTTGGTGCTCCAGAGCAGGCAGCAGGAAAAGGCCAGGCAGCAGCAGCAACAGCTGAGTGCTGACGGGCAGAGCGCAGAGCGAGCGCCAACTGAGCGCTGGCAGCAGGCAGAGTGTCTGCTGTGGTGGTTTCCAGGTGCTGGACGTTCCACCTGGAACGCTGTGGGAGCTGTGATGTCACAGAAGTTTCAGGGCCGCTCCACACTGGGAGATGGGCATGGTGGAATGATGAAATCCTTGAATGGTTTGGCCTGGAAGGGACCCTAAGGATCATCTGGTTCCAAGCTGAGCAGCCTCCCAGCACAGCAGGTTGCTGCGGCCCCTGTCCAAGCTGGCCTTGGATGTTGGCGGGCATGGGGTATGCACAGCCTCTCTGCGCTGGTCCCTGTGTCAGGGACAAGCACCCTGACAGGAAAGAACTTCTTGCCATCATGGAATGGATTCCAGCTCTTGCAGTTTCATCCCATTCCCCCTTGTTCTGTGACTTCAGTTGCTGACAAAGAGTCCTCTCCCACTTCCCTGTGGGTCAGGCTGTTCCTGCAGTGTCACACATGTGGCTGAAGCTGCAGCCAGGAGAGAGAGAAGCCAAGCTGGCAGAGAGAGGCAATGGGGAAAGTGACATGAGAGATGAGAGGAGAAGGAAAAAGTAGAGACATGCAAGGCATTGGGTTGGGTGGGCTGTGGCATTCATGCCTTTTATTAGAGGCCAGGTTCTCTGGTGCACTCAATGACTGTGTGATTGCGGCGTGTCCACAGTGAGCCCGTGTGAGCGAGCTGCACTCCCAGAGGCCGGAGCACACTTGCTTCAAGTGCTGATGAATGAGGCCAGAGATGGGTCTTTGTGTGGAACTCCAAACGCTGTGCATTGCCATGAAGAGGGTCCAGGGCCAGAGAGAAAATGAGGCTGGGGTCTGAGGGTTTCATTCGGGGGGGAGAAGGGGTGAAGCCAGGACCAGCAGGGGAGAAGAGAGAGGAGAACATTGTCTGGAGAGTAGATCTAAGGAAAAAATGGCAGTTGAAGTGGGTGATAGCAACAAAACCTGCGGATTGCAAGAGGCTGCAAGTGGCCATGGGTGAGAGCCTTGCATTCAGAGGGGTTTCTCTGTTTCACCTTGGTCCCCTTTGCCCTAAGGTATTACAGTTGCAATGAGAGGCCCCTGGGCCTCCACAAGTGCCCCCTTTTTGTTTTCAAGAATGAAGGCTTCTGCCATGGACTTTTGCAAGCGTTGAGCAAAACTGGATAGAATAACCAAGACAATGAATACAAGAAACAAAGCCCACAAAACAGTCTTGACTAAATCACAGAATCACAGAATCATGAGTTTGGAAGAGACCCCTAAGATCATCAAGTCCAACCTATGCCCTAACATCTCAACTAGACTATAGCACCAAGTGGCATGTCCAGTCTTTTTTTAAACACATCCAGTGATGGTGATTCCACCACCTCCCTGGGAAGACAGTTCCAGTGCTTTATTATTCTTTCAGTGAAAATTTTTTTCCTAATATCTAACCTATACCTTCCCTGACGTAGCTTGAGACTGTGTCCCCTTGTTCTGTCAGTTGCTGCCCGGTGGAAGAGACCGACCCCCACCTGTCTACAACCTCCCTTCAGGAAGTTGTAGAGAGCAATAAGGTCACCTCTAAGCCTCCTCTTCTCCAGGCTAAACAACCCCAGCTCCCTCAAATGTTCCTCGTAGGGCTTGTTTTCCAAGCCCCTCACCAGCCTCGTTGCTCTCCTCTGGACACGCTCAAGTATCTCAATATCCTTCCTAAATTGAGGGGCCCAGAACTGGACACAGTACTCAAGATGTGGCCTCACCAGTGCCGAGTACAGGGGGAGAATGACCTCCCTGCTCCTGCTGCTCACACAAGTCCTAATGCAGGCCAGGATGCCGTTGGCCTTCTTGGCCACCAAGGCACATTGCTGGCTCATATCCAATCGGCTGTCAACCAGCACCCCCAGGTCCCTTTCTGCCTGAACACTATCCAGCCACACCGTCCCCAGCCTGTAACGCTGTAGGGGATTTTTGTGGCCAAAATGCAGAACACGGCACTTAGACTTATTAGACTTCATATTGTTGGACGTAAAGATGAAAGCCAGCCTTTCATGCCCCAGTCTTTCAACAGTCCAGTGAGCCAGTCGTTGTTGCCTTTTGTCTGGATCTTATTGATTTGATCTGTGAGCAGCTGGCCGCTCTGGTATACTGAGTCCCTATGTGAGAAGAGGTTGACATGCGTGGCCATGGGCAAGAAATTGTGGCTTGGCTGTGGAACCACCCATGCGAAGGCATGCGGCATAGTTAGGAGCATCCAGCTTCCTGCTGCAGTGGCAAGAAAGGACAGCATCCTTTGACTTTAGCTAATTTACTAGTGGGTGGAGGCTTGGGTGGCCTGAAAGTAAAGAGATAGGGAGATTGCAATGTGAAACTGAAATTCTGGTCCCACTAAACTTTCTCTTCTGTAAGGCAAGGGTTTGAAGTCAGCTTATTAGAAGAATCAAATATCAAGGCTAGAATACAGTTTTTCCAATTGTTAAGCGGGATATCGCAGTTAGTGGTGTCTGAGCTCTCTTGGTGTTGGTGTGTGTGGTCCACACTGCTTAGGAGATCTTCTTCTGTCCTTCTTCTTCTTTTGCAGGCTGCTGCTGTCTCTCTTAGGCTTTTGTTCTGTTTTTCTGATGGTGGCTGTGGTGTTTGCCTGGCCATTGGCAGAAGAGTTTTATGTTTTTTGCTGGGATGCGTCTTGGGCCTGCTGCTGTAGAGACACAAGCATATCCTCCCTCCCAAGTAATGAATGGGAAAGGGCCCATAATTTGTTTGGATTCAGGGTCTTTGATCAACACAGGTGGCTTTTCTTTTTATTGGGCTGCCAATTAAATATAAAATGCCTGATGACTGGGGGAGTTGTTGAAAAAGTTGAGCACATCAAGGGCCTTGGCCAGGCTCTCAATGGGAGATAATATGTGGACTCCCTGTCTCTGTTGATCAAGGGTCCTTTGGATGGAAGAGTGGGCCCTCTGGACGATGGACTGTCCTGTGGCAGAGTGTGGTATGGCTGTGACATGTTTTGTAGCCCACTGGTCAGAAAATGGTTGGAATCAGTGGGAGGTATAAGCAGGACCATGATCAGTTTTAATTTCCTGTGGAACAGGGGAGGTGGAAAAGGCTAAAAAGTAACGTTTTATAGCATCTTTTGATTTTTCAGCAGCATGGGCAGGGGCAGAAATCGCAGCGTTGTCGGTGTGGATTGAGACGGGGATGTATTTTAGTCTCCCAAAAGGGGCTTGGTGTGTGATGTGTGATTGCCCGATCTGGAGAGTCTTTAGTCCTCTTGGATTGAGTGCAGCTCTGACAGAAGCAAAGGCACGTTGCTGACAATTTGGGCAGGTGGCTGCCATGAATCTTGCCTGATCTTGGGTAATTTTAAAGATGCTGAGCGGTGCAGGAATGTTTTGATGGTAGAAGTGGTGGCGGATCCTAGCCTGGTCAGAAAGATTCCGTAGGGAGGTTTGGAGAAGCATTGCTGAGGCATCTGCTCTAGCATTGCCTACTATAAATGCAGGAAGGGTGGTATGAGACCTTGTGTGCATGATATAGTGTGGGTGTTGTCTGTGGGACAGAAGAGAAATGAAAGGGGAAAGCAAATGCTCTAGTTGGGGTTAGAAATGTCTTTGAAAATGGAATTTTCGGCCCGCTGCACTAGGTCATAGACATGTGCCGAATCAGTGATCAAAGGAAGAGGTTCTTTGAAAGTGGAGAAGGTCCTAAGGACTGCAGTCAATTCAGCAATTTGGGCAGGGTGAGGATGCCCTGGCTTGGCTTTTGTCTCTTGAGCAATGCGGGCCCAGGGCAGTGCAGAGCAGGGTGGGAAGCAGAGCCTGGAGCCTTTGGAGGCTGCAAGCCTTAAACATCAGCCCCTGCAGCAGCCCAGATGCAGGTGCCACAGTTGCCAAGGCTGTCAAGGCCTTGAGAGCGGGCAGGTGGATTTTGCATCCCTGTGGGCTGATGGCGGCTCTGGAGCCAGGAGTGGCTGTGGCTGCAGCAGGAAGGGTGGCTGAAAGTTTCCTGCCTTGCTTTGGTGGCATGGCTGCAGGGGCCAGTGCAGTGAGAGCCCCCTCTGTGCTGGTGAGAGCTCAGCTCTTGGGGACGCGGCTGTGCCCCAGCCCAGGAGCAGCAGCAGTGGCCAGCGGCAGCAGTGGTGTCAGTGGGACCCCCTGTGCACAGGGACCCCCAGCCGTGGGGTGGCCGTGGCAGCAGCCCCAGGGAGCTCCAGCCCCGGGATCCCGGAACAAGTGGAAATCCCAACTGTGCAAACGCTGCCTGTGCCTCTTGGGTTTTCTTTGGTTGAGGGGATTTCGAGGTACGTTAGAAGTCTCTTTTTCTCTAACTTAGCTGTCGAAGGAAGAGTTGAGAAGTATGTGCTTCACTCTCTTAAGGTTGATTTTTATATTTTGTCTAAAACATTTTTTTGCTGGCCTGCTGAGGTTTGTTCAGCAGGTCAGCTTAAGGTACTCTTTTTGCCTCTTGGGTTGGTGTTATCTTTTATATTAAAACCTGACTATACTATGTTTACAAGAATGTTTTAATAGCTATTACTTAAGTTAGATAGTGACTTTCTACTTGAAACCAATATGTGAATGGTAATATCGTCTTTCATATGGATGCTAGCGAGAAGAAAGAGGAAGGACTGGGTACACCCAAATTTTTCTATCTATGTAGATAATACCAAACTCTTTCGTACAAGGTTCAAAACCTCTGTCTACAGTGCTCTAAATGTTTTCCGTTCACTTTGTGATTACTATTACTAGACTATCTAAATTGTTGTGACTTTTAATTCTTGACATAAAGGTGGTAACATGCTTTATGGGTTAAATTCAAAGGCCCAGGGGTCTTTGGCTACATGCCAGGGTCTCTGAACCCCCTGCCAGGGATTTAAAGCCCCCTGGCTGGGGCTGGAATCATTTAGGATGGTCAGGGGGAGGTCCGGGGTTCTGACAGTGCCCAAAGGAATGAGAAAGAGAAGTGAAGTTTTATAAAGAATCATTATTTATTTGCTGAACATCGGCAAACACGAGGATTTACAGAACACATTTCATTACAACAATCCTCATAACAACAACAACAACAATCTACTGCACATATTTCCATGGGATCCTATGGAGTAACAATCTTCAAAACATATTTACAAAGAACTACTAAACTAAGAACATATTTACAAAAATATCCTAACTTTTCAAACATATCTACACCGCCGTAATATCTACAGCCATCATCTGCATCAGTCCTGGAAGGAAGAAAGAAGCAAAGCTGGAGTCAGCTGCCAGCACTGGGCCCAGCTGGGCCCCAGGAGCTGGGACAGGGCTGGCAGGGCTGGTGTGGCCCCAGGCAAGTGCAGGGCAGGCCAGGGCTGGTGCTTGTGGCAGCACAATCCAGGCCCCCTGCGGGCAGCGTGTCCCTGAGCGGGGCCATCCAGCCCAGCCCCAGCCTGGCGCTAGGGCAGCCACTGTGTCTGTGGGCAGGGCATGGGGAGCATCTGCCTGTCTTACTTGTGGGGCTCCATCTTCATCCAAGGACCATGGGCTCCTCCTCATCCTTCTCATCCACTTCCATCGCCTCGATGTCATCCTCCTCATCAACTTCCATCTCCTCAACCTGGTCTTCCACGTCCACCTCCATCATCTCTTCCTCATTCAGCACCATGTCCACTTCCATCGCCACCACAGTGTCTCTGTTAGTCTGCAAGAGACAGCACAATCTCACAGTGGGGTTCCTGTCCCACACCATCCATTCCCACATGGCTGCAGCCTGCTCAAGCAGGCTGCCTCCTCCCTGGAATGGCACAGTACCTCCACTGGCGCAGCAGTGCTCATCCTGCTGGGGTTGGTGCTCCAGAGCAGGCAGCAGGAAAAGGCCAGGCAGCAGCAGCAACAGCTGAGTGCTGACGGGCAGAGCGCAGAGCGAGCGCCAACTGAGCGCTGGCAGCAGGCAGAGTGTCTGCTGTGGTGGTTTCCAGGTGCTGGACGTTCCACCTGGAACGCTGTGGGAGCTGTGATGTCACAGAAGTTTCAGGGCCGCTCCACACTGGGAGATGGGCATGGTGGAATGATGAAATCCTTGAATGGTTTGGCCTGGAAGGGACCCTAAGGATCATCTGGTTCCAAGCTGAGCAGCCTCCCAGCACAGCAGGTTGCTGCGGCCCCTGTCCAAGCTGGCCTTGGATGTTGGCGGGCATGGGGTATGCACAGCCTCTCTGCGCTGGTCCCTGTGTCAGGGACAAGCACCCTGACAGGAAAGAACTTCTTGCCATCATGGAATGGATTCCAGCTCTTGCAGTTTCATCCCATTCCCCCTTGTTCTGTGACTTCAGTTGCTGACAAAGAGTCCTCTCCCACTTCCCTGTGGGTCAGGCTGTTCCTGCAGTGTCACACATGTGGCTGAAGCTGCAGCCAGGAGAGAGAGAAGCCAAGCTGGCAGAGAGAGGCAATGGGGAAAGTGACATGAGAGATGAGAGGAGAAGGAAAAAGTAGAGACATGCAAGGCATTGGGTTGGGTGGGCTGTGGCATTCCTGCCTTTTATTAGAGGCCAGGTTCTCTGGTGCACTCAATGACTGTGTGATTGCGGCGTGTCCACAGTGAGCCCGTGTGAGCGAGCTGCACTCCCAGAGGCCGGAGCACACTTGCTTCAAGTGCTGATGAATGAGGCCAGAGATGGGTCTTTGTGTGGAACTCCAAACGCTGTGCATTGCCATGAAGAGGGTCCAGGGCCAGAGAGAAAATGAGGCTGGGGTCTGAGGGTTTCATTCGGGGGGGAGAAGGGGTGAAGCCAGGACCAGCAGGGGAGAAGAGAGAGGAGAACATTGTCTGGAGAGTAGATCTAAGGAAAAAATGGCAGTTGAAGTGGGTGATAGCAACAAAACCTGCGGATTGCAAGAGGCTGCAAGTGGCCATGGGTGAGAGCCTTGCATTCAGAGGGGTTTCTCTGTTTCACCTTGGTCCCCTTTGCCCTAAGGTATTACAGTTGCAATGAGAGGCCCCTGGGCCTCCAGAAGTGCCCCCTTTTTGTTTTCAAGAATGAAGGCTTCTGCCATGGACTTTTGCAAGCGTTGAGCAAAACTGGATAGAATAACCAAGACAATGAATACAAGAAACAAAGCCCACAAAACAGTCTTGACTAAATCACAGAATGACAGAATCATGAGTTTGGAAGAGACCCCTAAGATCATCAAGTCCAACCTATGCCCTAACATCTCAACTAGACTATAGCACCAAGTGGCATGTCCAGTCTTTTTTTAAACACATCCAGTGATGGTGATTCCACCACCTCCCTGGGAAGACAGTTCCAGTGCTTTATTATTCTTTCAGTGAAAATTTTTTTCCTAATATCTAACCTATACCTTCCCTGACGTAGCTTGAGACTGTGTCCCCTTGTTCTGTCAGTTGCTGCCCGGTGGAAGAGACCGACCCCCACCTGTCTACAACCTCCCTTCAGGAAGTTGTAGAGAGCAATAAGGTCACCTCTAAGCCTCCTCTTCTCCAGGCTAAACAACCCCAGCTCCCTCAAATGTTCCTCGTAGGGCTTGTTTTCCAAGCCCCTCACCAGCCTCGTTGCTCTCCTCTGGACACGCTCAAGTATCTCAATATCCTTCCTAAATTGAGGGGCCCAGAACTGGACACAGTACTCAAGATGTGGCCTCACCAGTGCCGAGTACAGGGGGAGAATGACCTCCCTGCTCCTGCTGCTCACACAAGTCCTAATGCAGGCCAGGATGCCGTTGGCCTTCTTGGCCACCAAGGCACATTGCTGGCTCATATCCAATCGGCTGTCAACCAGCACCCCCAGGTCCCTTTCTGCCTGAACACTATCCAGCCACACCGTCCCCAGCCTGTAACGCTGTAGGGGATTTTTGTGGCCAAAATGCAGAACACGGCACTTAGACTTATTAGACTTCATATTGTTGGACGTAAAGATGAAAGCCAGCCTTTCATGCCCCAGTCTTTCAACAGTCCAGTGAGCCAGTCGTTGTTGCCTTTTGTCTGGATCTTATTGATTTGATCTGTGAGCAGCTGGCCGCTCTGGTATACTGAGTTCCTATGTGAGAAGAGGTTGACATGCGTGGCCATGGGCAAGAAATTGTGGCTTGGCTGTGGAACCACCCATGCGAAGGCATGCGGCATAGTTAGGAGCATCCAGCTTCCTGCTGCAGTGGCAAGAAAGGACAGCATCCTTTGACTTTAGCTAATTTACTAGTGGGTGGAGGCTTGGGTGGCCTGAAAGTAAAGAGATAGGGAGATTGCAATGTGAAACTGAAATTCTGGTCCCACTAAACTTTCTCTTCTGTAAGGCAAGGGTTTGAAGTCAGCTTATTAGAAGAATCAAATATCAAGGCTAGAATACAGTTTTTCCAATTGTTAAGCGGGATATCGCAGTTAGTGGTGTCTGAGCTCTCTTGGTGTTGGTGTGTGTGGTCCACACTGCTTAGGAGATCTTCTTCTGTCCTTCTTCTTCTTTTGCAGGCTGCTGCTGTCTCTCTTAGGCTTTTGTTCTGTTTTTCTGATGGTGGCTGTGGTGTTTGCCTGGCCATTGGCAGAAGAGTTTTATGTTTTTTGCTGGGATGCGTCTTGGGCCTGCTGCTGTAGAGACACAAGCATATCCTCCCTCCCAAGTAATGAATGGGAAAGGGCCCATAATTTGTTTGGATTCAGGGTCTTTGATCAACACAGGTGGCTTTTCTTTTTATTGGGCTGCCAATTAAATATAAAATGCCTGATGACTGGGGGAGTTGTTGAAAAAGTTGAGCACATCAAGGGCCTTGGCCAGGCTCTCAATGGGAGATAATATGTGGACTCCCTGTCTCTGTTGATCAAGGGTCCTTTGGATGGAAGAGTGGGCCCTCTGGACGATGGACTGTCCTGTGGCAGAGTGTGGTATGGCTGTGACATGTTTTGTAGCCCACTGGTCAGAAAATGGTTGGAATCAGTGGGAGGTATAAGCAGGACCATGATCAGTTTTAATTTCCTGTGGAACAGGGGAGGTGGAAAAGGCTAAAAAGTAACGTTTTATAGCATCTTTTGATTTTTCAGCAGCATGGGCAGGGGCAGAAATCGCAGCGTTGTCGGTGTGGATTGAGACGGGGATGTATTTTAGTCTCCCAAAAGGGGCTTGGTGTGTGATGTGTGATTGCCCGATCTGGAGAGTCTTTAGTCCTCTTGGATTGAGTGCAGCTCTGACAGAAGCAAAGGCACGTTGCTGACAATTTGGGCAGGTGGCTGCCATGAATCTTGCCTGATCTTGGGTAATTTTAAAGATGCTGAGCGGTGCAGGAATGTTTTGATGGTAGAAGTGGTGGCGGATCCTAGCCTGGTCAGAAAGATTCCGTAGGGAGGTTTGGAGAAGCATTGCTGAGGCATCTGCTCTAGCATTGCCTACTATAAATGCAGGAAGGGTGGTATGAGACCTTGTGTGCATGATATAGTGTGGGTGTTGTCTGTGGGACAGAAGAGAAATGAAAGGGGAAAGCAAATGCTCTAGTTGGGGTTAGAAATGTCTTTGAAAATGGAATTTTCGGCCCGCTGCACTAGGTCATAGACATGTGCCGAATCAGTGATCAAAGGAAGAGGTTCTTTGAAAGTGGAGAAGGTCCTAAGGACTGCAGTCAATTCAGCAATTTGGGCAGGGTGAGGATGCCCTGGCTTGGCTTTTGTCTCTTGAGCAATGCGGGCCCAGGGCAGTGCAGAGCAGGGTGGGAAGCAGAGCCTGGAGCCTTTGGAGGCTGCAAGCCTTAAACATCAGCCCCTGCAGCAGCCCAGATGCAGGTGCCACAGTTGCCAAGGCTGTCAAGGCCTTGAGAGCGGGCAGGTGGATTTTGCATCCCTGTGGGCTGATGGCGGCTCTGGAGCCAGGAGTGGCTGTGGCTGCAGCAGGAAGGGTGGCTGAAAGTTTCCTGCCTTGCTTTGGTGGCATGGCTGCAGGGGCCAGTGCAGTGAGAGCCCCCTCTGTGCTGGTGAGAGCTCAGCTCTTGGGGACGCGGCTGTGCCCCAGCCCAGGAGCAGCAGCAGTGGCCAGCGGCAGCAGTGGTGTCAGTGGGACCCCCTGTGCACAGGGACCCCCAGCCGTGGGGTGGCCGTGGCAGCAGCCCCAGGGAGCTCCAGCCCCGGGATCCCGGAACAAGTGGAAATCCCAACTGTGCAAACGCTGCCTGTGCCTCTTGGGTTTTCTTTGGTTGAGGGGATTTCGAGGTACGTTAGAAGTCTCTTTTTCTCTAACTTAGCTGTCGAAGGAAGAGTTGAGAAGTATGTGCTTCACTCTCTTAAGGTTGATTTTTATATTTTGTCTAAAACATTTTTTTGCTGGCCTGCTGAGGTTTGTTCAGCAGGTCAGCTTAAGGTACTCTTTTTGCCTCTTGGGTTGGTGTTATCTTTTATATTAAAACCTGACTATACTATGTTTACAAGAATGTTTTAATACCTATTACTTAAGTTAGATAGTGACTTTCTACTTGAAACCAATATGTGAATGGTAATATCGTCTTTCATATGGATGCTAGCGAGAAGAAAGAGGAAGGACTGGGTACACCCAAATTTTTCTATCTATGTAGATAATACCAAACTCTTTCGTACAAGGTTCAAAACCTCTGTCTACAGTGCTCTAAATGTTTTCCGTTCACTTTGTGATTACTATTACTAGACTATCTAAATTGTTGTGACTTTTAATTCTTGACATAAAGGTGGTAACATGCTTTATGGGTTAAATTCAAAGGCCCAGGGGTCTTTGGCTACATGCCAGGGTCTCTGAACCCCCTGCCAGGGATTTAAAGCCCCCTGGCTGGGGCTGGAATCATTTAGGATGGTCAGGGGGAGGTCCGGGGTTCTGACAGTGCCCAAAGGAATGAGAAAGAGAAGTGAAGTTTTATAAAGAATCATTATTTATTTGCTGAACATCGGCAAACACGAGGATTTACAGAACACATTTCATTACAACAATCCTCATAACAACAACAACAACAATCTACTGCACATATTTCCATGGGATCCTATGGAGTAACAATCTTCAAAACATATTTACAAAGAACTACTAAACTAAGAACATATTTACAAAAATATCCTAACTTTTCAAACATATCTACACCGCCGTAATATCTACAGCCATCATCTGCATCAGTCCTGGAAGGAAGAAAGAAGCAAAGCTGGAGTCAGCTGCCAGCACTGGGCCCAGCTGGGCCCCAGGAGCTGGGACAGGGCTGGCAGGGCTGGTGTGGCCCCAGGCAAGTGCAGGGCAGGCCAGGGCTGGTGCTTGTGGCAGCACAATCCAGGCCCCCTGCGGGCAGCGTGTCCCTGAGCGGGGCCATCCAGCCCAGCCCCAGCCTGGCGCCAGGGCAGCCACTGTGTCTGTGGGCAGGGCATGGGGAGCATCTGCCTGTCTTACTTGTGGGGCTCCATCTTCATCCAAGGACCATGGGCTCCTCCTCATCCTTCTCATCCACTTCCATCGCCTCGATGTCATCCTCCTCATCAACTTCCATCTCCTCAACCTGGTCTTCCACGTCCACCTCCATCATCTCTTCCTCATTCAGCACCATGTCCACTTCCATCGCCACCACAGTGTCTCTGTTAGTCTGCAAGAGACAGCACAATCTCACAGTGGGGTTCCTGTCCCACACCATCCATTCCCACATGGCTGCAGCCTGCTCAAGCAGGCTGCCTCCTCCCTGGAATGGCACAGTACCTCCACTGGCGCAGCAGTGCTCATCCTGCTGGGGTTGGTGCTCCAGAGCAGGCAGCAGGAAAAGGCCAGGCAGCAGCAGCAACAGCTGAGTGCTGACGGGCAGAGCGCAGAGCGAGCGCCAACTGAGCGCTGGCAGCAGGCAGAGTGTCTGCTGTGGTGGTTTCCAGGTGCTGGACGTTCCACCTGGAACGCTGTGGGAGCTGTGATGTCACAGAAGTTTCAGGGCCGCTCCACACTGGGAGATGGGCATGGTGGAATGATGAAATCCTTGAATGGTTTGGCCTGGAAGGGACCCTAAGGATCATCTGGTTCCAAGCTGAGCAGCCTCCCAGCACAGCAGGTTGCTGCGGCCCCTGTCCAAGCTGGCCTTGGATGTTGGCGGGCATGGGGTATGCACAGCCTCTCTGCGCTGGTCCCTGTGTCAGGGACAAGCACCCTGACAGGAAAGAACTTCTTGCCATCATGGAATGGATTCCAGCTCTTGCAGTTTCATCCCATTCCCCCTTGTTCTGTGACTTCAGTTGCTGACAAAGAGTCCTCTCCCACTTCCCTGTGGGTCAGGCTGTTCCTGCAGTGTCACACATGTGGCTGAAGCTGCAGCCAGGAGAGAGAGAAGCCAAGCTGGCAGAGAGAGGCAATGGGGAAAGTGACATGAGAGATGAGAGGAGAAGGAAAAAGTAGAGACATGCAAGGCATTGGGTTGGGTGGGCTGTGGCATTCCTGCCTTTTATTAGAGGCCAGGTTCTCTGGTGCACTCAATGACTGTGTGATTGCGGCGTGTCCACAGTGAGCCCGTGTGAGCGAGCTGCACTCCCAGAGGCCGGAGCACACTTGCTTCAAGTGCTGATGAATGAGGCCAGAGATGGGTCTTTGTGTGGAACTCCAAACGCTGTGCATTGCCATGAAGAGGGTCCAGGGCCAGAGAGAAAATGAGGCTGGGGTCTGAGGGTTTCATTCGGGGGGGAGAAGGGGTGAAGCCAGGACCAGCAGGGGAGAAGAGAGAGGAGAACATTGTCTGGAGAGTAGATCTAAGGAAAAAATGGCAGTTGAAGTGGGTGATAGCAACAAAACCTGCGGATTGCAAGAGGCTGCAAGTGGCCATGGGTGAGAGCCTTGCATTCAGAGGGGTTTCTCTGTTTCACCTTGGTCCCCTTTGCCCTAAGGTATTACAGTTGCAATGAGAGGCCCCTGGGCCTCCAGAAGTGCCCCCTTTTTGTTTTCAGGAATGAAGGCTTCTGCCATGGACTTTTGCAAGCGTTGAGCAAAACTGGATAGAATAACCAAGACAATGAATACAAGAAACAAAGCCCACAAAACAGTCTTGACTAAATCACAGAATGACAGAATCATGAGTTTGGAAGAGACCCCTAAGATCATCAAGTCCAACCTATGCCCTAACATCTCAACTAGACTATAGCACCAAGTGGCATGTCCAGTCTTTTTTTAAACACATCCAGTGATGGTGATTCCACCACCTCCCTGGGAAGACAGTTCCAGTGCTTTATTATTCTTTCAGTGAAAATTTTTTTCCTAATATCTAACCTATACCTTCCCTGACGTAGCTTGAGACTGTGTCCCCTTGTTCTGTCAGTTGCTGCCCGGTGGAAGAGACCGACCCCCACCTGTCTACAACCTCCCTTCAGGAAGTTGTAGAGAGCAATAAGGTCACCTCTAAGCCTCCTCTTCTCCAGGCTAAACAACCCCAGCTCCCTCAAATGTTCCTCGTAGGGCTTGTTTTCCAAGCCCCTCACCAGCCTCGTTGCTCTCCTCTGGACACGCTCAAGTATCTCAATATCCTTCCTAAATTGAGGGGCCCAGAACTGGACACAGTACTCAAGATGTGGCCTCACCAGTGCCGAGTACAGGGGGAGAATGACCTCCCTGCTCCTGCTGCTCACACAAGTCCTAATGCAGGCCAGGATGCCGTTGGCCTTCTTGGCCACCAAGGCACATTGCTGGCTCATATCCAATCGGCTGTCAACCAGCACCCCCAGGTCCCTTTCTGCCTGAACACTATCCAGCCACACCGTCCCCAGCCTGTAACGCTGTAGGGGATTTTTGTGGCCAAAATGCAGAACACGGCACTTAGACTTATTAGACTTCATATTGTTGGACGTAAAGATGAAAGCCAGCCTTTCATGCCCCAGTCTTTCAACAGTCCAGTGAGCCAGTCGTTGTTGCCTTTTGTCTGGATCTTATTGATTTGATCTGTGAGCAGCTGGCCGCTCTGGTATACTGAGTCCCTATGTGAGAAGAGGTTGACATGCGTGGCCATGGGCAAGAAATTGTGGCTTGGCTGTGGAACCACCCATGCGAAGGCATGCGGCATAGTTAGGAGCATCCAGCTTCCTGCTGCAGTGGCAAGAAAGGACAGCATCCTTTGACTTTAGCTAATTTACTAGTGGGTGGAGGCTTGGGTGGCCTGAAAGTAAAGAGATAGGGAGATTGCAATGTGAAACTTAAATTCTGGTCCCACTAAACTTTCTCTTCTGTAAGGCAAGGGTTTGAAGTCAGCTTATTAGAAGAATCAAATATCAAGGCTAGAATACAGTTTTTCCAATTGTTAAGCGGGATATCGCAGTTAGTGGTGTCTGAGCTCTCTTGGTGTTGGTGTGTGTGGTCCACACTGCTTAGGAGATCTTCTTCTGTCCTTCTTCTTCTTTTGCAGGCTGCTGCTGTCTCTCTTAGGCTTTTGTTCTGTTTTTCTGATGGTGGCTGTGGTGTTTGCCTGGCCATTGGCAGAAGAGTTTTATGTTTTTTGCTGGGATGCGTCTTGGGCCTGCTGCTGTAGAGACACAAGCATATCCTCCCTCCCAAGTAATGAATGGGAAAGGGCCCATAATTTGTTTGGATTCAGGGTCTTTGATCAACACAGGTGGCTTTTCTTTTTATTGGGCTGCCAATTAAATATAAAATGCCTGATGACTGGGGGAGTTGTTGAAAAAGTTGAGCACATCAAGGGCCTTGGCCAGGCTCTCAATGGGAGATAATATGTGGACTCCCTGTCTCTGTTGATCAAGGGTCCTTTGGATGGAAGAGTGGGCCCTCTGGACGATGGACTGTCCTGTGGCAGAGTGTGGTATGGCTGTGACATGTTTTGTAGCCCACTGGTCAGAAAATGGTTGGAATCAGTGGGAGGTATAAGCAGGACCATGATCAGTTTTAATTTCCTGTGGAACAGGGGAGGTGGAAAAGGCTAAAAAGTAACGTTTTATAGCATCTTTTGATTTTTCAGCAGCATGGGCAGGGGCAGAAATCGCAGCGTTGTCGGTGTGGATTGAGATGGGGATGTATTTTAGTCTCCCAAAAGGGGCTTGGTGTGTGATGTGTGATTGCCCGATCTGGAGAGTCTTTAGTCCTCTTGGATTGAGTGCAGCTCTGACAGAAGCAAAGGCACGTTGCTGACAATTTGGGCAGGTGGCTGCCATGAATCTTGCCTGATCTTGGGTAATTTTAAAGATGCTGAGCGGTGCTGGAATGTTTTGATGGTAGAAGTGGTGGCGGATCCTAGCCTGGTCAGAAAGATTCCGTAGGGAGGTTTGGAGAAGCATTGCTGAGGCATCTGCTCTAGCATTGCCTACTATAAATGCAGGAAGGGTGGTATGAGACCTTGTGTGCATGATATAGTGTGGGTGTTGTCTGTGGGACAGAAGAGAAATGAAAGGGGAAAGCAAATGCTCTAGTTGGGGTTAGAAATGTCTTTCAAAAATGGAATTTTCGGCCCGCTGCACTAGGTCATAGACATGTGCCGAATCAGTGATCAAAGGAAGAGGTTCTTTGAAAGTGGAGAAGGTCCTAAGGACTGCAGTCAATTCAGCAATTTGGGCAGGGTGAGGATGCCCTGGCTTGGCTTTTGTCTCTTGAGCAATGCGGAGGCAGGGCAGTGCAGAGCAGGGTGGGAAGCAGAGCCCGGAGCCTTTGGAGGCTGCAAGCCTTAAACATCAGCCCCTGCAGCAGCCCAGATGCAGGTGCCACAGTTGCCAAGGCTGTCAAGGCCTTGAGAGCGGGCAGGTGGATTTTGCATCCCTGTGGGCTGATGGCGGCTCTGGAGCCAGGAGTGGCTGTGGCTGCAGCAGGAAGGGTGGCTGAAAGTTTCCTGCCTTGCTTTGGTGGCATGGCTGCAGGGGCCAGTGCAGTGAGAGCCCCCTCTGTGCTGGTGAGAGCTCAGCTCTTGGGGACGCGGCTGTGCCCCAGCCCAGGAGCAGCAGCAGTGGCCAGCGGCAGCAGTGGTGTCAGTGGGACCCCCTGTGCACAGGGACCCCCAGCCGCGGGGTGGCCGTGGCAGCAGCCCCAGGGAGCTCCAGCCCCGGGATCCCGGAACAAGTGGAAATCCCAACTGTGCAAACGCTGCCTGTGCCTCTTGGGTTTTCTTTGGTTGAGGGGATTTCGAGGTACGTTAGAAGTCTCTTTTTCTCTAACTTAGCTGTCGAAGGAAGAGTTGAGAAGTATGTGCTTCACTCTCTTAAGGTTGATTTTTATATTTTGTCTAAAACATTTTTTTGCTGGCCTGCTGAGGTTTGTTCAGCAGGTCAGCTTAAGGTACTCTTTTTGCCTCTTGGGTTGGTGTTATCTTTTATATTAAAACCTGACTATACTATGTTTACAAGAATGTTTTAATAGCTATTACTTAAGTTAGATAGTGACTTTCTACTTGAAACCAATATGTGAATGGTAATATCGTCTTTCATATGGATGCTAGCGAGAAGAAAGAGGAAGGACTGGGTACACCCAAATTTTTCTATCTATGTAGATAATACCAAACTCTTTCGTACAAGGTTCAAAACCTCTGTCTACAGTGCTCTAAATGTTTTCCGTTCACTTTGTGATTACTATTACTAGACTATCTAAATTGTTGTGACTTTTAATTCTTGACATAAAGGTGGTAACATGCTTTATGGGTTAAATTCAAAGGCCCAGGGGTCTTTGGCTACATGCCAGGGTCTCTGAACCCCCTGCCAGGGATTTAAAGCCCCCTGGCTGGGGCTGGAATCATTTAGGATGGTCAGGGGGAGGTCCGGGCTTCTGACAGTGCCCAAAGGAATGAGAAAGAGAAGTGAAGTTTTATAAAGAATCATTATTTATTTGCTGAACATCGGCAAACACGAGGATTTACAGAACACATTTCATTACAACAATCCTCATAACAACAACAACAACAATCTACTGCACATATTTCCATGGGATCCTATGGAGTAACAATCTTCAAAACATATTTACAAAGAACTACTAAACTAAGAACATATTTACAAAAATATCCTAACTTTTCAAACATATCTACACCGCCGTAATATCTACAGCCATCATCTGCATCAGTCCTGGAAGGAAGAAAGAAGCAAAGCTGGAGTCAGCTGCCAGCACTGGGCCCAGCTGGGCCCCAGGAGCTGGGACAGGGCTGGCAGGGCTGGTGTGGCCCCAGGCAAGTGCAGGGCAGGCCAGGGCTGGTGCTTGTGGCAGCACAATCCAGGCCCCCTGCGGGCAGCGTGTCCCTGAGCGGGGCCATCCAGCCCAGCCCCAGCCTGGCGCCAGGGCAGCCACTGTGTCTGTGGGCAGGGCATGGGGAGCATCTGCCTGTCTTACTTGTGGGGCTCCAACTTCATCCAAGGACCATGGGCTCCTCCTCATCCTTCTCGTCCACTTCCATCTCCTCGATGTCATCCTCCACATCTACTTCCATCTCCTCAACCTGCTTTTCCACGTCCACCTCCATCATCTCTTCCTCATTCAGCACCATGTCCACTTCCATCGCCACCACAGTGTCTCTGTTAGTCTGCAAGAGACAGCACAATCTCACAGTGGGGTTCCTGTCCCACACCATCCATTCCCACATGGCTGCAGCCTGCTCAAGCAGGCTGCCTCCTCCCTGGAATGGCACAGTACCTCCACTGGCGCAGCAGTGCTCATCCTGCTGGGGTTGGTGCTCCAGAGCAGGCAGCAGGAAAAGGCCAGGCAGCAGCAGCAACAGCTGAGTGCTGACGGGCAGAGCGCAGAGCGAGCGCCAACTGAGCGCTGGCAGCAGGCAGAGTGTCTGCTGTGGTGGTTTCCAGGTGCTGGACGTTCCACCTGGAACGCTGTGGGAGCTGTGATGTCACAGAAGTTTCAGGGCCGCTCCACACTGGGAGATGGGCATGGTGGAATGATGAAATCCTTGAATGGTTTGGCCTGGAAGGGACCCTAAGGATCATCTGGTTCCAAGCTGAGCAGCCTCCCAGCACAGCAGGTTGCTGCGGCCCCTGTCCAAGCTGGCCTTGGATGTTGGTGGGCATGGGGTATGCACAGCCTCTCTGCGCTGGTCCCTGTGTCAGGGACAAGCACCCTGACAGGAAAGAACTTCTTGCCATCATGGAATGGATTCCAGCTCTTGCAGTTTCATCCCATTCCCCCTTGTTCTGTGACTTCAGTTGCTGACAAAGAGTCCTCTCCCACTTCCCTGTGGGTCAGGCTGTTCCTGCAGTGTCACACATGTGGCTGAAGCTGCAGCCAGGAGAGAGAGAAGCCAAGCTGGCAGAGAGAGGAAATGGGGAAAGTGACATGAGAGATGAGAGGAGAAGGAAAAAGTAGAGACATGCAAGGCATTGGGTTGGGTGGGCTGTGGCATTCATGCCTTTTATTAGAGGCCAGGTTCTCTGGTGCACTCAATGACTGTGTGATTGCGGCGTGTCCACAGTGAGCCCGTGTGAGCGAGCTGCACTCCCAGAGGCCGGAGCACACTTGCTTCAAGTGCTGATGAATGAGGCCAGAGATGGGTCTTTGTGTGGAACTCCAAACGCTGTGCATTGCCATGAAGAGGGTCCAGGGCCAGAGAGAAAATGAGGCTGGGGTCTGAGGGTTTCATTCGGGGGGGAGAAGGGGTGAAGCCAGGACCAGCAGGGGAGAAGAGAGAGGAGAACATTGTCTGGAGAGTAGATCTAAGGAAAAAATGGCAGTTGAAGTGGGTGATAGCAACAAAACCTGCGGATTGCAAGAGGCTGCAAGTGGCCATGGGTGAGAGCCTTGCATTCAGAGGGGTTTCTCTGTTTCACCTTGGTCCCCTTTGCCCTAAGGTATTACAGTTGCAATGAGAGGCCCCTGGGCCTCCAGAAGTGCCCCCTTTTTGTTTTCAGGAATGAAGGCTTCTGCCATGGACTTTTGCAAGCGTTGAGCAAAACTGGATAGAATAACCAAGACAATGAATACAAGAAACAAAGCCCACAAAACAGTCTTGACTAAATCACAGAATGACAGAATCATGAGTTTGGAAGAGACCCCTAAGATCATCAAGTCCAACCTATGCCCTAACATCTCAACTAGACTATAGCACCAAGTGGCATGTCCAGTCTTTTTTTAAACACATCCAGTGATGGTGATTCCACCACCTCCCTGGGAAGACAGTTCCAGTGCTTTATTATTCTTTCAGTGAAAATTTTTTTCCTAATATCTAACCTATACCTTCCCTGACGTAGCTTGAGACTGTGTCCCCTTGTTCTGTCAGTTGCTGCCCGGTGGAAGAGACCGACCCCCACCTGTCTACAACCTCCCTTCAGGAAGTTGTAGAGAGCAATAAGGTCACCTCTAAGCCTCCTCTTCTCCAGGCTAAACAACCCCAGCTCCCTCAAATGTTCCTCGTAGGGCTTGTTTTCCAAGCCCCTCACCAGCCTCGTTGCTCTCCTCTGGACACGCTCAAGTATCTCAATATCCTTCCTAAATTGAGGGGCCCAGAACTGGACACAGTACTCAAGATGTGGCCTCACCAGTGCCGAGTACAGGGGGAGAATGACCTCCCTGCTCCTGCTGCTCACACAAGTCCTAATGCAGGCCAGGATGCCGTTGGCCTTCTTGGCCACCAAGGCACATTGCTGGCTCATATCCAATCGGCTGTCAACCAGCACCCCCAGGTCCCTTTCTGCCTGAACACTATCCAGCCACACCGTCCCCAGCCTGTAACGCTGTAGGGGATTTTTGTGGCCAAAATGCAGAACACGGCACTTAGACTTATTAGACTTCATATTGTTGGACGTAAAGATGAAAGCCAGCCTTTCATGCCCCAGTCTTTCAACAGTCCAGTGAGCCAGTCGTTGTTGCCTTTTGTCTGGATCTTATTGATTTGATCTGTGAGCAGCTGGCCGCTCTGGTATACTGAGTCCCTATGTGAGAAGAGGTTGACATGCGTGGCCATGGGCAAGAAATTGTGGCTTGGCTGTGGAACCACCCATGCGAAGGCATGCGGCATAGTTAGGAGCATCCAGCTTCCTGCTGCAGTGGCAAGAAAGGACAGCATCCTTTGACTTTAGCTAATTTACTAGTGGGTGGAGGCTTGGGTGGCCTGAAAGTAAAGAGATAGGGAGATTGCAATGTGAAACTGAAATTCTGTCCCACTAAACTTTCTCTTCTGTAAGGCAAGGGTTTGAAGTCAGCTTATTAGAAGAATCAAATATCAAGGCTAGAATACAGTTTTTCCAATTGTTAAGCGGGATATCGCAGTTAGTGGTGTCTGAGCTCTCTTGGTGTTGGTGTGTGTGGTCCACACTGCTTAGGAGATCTTCTTCTGTCCTTCTTCTTCTTTTGCAGGCTGCTGCTGTCTCTCTTAGGCTTTTGTTCTGTTTTTCTGATGGTGGCTGTGGTGTTTGCCTGGCCATTGGCAGAAGAGTTTTATGTTTTTTGCTGGGATGCGTCTTGGGCCTGCTGCTGTAGAGACACAAGCATATCCTCCCTCCCAAGTAATGAATGGGAAAGGGCCCATAATTTGTTTGGATTCAGGGTCTTTGATCAACACAGGTGGCTTTTCTTTTTATTGGGCTGCCAATTAAATATAAAATGCCTGATGACTGGGGGAGTTGTTGAAAAAGTTGAGCACATCAAGGGCCTTGGCCAGGCTCTCAATGGGAGATAATATGTGGACTCCCTGTCTCTGTTGATCAAGGATCCTTTGGATGGAAGAGTGGGCCCTCTGGACGATGGACTGTCCTGTGGCAGAGTGTGGTATGGCTGTGACATATTTTGTAGCCCACTGGTCAGAAAATGGTTGGAATCAGTGGGAGGTATAAGCAGGACCATGATCAGTTTTAATTTCCTGTGGAACAGGGGAGGTGGAAAAGGCTAAAAAGTAACGTTTTATAGCATCTTTTGATTTTTCAGCAGCATGGGCAGGGGCAGAAATCGCAGCGTTGTCGGTGTGGATTGAGACGGGGATGTATTTTAGTCTCCCAAAAGGGGCTTGGTGTGTGATGTGTGATTGCCCGATCTGGAGAGTCTTTAGTCCTCTTGGATTGAGTGCAGCTCTGACAGAAGCAAAGGCACGTTGCTGACAATTTGGGCAGGTGGCTGCCATGAATCTTGCCTGATCTTGGGTAATTTTAAAGATGCTGAGCGGTGCAGGAATGTTTTGATGGTAGAAGTGGTGGCGGATCCTAGCCTGGTCAGAAAGATTCCGTAGGGAGGTTTGGAGAAGCATTGCTGAGGCATCTGCTCTAGCATTGCCTACTATAAATGCAGGAAGGGTGGTATGAGACCTTGTGTGCATGATATAGTGTGGGTGTTGTCTGTGGGACAGAAGAGAAATGAAAGGGGAAAGCAAATGCTCTAGTTGGGGTTAGAAATGTCTTTCAAAAATGGAATTTTCGGCCCGCTGCACTAGGTCATAGACATGTGCCGAATCAGTGATCAAAGGAAGAGGTTCTTTGAAAGTGGAGAAGGTCCTAAGGACTGCAGTCAATTCAGCAATTTGGGCAGGGTGAGGATGCCCTGGCTTGGCTTTTGTCTCTTGAGCAATGCGGGCCCAGGGCAGTGCAGAGCAGGGTGGGAAGCAGAGCCCGGAGCCTTTGGAGGCTGCAAGCCTTAAACATCAGCCCCTGCAGCAGCCCAGATGCAGGTGCCACAGTTGCCAAGGCTGTCAAGGCCTTGAGAGCGGGCAGGTGGATTTTGCATCCCTGTGGGCTGATGGCGGCTCTGGAGCCAGGAGTGGCTGTGGCTGCAGCAGGAAGGGTGGCTGAAAGTTTCCTGCCTTGCTTTGGTGGCATGGCTGCAGGGGCCAGTGCAGTGAGAGCCCCCTCTGTGCTGGTGAGAGCTCAGCTCTTGGGGACGCGGCTGTGCCCCAGCCCAGGAGCAGCAGCAGTGGCCAGCGGCAGCAGTGGTGTCAGTGGGACCCCCTGTGCACAGGGAGCCCCAGCCGCGGGGTGGCCGTGGCAGCAGCCCCAGGGAGCTCCAGCCCCGGGATCCCGGAACAAGTGGAAATCCCAACTGTGCAAACGCTGCCTGTGCCTCTTGGGTTTTCTTTGGTTGAGGGGATTTCGAGGTACGTTAGAAGTCTCTTTTTCTCTAACTTAGCTGTCGAAGGAAGAGTTGAGAAGTATGTGCTTCACTCTCTTAAGGTTGATTTTTATATTTTGTCTAAAACATTTTTTTGCTGGCCTGCTGAGGTTTGTTCAGCAGGTCAGCTTAAGGTACTCTTTTTGCCTCTTGGGTTGGTGTTATCTTTTATATTAAAACCTGACTATACTATGTTTATAAGAATGTTTTAATAGCTATTACTTAAGTTAGATAGTGACTTTCTACTTGAAACCAATATGTGAATGGTAATATCGTCTTTCATATGGATGCTAGCGAGAAGAAAGAGGAAGGACTGGGTACACCCAAATTTTTCTATCTATGTAGATAATACCAAACTCTTTCGTACAAGGTTCAAAACCTCTGTGTACAGTGCTCTAAATGTTTTCCGTTCACTTTGTGATTACTATTACTAGACTATCTAAATTGTTGTGACTTTTAATTCTTGACATAAAGGTGGTAACATGCTTTATGGGTTAAATTCAAAGGCCCAGGGGTCTTTGGCTACATGCCAGGGTCTCTGAACCCCCTGCCAGGGATTTAAAGCCCCCTGGCTGGGGCTGGAATCATTTAGGATGGTCAGGGGGAGGTCCGGGCTTCTGACAGTGCCCAAAGGAATGAGAAAGAGAAGTGAAGTTTTATAAAGAATCATTATTTATTTGCTGAACATCGGCAAACACGAGGATTTACAGAACACATTTCATTACAACAATCCTCATAACAACAACAACAACAATCTAGTGCACATATTTCCATGGGATCCTATGGAGTAACAATCTTCAAAACATATTTACAAAGAACTACTAACCTAAGAACATATTTACAAAAATATCCTAACTTTTCAAACATATCTACACCGCCGTAATATCTACAGCCATCATCTGCATCAGTCCTGGAAGGAAGAAAGAAGCAAAGCTGGAGTCAGCTGCCAGCACTGGGCCCAGCTGGGCCCCAGGAGCTGGGACAGGGCTGGCAGGGCTGGTGTGGCCCCAGGCAAGTGCAGGGCAGGCCAGGGCTGGTGCTTGTGGCAGCACAATCCAGGCCCCCTGCGGGCAGCGTGTCCCTGAGCGGGGCCATCCAGCCCAGCCCCAGCCTGGCGCCAGGGCAGCCACTGTGTCTGTGGGCAGGGCATGGGGAGCATCTGCCTGTCTTACTTGTGGGGCTCCAACTTCATCCAAGGACCATGGGCTCCTCCTCATCCTTCTCGTCCACTTCCATCTCCTCGATGTCATCCTCCACATCTACTTCCATCTCCTCAACCTGCTTTTCCACGTCCACCTCCATCATCTCTTCCTCATTCAGCACCATGTCCACTTCCATCGCCACCACAGTGTCTCTGTTAGTCTGCAAGAGACAGCACAATCTCACAGTGGGGTTCCTGTCCCACACCATCCATTGCCACATGGCTGCAGCCTGCTCAAGCAGGCTGCCTCCTCCCTGGAATGGCACAGTACCTCCACTGGCGCAGCAGTGCTCATCCTGCTGGGGTTGGTGCTCCAGAGCAGGCAGCAGGAAAAGGCCAGGCAGCAGCAGCAACAGCTGAGTGCTGACGGGCAGAGCGCAGAGCGAGCGCCAACTGAGCGCTGGCAGCAGGCAGAGTGTCTGCTGTGGTGGTTTCCAGGTGCTGGACGTTCCACCTGGAACGCTGTGGGAGCTGTGATGTCACAGAAGTTTCAGGGCCGCTCCACACTGGGAGATGGGCATGGTGGAATGATGAAATCCTTGAATGGTTTGGCCTGGAAGGGACCCTAAGGATCATCTGGTTCCAAGCTGAGCAGCCTCCCAGCACAGCAGGTTGCTGCGGCCCCTGTCCAAGCTGGCCTTGGATGTTGGCGGGCATGGGGTATGCACAGCCTCTCTGCGCTGGTCCCTGTGTCAGGGACAAGCACCCTGACAGGAAAGAACTTCTTGCCATCATGGAATGGATTCCAGCTCTTGCAGTTTCATCCCATTCCCCCTTGTTCTGTGACTTCAGTTGCTGACAAAGAGTCCTCTCCCACTTCCCTGTGGGTCAGGCTGTTCCTGCAGTGTCACACATGTGGCTGAAGCTGCAGCCAGGAGAGAGAGAAGCCAAGCTGGCAGAGAGAGGAAATGGGGAAAGTGACATGAGAGATGAGTGGAGAAGGAAAAAGTAGAGACATGCAAGGCATTGGGTTGGGTGGGCTGTGGCATTCATGCCTTTTATTAGAGGCCAGGTTCTCTGGTGCACTCAATGACTGTGTGATTGCGGCGTGTCCACAGTGAGCCCGTGT